>NC_064622.1:146839177-147139177 GCF_023898315.1 Schistocerca nitens | reverse complement strand
TAAAAATCGCACCTCCCCGGCGGGGAATCGAACCCCGGTCTCCCGGGTGACAGGCGGGGATACTAACCACTATACTACCGAGGAACACGCGATCGGTGGCTATAATGCACGCACACTTATGTTTCTCAAGCAGGTGATACATCTCAACTCTCGCGTCCCGATGCTTTCAGAGTCAGCTGCTACGAAATAAAAGTGTGCCCCAGGTGAGGCTCGAACTCACAACCCCGGCATTGCTCACGGCTACTGCCTTATAAGTACCGTGCGCTAACCAATTGCGCCACTGGGGCTACAGCAGAGAGCTTTCAGTTAGCGATACTCACTTTGCTGCCAACCTGTTGTGGCTGCACACCCGTCATAAGATCGTCACCTGCGGCCATACTGCGAATTTAGCACCTGTCTACGAATGCCTCATTCGATTCTTGCTTCATATGCTACACTTACAAGCATATCAACCGCTTGTCATCGCCGAAAAAATGCAGAAAAACGCGCGCCTTGCCTTCTGCTACCTGTCCAACAGCGAGGGCAGATGTGTGGCAAGCTCTAAGCCGTGCAGGCGCACCGTGGCCGAGCAGCTGGAGGAGAGATGCCTTCCTTGGCAGCTCCCTGCAGAGTGCGCAAGACCAGAGTGGCCGCGCCGCCGTTGTCAGTGGACGACATGCAGTTGCCGAGCCACGGAGAACACGTTGCTTTGCGATGTGCACCCGCCTCGTGGTAGAAAACGCAAACAGTGGCCCTGTGGCGCAACGGATAACGCGTCTGACTAAGGATCAGAAGATTCCAGGTTCGAATCCTGGCAGGGTCGGCATTTTGTTAGTTGCGGGCGCGTAGCTAGGCAGTGGATTCGAATGTCTCCACCTTCGTGGACTGCAATGTTAATCCTGAGCATCTCGCAGCTGCATCTCGAGACGATTGCGGTAAATATCGCTTCGTGCAAGCGTCAGCGTAGCGTCAGTCGAGCAAAGTCGAGACAAGTCAAGCTGAGAGATGTTACGCACTTAATTAAACGGTAGGCGCGGGAAACCGACGCAGACAACGCTTTCCAAGTGTCCCATGTCAAGCACCGAAGAGCGCGGACGGCTCCACGCAGCAGAGTGGCGCAGTGGAAGCGTGCTGGGCCCATAACCCAGAGGTCCGTGGATCGAAACCACGCTCTGCTAAAATTATTCCTTTTCTTGGGTGCCTCGAGCTCGATCATTAAGCCTGGGGTGAGCTGATTCAGCGTCAACAGCAACCCCTGTAAGTCGTGAAACGACGACGTCGTGTGAAGAATGCGAGAAACACTTCCTAAGACGCAGACTTACTTACGATTTTGCAGTAACTACATTCCTTGATCGCAACGTTAATGTCCTTTCGGGCCACGCGTGCAACTTTCGCGATATAAAAATCGCACCTCCCCGGCGGGGAATCGAACCCCGGTCTCCCGCGTGACAGGCGGGGATACTAACCACTATACTACCGAGGAACACGCGATCGGTGGCTATAATGCACGCACACTTATGTTTCTCAAGCAGGTGATACATCTCAACTCTCGCGTCCCGATGCTTTCAGAGTCAGCTGCTACGAAATAAAAGTGTGCCCCAGGTGAGGCTCGAACTCACAACCCCGGCATTGCTCACGGCTACTGCCTTATAAGTACCGTGCGCTAACCAATTGCGCCACTGGGGCTACAGCAGAGAGCTTTCAGTTAGCGATACTCACTTTGCTGCCAACCTGTTGTGGCTGCACACCCGTCATAAGATCGTCACCTGCGGCCATACTGCGAATTTAGCACCTGTCTACGAATGCCTCATTCGATTCTTGCTTCATATGCTACACTTACAAGCATATCAACCGCTTGTCATCGCCGAAAAAATGCAGAAAAACGCGCGCCTTGCCTTCTGCTACCTGTCCAACAGCGAGGGCAGATGTGTGGCAAGCTCTAAGCCGTGCAGGCGCACCGTGGCCGAGCAGCTGGAGGAGAGATGCCTTCCTTGGCAGCTCCCTGCAGAGTGCGCAAGACCAGAGTGGCCGCGCCGCCGTTGTCAGTGGACGACATGCAGTTGCCGAGCCACGGAGAACACGTTGCTTTGCGATGTGCACCCGCCTCGTGGTAGAAAACGCAAACAGTGGCCCTGTGGCGCAACGGATAACGCGTCTGACTACGGATCAGAAGATTCCAGGTTCGAATCCTGGCAGGGTCGGCATTTTGTTAGTTGCGGGCGCGTAGCTAGGCAGTGGATTCGAATGTCTCCACCTTCGTGGAGTGCAATGTTAATCCTGAGCATCTCGCAGCTGCATCTCGAGACGATTGCGGTAAATATCGCTTCGTGCAAGCGTCAGCGTAGCGTCAGTCGAGCAAAGTCGAGACAAGTCAAGCTGAGAGATGTTACGCACTTAATTAAACGGTAGGCGCGGGAAACCGACGCAGGCAACGCTTTCCAAGTGTCCCATGTCACGCACCGAAGAGCGCGGACGGCTCCACGCAGCAGAGTGGCGCAGTGGAAGCGTGCTGGGCCCATAACCCAGAGGTCCGTGGATCGAAACCACGCTCTGCTAAAATTATTCCTTTTCTTGGGTGCCTCGAGCTCGATCATTAAGCCTGGGGTGAGCTGATTCAGCGTCAACAGCAACCCCTGTAAGTCGTGAAACGACGACGTCGTGTGAAGAATGCGAGAAACACTTCCTAAGACGCAGACTTACTTACGATTTTGCAGTAACTACATTCCTTGATCGCAACGTTAATGTCCTTTCGGGCCACGCGTGCAACTTTCGCGATATAAAAATCGCACCTCCCCGGCGGGGAATCGAACCCCGGTCTCCCGCGTGACAGGCGGGGATACTAACCACTATACTACCGAGGAACACGCGATCGGTGGCTATAATGCACGCACACTTATGTTTCTCAAGCAGGTGATACATCTCAACTCTCGCGTCCCGATGCTTTCAGAGTCAGCTGCTACGAAATAAAAGTGTGCCCCAGGTGAGGCTCGAACTCACAACCCCGGCATTGCTCACGGCTACTGCCTTATAAGTACCGTGCGCTAACCAATTGCGCCACTGGGGCTACAGCAGAGAGCTTTCAGTTAGCGATACTCACTTTGCTGCCAACCTGTTGTGGCTGCACACCCGTCATAAGATCGTCACCTGCGGCCATACTGCGAATTTAGCACCTGTCTACGAATGCCTCATTCGATTCTTGCTTCATATGCTACACTTACAAGCATATCAACCGCTTGTCATCGCCGAAAAAATGCAGAAAAACGCGCGCCTTGCCTTCTGCTACCTGTCCAACAGCGAGGGCAGATGTGTGGCAAGCTCTAAGCCGTGCAGGCGCACCGTGGCCGAGCAGCTGGAGGAGAGATGCCTTCCTTGGCAGCTCCCTGCAGAGTGCGCAAGACCAGAGTGGCCGCGCCGCCGTTGTCAGTGGACGACATGCAGTTGCCGAGCCACGGAGAACACGTTGCTTTGCGATGTGCACCCGCCTCGTGGTAGAAAACGCAAACAGTGGCCCTGTTTCGCAACGGATAACGCGTCTGACTACGGATCAGAAGATTCCAGGTTCGAATCCTGGCAGGGTCGGCATTTTGTTAGTTGCGGGCGCGTAGCTAGGCAGTGGATTCGAATGTCTCCACCTTCGTGGAGTGCAATGTTAATCCTGAGCATCTCGCAGCTGCATCTCGAGACGATTGCGGTAAATATCGCTTCGTGCAAGCGTCAGCGTAGCGTCAGTCGAGCAAAGTCGAGACAAGTCAAGCTGAGAGATGTTACGCACTTAATTAAACGGTAGGCGCGGGAAACCGACGCAGACAACGCTTTCCAAGTGTCCCATGTCACGCACCGAAGAGCGCGGACGGCTCCACGCAGCAGAGTGGCGCAGTGGAAGCGTGCTGGGCCCATAACCCAGAGGTCCGTGGATCGAAACCACGCTCTGCTAAAATTATTCCTTTTCTTGGGTGCCTCGAGCTCGATCATTAAGCCTGGGGTGAGCTGATTCAGCGTCAACAGCAACCCCTGTAAGTCGTGAAACGACGACGTCGTGTGAAGAATGCGAGAAACACTTCCTAAGACGCAGACTTACTTACGATTTTGCAGTAACTACATTCCTTGATCGCAACGTTAATGTCCTTTCGGGCCACGCGTGCAACTTTCGCGATATAAAAATCGCACCTCCCCGGCGGGGAATCGAACCCCGGTCTCCCGCGTGACAGGCGGGGATACTAACCACTATACTACCGAGGAACACGCGATCGGTGGCTATAATGCACGCACACTTATGTTTCTCAAGCAGGTGATACATCTCAACTCTCGCGTCCCGATGCTTTCAGAGTCAGCTGCTACGAAATAAAAGTGTGCCCCAGGTGAGGCTCGAACTCACAACCCCGGCATTGCTCACGGCTACTGCCTTATAAGTACCGTGCGCTAACCAATTGCGCCACTGGGGCTACAGCAGAGAGCTTTCAGTTAGCGATACTCACTTTGCTGCCAACCTGTTGTGGCTGCACACCCGTCATAAGATCGTCACCTGCGGCCATACTGCGAATTTAGCACCTGTCTACGAATGCCTCATTCGATTCTTGCTTCATATGCTACACTTACAAGCATATCAACCGCTTGTCATCGCCGAAAAAATGCAGAAAAACGCGCGCCTTGCCTTCTGCTACCTGTCCAACAGCGAGGGCAGATGTGTGGCAAGCTCTAAGCCGTGCAGGCGCACCGTGGCCGAGCAGCTGGAGGAGAGATGCCTTCCTTGGCAGCTCCCTGCAGAGTGCGCAAGACCAGAGTGGCCGCGCCGCCGTTGTCAGTGGACGACATGCAGTTGCCGAGCCACGGAGAACACGTTGCTTTGCGATGTGCACCCGCCTCGTGGTAGAAAACGCAAACAGTGGCCCTGTTTCGCAACGGATAACGCGTCTGACTACGGATCAGAAGATTCCAGGTTCGAATCCTGGCAGGGTCGGCATTTTGTTAGTTGCGGGCGCGTAGCTAGGCAGTGGATTCGAATGTCTCCACCTTCGTGGAGTGCAATGTTAATCCTGAGCATCTCGCAGCTGCATCTCGAGACGATTGCGGTAAATATCGCTTCGTGCAAGCGTCAGCGTAGCGTCAGTCGAGCAAAGTCGAGACAAGTCAAGCTGAGAGATGTTACGCACTTAATTAAACGGTAGGCGCGGGAAACCGACGCAGACAACGCTTTCCAAGTGTCCCATGTCACGCACCGAAGAGCGCGGACGGCTCCACGCAGCAGAGTGGCGCAGTGGAAGCGTGCTGGGCCCATAACCCAGAGGTCCGTGGATCGAAACCACGCTCTGCTAAAATTATTCCTTTTCTTGGGTGCCTCGAGCTCGATCATTAAGCCTGGGGTGAGCTGATTCAGCGTCAACAGCAACCCCTGTAAGTCGTGAAACGACGACGTCGTGTGAAGAATGCGAGAAACACTTCCTAAGACGCAGACTTACTTACGATTTTGCAGTAACTACATTCCTTGATCGCAACGTTAATGTCCTTTCGGGCCACGCGTGCAACTTTCGCGATATAAAAATCGCACCTCCCCGGCGGGGAATCGAACCCCGGTCTCCCGCGTGACAGGCGGGGATACTAACCACTATACTACCGACGAACACGCGATCGGTGGCTATAATGCACGCACACTTATGTTTCTCAAGCAGGTGATACATCTCAACTCTCGCGTCCCGATGCTTTCAGAGTCAGCTGCTACGAAATAAAAGTGTGCCCCAGGTGAGGCTCGAACTCACAACCCCGGCATTGCTCACGGCTACTGCCTTATAAGTACCGTGCGCTAACCAATTGCGCCACTGGGGCTACAGCAGAGAGCTTTCAGTTAGCGATACTCACTTTGCTGCCAACCTGTTGTGGCTGCACACCCGTCATAAGATCGTCACCTGCGGCCATACTGCGAATTTAGCACCTGTCTACGAATGCCTCATTCGATTCTTGCTTCATATGCTACACTTACAAGCATATCAACCGCTTGTCATCGCCGAAAAAATGCAGAAAAACGCGCGCCTTGCCTTCTGCTACCTGTCCAACAGCGAGGGCAGATGTGTGGCAAGCTCTAAGCCGTGCAGGCGCACCGTGGCCGAGCAGCTGGAGGAGAGATGCCTTCCTTGGCAGCTCCCTGCAGAGTGCGCAAGACCAGAGTGGCCGCGCCGCCGTTGTCAGTGGACGACATGCAGTTGCCGAGCCACGGAGAACACGTTGCTTTGCGATGTGCACCCGCCTCGTGGTAGAAAACGCAAACAGTGGCCCTGTTTCGCAACGGATAACGCGTCTGACTACGGATCAGAAGATTCCAGGTTCGAATCCTGGCAGGGTCGGCATTTTGTTAGTTGCGGGCGCGTAGCTAGGCAGTGGATTCGAATGTCTCCACCTTCGTGGAGTGCAATGTTAATCCTGAGCATCTCGCAGCTGCATCTCGAGACGATTGCGGTAAATATCGCTTCGTGCAAGCGTCAGTCGAGCAAAGTCGAGACAAGTCAAGCTGAGAGATGTTACGCACTTAATTAAACGGTAGGCGCGGGAAACCGACGCAGACAACGCTTTCCAAGTGTCCCATGTCACGCACCGAAGAGCGCGGACGGCTCCACGCAGCAGAGTGGCGCAGTGGAAGCGTGCTGGGCCCATAACCCAGAGGTCCGTGGATCGAAACCACGCTCTGCTAAAATTATTCCTTTTCTTGGGTGCCTCGAGCTCGATCATTAAGCCTGGGGTGAGCTGATTCAGCGTCAACAGCAACCCCTGTAAGTCGTGAAACGACGACGTCGTGTGAAGAATGCGAGAAACACTTCCTAAGACGCAGACTTACTTACGATTTTGCAGTAACTACATTCCTTGATCGCAACGTTAATGTCCTTTCGGGCCACGCGTGCAACTTTCGCGATATAAAAATCGCACCTCCCCGGCGGGGAATCGAACCCCGGTCTCCCGCGTGACAGGCGGGGATACTAACCACTATACTACCGAGGAACACGCGATCGGTGGCTATAATGCACGCACACTTATGTTTCTCAAGCAGGTGATACATCTCAACTCTCGCGTCCCGATGCTTTCAGAGTCAGCTGCTACGAAATAAAAGTGTGCCCCAGGTGAGGCTCGAACTCACAACCCCGGCATTGCTCACGGCTACTGCCTTATAAGTACCGTGCGCTAACCAATTGCGCCACTGGGGCTACAGCAGAGAGCTTTCAGTTAGCGATACTCACTTTGCTGCCAACCTGTTGTGGCTGTACACCCGTCATAAGATCGTCACCTGCGGCCATACTGCGAATTTAGCACCTGTCTACGAATGCCTCATTCGATTCTTGCTTCATATGCTACACTTACAAGCATATCAACCGCTTGTCATCGCCGAAAAAATGCAGAAAAACGCGCGCCTTGCCTTCTGCTACCTGTCCAACAGCGAGGGCAGATGTGTGGCAAGCTCTAAGCCGTGCAGGCGCACCGTGGCCGAGCAGCTGGAGGAGAGATGCCTTCCTTGGCAGCTCCCTGCAGAGTGCGCAAGACCAGAGTGGCCGCGCCGCCGTTGTCAGTGGACGACATGCAGTTGCCGAGCCACGGAGAACACGTTGCTTTGCGATGTGCACCCGCCTCGTGGTAGAAAACGCAAACAGTGGCCCTGTGGCGCAACGGATAACGCGTCTGACTACGGATCAGAAGATTCCAGGTTCGAATCCTGGCAGGGTCGGCATTTTGTTAGTTGCGGGCGCGTAGCTAGGCAGTGGATTCGAATGTCTCCACCTTCGTGGAGTGCAATGTTAATCCTGAGCATCTCGCAGCTGCATCTCGAGACGATTGCGGTAAATATCGCTTCGTGCAAGCGTCAGCGTAGCGTCAGTCGAGCAAAGTCGAGACAAGTCAAGCTGAGAGATGTTACGCACTTAATTAAACGGTAGGCGCGGGAAACCGACGCAGACAACGCTTTCCAAGTGTCCCATGTCAAGCACCGAAGAGCGCGGACGGCTCCACGCAGCAGAGTGGCGCAGTGGAAGCGTGCTGGGCCCATAACCCAGAGGTCCGTGGATCGAAACCACGCTCTGCTAAAATTATTCCTTTTCTTGGGTGCCTCGAGCTCGATCATTAAGCCTGGGGTGAGCTGATTCAGCGTCAACAGCAACCCCTGTAAGTCGTGAAACGACGACGTCGTGTGAAGAATGCGAGAAACACTTCCTAAGACGCAGACTTACTTACGATTTTGCAGTAACTACATTCCTTGATCGCAACGTTAATGTCCTTTCGGGCCACGCGTGCAACTTTCGCGATATAAAAATCGCACCTCCCCGGCGGGGAATCGAACCCCGGTCTCCCGCGTGACAGGCGGGGATACTAACCACTATACTACCGAGGAACACGCGATCGGTGGCTATAATGCACGCACACTTATGTTTCTCAAGCAGGTGATACATCTCAACTCTCGCGTCCCGATGCTTTCAGAGTCAGCTGCTACGAAATAAAAGTGTGCCCCAGGTGAGGCTCGAACTCACAACCCCGGCATTGCTCACGGCTACTGCCTTATAAGTACCGTGCGCTAACCAATTGCGCCACTGGGGCTACAGCAGAGAGCTTTCAGTTAGCGATACTCACTTTGCTGCCAACCTGTTGTGGCTGCACACCCGTCATAAGATCGTCACCTGCGGCCATACTGCGAATTTAGCACCTGTCTACGAATGCCTCATTCGATTCTTGCTTCATATGCTACACTTACAAGCATATCAACCGCTTGTCATCGCCGAAAAAATGCAGAAAAACGCGCGCCTTGCCTTCTGCTACCTGTCCAACAGCGAGGGCAGATGTGTGGCAAGCTCTAAGCCGTGCAGGCGCACCGTGGCCGAGCAGCTGGAGGAGAGATGCCTTCCTTGGCAGCTCCCTGCAGAGTGCGCAAGACCAGAGTGGCCGCGCCGCCGTTGTCAGTGGACGACATGCAGTTGCCGAGCCACGGAGAACACGTTGCTTTGCGATGTGCACCCGCCTCGTGGTAGAAAACGCAAACAGTGGCCCTGTGGCGCAACGGATAACGCGTCTGACTACGGATCAGAAGATTCCAGGTTCGAATCCTGGCAGGGTCGGCATTTTGTTAGTTGCGGGCGCGTAGCTAGGCAGTGGATTCGAATGTCTCCACCTTCGTGGAGTGCAATGTTAATCCTGAGCATCTCGCAGCTGCATCTCGAGACGATTGCGGTAAATATCGCTTCGTGCAAGCGTCAGCGTAGCGTCAGTCGAGCAAAGTCGAGACAAGTCAAGCTGAGAGATGTTACGCACTTAATTAAACGGTAGGCGCGGGAAACCGACGCAGACAACGCTTTCCAAGTGTCCCATGTCACGCACCGAAGAGCGCGGACGGCTCCACGCAGCAGAGTGGCGCAGTGGAAGCGTGCTGGGCCCATAACCCAGAGGTCCGTGGATCGAAACCACGCTCTGCTAAAATTATTCCTTTTCTTGGGTGCCTCGAGCTCGATCATTAAGCCTGGGGTGAGCTGATTCAGCGTCAACAGCAACCCCTGTAAGTCGTGAAACGACGACGTCGTGTGAAGAATGCGAGAAACACTTCCTAAGACGCAGACTTACTTACGATTTTGCAGTAACTACATTCCTTGATCGCAACGTTAATGTCCTTTCGGGCCACGCGTGCAACTTTCGCGATATAAAAATCGCACCTCCCCGGCGGGGAATCGAACCCCGGTCTCCCGCGTGACAGGCGGTGATACTAACCACTATACTACCGAGGAACACGCGATCGGTGGCTATAATGCACGCACACTTATGTTTCTCAAGCAGGTGATACATCTCAACTCTCGCGTCCCGATGCTTTCAGAGTCAGCTGCTACGAAATAAAAGTGTGCCCCAGGTGAGGCTCGAACTCACAACCCCGGCATTGCTCACGGCTACTGCCTTATAAGTACCGTGCGCTAACCAATTGCGCCACTGGGGCTACAGCAGAGAGCTTTCAGTTAGCGATACTCACTTTGCTGCCAACCTGTTGTGGCTGCACACCCGTCATAAGATCGTCACCTGCGGCCATACTGCGAATTTAGCACCTGTCTACGAATGCCTCATTCGATTCTTGCTTCATATGCTACACTTACAAGCATATCAACCGCTTGTCATCGCCGCAAAAATGCAGAAAAACGCGCGCCTTGCCTTCTGCTACCTGTCCAACAGCGAGGGCAGATGTGTGGCAAGCTCTAAGCCGTGCAGGCGCACCGTGGCCGAGCAGCTGGAGGAGAGATGCCTTCCTTGGCAGCTCCCTGCAGAGTGCGCAAGACCAGAGTGGCCGCGCCGCCGTTGTCAGTGGACGACATGCAGTTGCCGAGCCACGGAGAACACGTTGCTTTGCGATGTGCACCCGCCTCGTGGTAGAAAACGCAAACAGTGGCCCTGTGGCGCAACGGATAACGCGTCTGACTACGGATCAGAAGATTCCAGGTTCGAATCCTGGCAGGGTCGGCATTTTGTTAGTTGCGGGCGCGTAGCTAGGCAGTGGATTCGAATGTCTCCACCTTCGTGGAGTGCAATGTTAATCCTGAGCATCTCGCAGCTGCATCTCGAGACGATTGCGGTAAATATCGCTTCGTGCAAGCGTCAGCGTAGCGTCAGTCGAGCAAAGTCGAGACAAGTCAAGCTGAGAGATGTTACGCACTTAATTAAACGGTAGGCGCGGGAAACCGACGCAGACAACGCTTTCCAAGTGTCCCATGTCAAGCACCGAAGAGCGCGGACGGCTCCACGCAGCAGAGTGGCGCAGTGGAAGCGTGCTGGGCCCATAACCCAGAGGTCCGTGGATCGAAACCACGCTCTGCTAAAATTATTCCTTTTCTTGGGTGCCTCGAGCTCGATCATTAAGCCTGGGGTGAGCTGATTCAGCGTCAACAGCAACCCCTGTAAGTCGTGAAACGACGACGTCGTGTGAAGAATGCGAGAAACACTTCCTAAGACGCAGACTTACTTACGATTTTGCAGTAACTACATTCCTTGATCGCAACGTTAATGTCCTTTCGGGCCACGCGTGCAACTTTCGCGATATAAAAATCGCACCTCCCCGGCGGGGAATCGAACCCCGGTCTCCCGCGTGACAGGCGGGGATACTAACCACTATACTACCGAGGAACACGCGATCGGTGGCTATAATGCACGCACACTTATGTTTCTCAAGCAGGTGATACATCTCAACTCTCGCGTCCCGATGCTTTCAGAGTCAGCTGCTACGAAATAAAAGTGTGCCCCAGGTGAGGCTCGAACTCACAACCCCGGCATTGCTCACGGCTACTGCCTTATAAGTACCGTGCGCTAACCAATTGCGCCACTGGGGCTACAGCAGAGAGCTTTCAGTTAGCGATACTCACTTTGCTGCCAACCTGTTGTGGCTGCACACCCGTCATAAGATCGTCACCTGCGGCCATACTGCGAATTTAGCACCTGTCTACGAATGCCTCATTCGATTCTTGCTTCATATGCTACACTTACAAGCATATCAACCGCTTGTCATCGCCGAAAAAATGCAGAAAAACGCGCGCCTTGCCTTCTGCTACCTGTCCAACAGCGAGGGCAGATGTGTGGCAAGCTCTAAGCCGTGCAGGCGCACCGTGGCCGAGCAGCTGGAGGAGAGATGCCTTCCTTGGCAGCTCCCTGCAGAGTGCGCAAGACCAGAGTGGCCGCGCCGCCGTTGTCAGTGGACGACATGCAGTTGCCGAGCCACGGAGAACACGTTGCTTTGCGATGTGCACCCGCCTCGTGGTAGAAAACGCAAACAGTGGCCCTGTGGCGCAACGGATAACGCGTCTGACTACGGATCAGAAGATTCCAGGTTCGAATCCTGGCAGGGTCGGCATTTTGTTAGTTGCGGGCGCGTAGCTAGGCAGTGGATTCGAATGTCTCCACCTTCGTGGAGTGCAATGTTAATCCTGAGCATCTCGCAGCTGCATCTCGAGACGATTGCGGTAAATATCGCTTCGTGCAAGCGTCAGCGTAGCGTCAGTCGAGCAAAGTCGAGACAAGTCAAGCTGAGAGATGTTACGCACTTAATTAAACGGTAGGCGCGGGAAACCGACGCAGACAACGCTTTCCAAGTGTCCCATGTCACGCACCGAAGAGCGCGGACGGCTCCACGCAGCAGAGTGGCGCAGTGGAAGCGTGCTGGGCCCATAACCCAGAGGTCCGTGGATCGAAACCACGCTCTGCTAAAATTATTCCTTTTCTTGGGTGCCTCGAGCTCGATCATTAAGCCTGGGGTGAGCTGATTCAGCGTCAACAGCAACCCCTGTAAGTCGTGAAACGACGACGTCGTGTGAAGAATGCGAGAAACACTTCCTAAGACGCAGACTTACTTACGATTTTGCAGTAACTACATTCCTTGATCGCAACGTTAATGTCCTTTCGGGCCACGCGTGCAACTTTCGCGATATAAAAATCGCACCTCCCCGGCGGGGAATCGAACCCCGGTCTCCCGCGTGACAGGCGGGGATACTAACCACTATACTACCGAGGAACACGCGATCGGTGGCTATAATGCACGCACACTTATGTTTCTCAAGCAGGTGATACATCTCAACTCTCGCGTCCCGATGCTTTCAGAGTCAGCTGCTACGAAATAAAAGTGTGCCCCAGGTGAGGCTCGAACTCACAACCCCGGCATTGCTCACGGCTACTGCCTTATAAGTACCGTGCGCTAACCAATTGCGCCACTGGGGCTACAGCAGAGAGCTTTCAGTTAGCGATACTCACTTTGCTGCCAACCTGTTGTGGCTGCACACCCGTCATAAGATCGTCACCTGCGGCCATACTGCGAATTTAGCACCTGTCTACGAATGCCTCATTCGATTCTTGCTTCATATGCTACACTTACAAGCATATCAACCGCTTGTCATCGCCGCAAAAATGCAGAAAAACGCGCGCCTTGCCTTCTGCTACCTGTCCAACAGCGAGGGCAGATGTGTGGCAAGCTCTAAGCCGTGCAGGCGCACCGTGGCCGAGCAGCTGGAGGAGAGATGCCTTCCTTGGCAGCTCCCTGCAGAGTGCGCAAGACCAGAGTGGCCGCGCCGCCGTTGTCAGTGGACGACATGCAGTTGCCGAGCCACGGAGAACACGTTGCTTTGCGATGTGCACCCGCCTCGTGGTAGAAAACGCAAACAGTGGCCCTGTGGCGCAACGGATAACGCGTCTGACTACGGATCAGAAGATTCCAGGTTCGAATCCTGGCAGGGTCGGCATTTTGTTAGTTGCGGGCGCGTAGCTAGGCAGTGGATTCGAATGTCTCCACCTTCGTGGAGTGCAATGTTAATCCTGAGCATCTCGCAGCTGCATCTCGAGACGATTGCGGTAAATATCGCTTCGTGCAAGCGTCAGCGTAGCGTCAGTCGAGCAAAGTCGAGACAAGTCAAGCTGAGAGATGTTACGCACTTAATTAAACGGTAGGCGCGGGAAACCGACGCAGACAACGCTTTCCAAGTGTCCCATGTCAAGCACCGAAGAGCGCGGACGGCTCCACGCAGCAGAGTGGCGCAGTGGAAGCGTGCTGGGCCCATAACCCAGAGGTCCGTGGATCGAAACCACGCTCTGCTAAAATTATTCCTTTTCTTGGGTGCCTCGAGCTCGATCATTAAGCCTGGGGTGAGCTGATTCAGCGTCAACAGCAACCCCTGTAAGTCGTGAAACGACGACGTCGTGTGAAGAATGCGAGAAACACTTCCTAAGACGCAGACTTACTTACGATTTTGCAGTAACTACATTCCTTGATCGCAACGTTAATGTCCTTTCGGGCCACGCGTGCAACTTTCGCGATATAAAAATCGCACCTCCCCGGCGGGGAATCGAACCCCGGTCTCCCGCGTGACAGGCGGGGATACTAACCACTATACTACCGAGGAACACGCGATCGGTGGCTATAATGCACGCACACTTATGTTTCTCAAGCAGGTGATACATCTCAACTCTCGCGTCCCGATGCTTTCAGAGTCAGCTGCTACGAAATAAAAGTGTGCCCCAGGTGAGGCTCGAACTCACAACCCCGGCATTGCTCACGGCTACTGCCTTATAAGTACCGTGCGCTAACCAATTGCGCCACTGGGGCTACAGCAGAGAGCTTTCAGTTAGCGATACTCACTTTGCTGCCAACCTGTTGTGGCTGCACACCCGTCATAAGATCGTCACCTGCGGCCATACTGCGAATTTAGCACCTGTCTACGAATGCCTCATTCGATTCTTGCTTCATATGCTACACTTACAAGCATATCAACCGCTTGTCATCGCCGAAAAAATGCAGAAAAACGCGCGCCTTGCCTTCTGCTACCTGTCCAACAGCGAGGGCAGATGTGTGGCAAGCTCTAAGCCGTGCAGGCGCACCGTGGCCGAGCAGCTGGAGGAGAGATGCCTTCCTTGGCAGCTCCCTGCAGAGTGCGCAAGACCAGAGTGGCCGCGCCGCCATTGTCAGTGGACGACATGCAGTTGCCGAGCTACGGAGAACACGTTGCTTTGCGATGTGCACCCGCCTCGTGGTAGAAAACGCAAACAGTGGCCCTGTGGCGCAACGGATAACGCGTCTGACTACGGATCAGAAGATTCCAGGTTCGAATCCTGGCAGGGTCGGCATTTTGTTAGTTGCGGGCGCGTAGCTAGGCAGTGGATTCGAATGTCTCCACCTTCGTGGAGTGCAATGTTAATCCTGAGCATCTCGCAGCTGCATCTCGAGACGATTGCGGTAAATATCGCTTCGTGCAAGCGTCAGCGTAGCGTCAGTCGAGCAAAGTCGAGACAAGTCAAGCTGAGAGATGTTACGCACTTAATTAAACGGTAGGCGCGGGAAACCGACGCAGACAACGCTTTCCAAGTGTCCCATGTCACGCACCGAAGAGCGCGGACGGCTCCACGCAGCAGAGTGGCGCAGTGGAAGCGTGCTGGGCCCATAACCCAGAGGTCCGTGGATCGAAACCACGCTCTGCTAAAATTATTCCTTTTCTTGGGTGCCTCGAGCTCGATCATTAAGCCTGGGGTGAGCTGATTCAGCGTCAACAGCAACCCCTGTAAGTCGTGAAACGACGACGTCGTGTGAAGAATGCGAGAAACACTTCCTAAGACGCAGACTTACTTACGATTTTGCAGTAACTACATTCCTTGATCGCAACGTTAATGTCCTTTCGGGCCACGCGTGCAACTTTCGCGATATAAAAATCGCACCTCCCCGGCGGGGAATCGAACCCCGGTCTCCCGCGTGACAGGCGGGGATACTAACCACTATACTACCGAGGAACACGCGATCGGTGGCTATAATGCACGCACACTTATGTTTCTCAAGCAGGTGATACATCTCAACTCTCGCGTCCCGATGCTTTCAGAGTCAGCTGCTACGAAATAAAAGTGTGCCCCAGGTGAGGCTCGAACTCACAACCCCGGCATTGCTCACGGCTACTGCCTTATAAGTACCGTGCGCTAACCAATTGCGCCACTGGGGCTACAGCAGAGAGCTTTCAGTTAGCGATACTCACTTTGCTGCCAACCTGTTGTGGCTGCACACCCGTCATAAGATCGTCACCTGCGGCCATACTGCGAATTTAGCACCTGTCTACGAATGCCTCATTCGATTCTTGCTTCATATGCTACACTTACAAGCATATCAACCGCTTGTCATCGCCGAAAAAATGCAGAAAAACGCGCGCCTTGCCTTCTGCTACCTGTCCAACAGCGAGGGCAGATGTGTGGCAAGCTCTAAGCCGTGCAGGCGCACCGTGGCCGAGCAGCTGGAGGAGAGATGCCTTCCTTGGCAGCTCCCTGCAGAGTGCGCAAGACCAGAGTGGCCGCGCCGCCGTTGTCAGTGGACGACATGCAGTTGCCGAGCCACGGAGAACACGTTGCTTTGCGATGTGCACCCGCCTCGTGGTAGAAAACGCAAACAGTGGCCCTGTTTCGCAACGGATAACGCGTCTGACTACGGATCAGAAGATTCCAGGTTCGAATCCTGGCAGGGTCGGCATTTTGTTAGTTGCGGGCGCGTAGCTAGGCAGTGGATTCGAATGTCTCCACCTTCGTGGAGTGCAATGTTAATCCTGAGCATCTCGCAGCTGCATCTCGAGACGATTGCGGTAAATATCGCTTCGTGCAAGCGTCAGCGTAGCGTCAGTCGAGCAAAGTCGAGACAAGTCAAGCTGAGAGATGTTACGCACTTAATTAAACGGTAGGCGCGGGAAACCGACGCAGACAACGCTTTCCAAGTGTCCCATGTCACGCACCGAAGAGCGCGGACGGCTCCACGCAGCAGAGTGGCGCAGTGGAAGCGTGCTGGGCCCATAACCCAGAGGTCCGTGGATCGAAACCACGCTCTGCTAAAATTATTCCTTTTCTTGGGTGCCTCGAGCTCGATCATTAAGCCTGGGGTGAGCTGATTCAGCGTCAACAGCAACCCCTGTAAGTCGTGAAACGACGACGTCGTGTGAAGAATGCGAGAAACACTTCCTAAGACGCAGACTTACTTACGATTTTGCAGTAACTACATTCCTTGATCGCAACGTTAATGTCCTTTCGGGCCACGCGTGCAACTTTCGCGATATAAAAATCGCACCTCCCCGGCGGGGAATCGAACCCCGGTCTCCCGCGTGACAGGCGGGGATACTAACCACTATACTACCGAGGAACACGCGATCGGTGGCTATAATGCACGCACACTTATGTTTCTCAAGCAGGTGATACATCTCAACTCTCGCGTCCCGATGCTTTCAGAGTCAGCTGCTACGAAATAAAAGTGTGCCCCAGGTGAGGCTCGAACTCACAACCCCGGCATTGCTCACGGCTACTGCCTTATAAGTACCGTGCGCTAACCAATTGCGCCACTGGGGCTACAGCAGAGAGCTTTCAGTTAGCGATACTCACTTTGCTGCCAACCTGTTGTGGCTGCACACCCGTCATAAGATCGTCACCTGCGGCCATACTGCGAATTTAGCACCTGTCTACGAATGCCTCATTCGATTCTTGCTTCATATGCTACACTTACAAGCATATCAACCGCTTGTCATCGCCGAAAAAATGCAGAAAAACGCGCGCCTTGCCTTCTGCTACCTGTCCAACAGCGAGGGCAGATGTGTGGCAAGCTCTAAGCCGTGCAGGCGCACCGTGGCCGAGCAGCTGGAGGAGAGATGCCTTCCTTGGCAGCTCCCTGCAGAGTGCGCAAGACCAGAGTGGCCGCGCCGCCGTTGTCAGTGGACGACATGCAGTTGCCGAGCCACGGAGAACACGTTGCTTTGCGATGTGCACCCGCCTCGTGGTAGAAAACGCAAACAGTGGCCCTGTTTCGCAACGGATAACGCGTCTGACTACGGATCAGAAGATTCCAGGTTCGAATCCTGGCAGGGTCGGCATTTTGTTAGTTGCGGGCGCGTAGCTAGGCAGTGGATTCGAATGTCTCCACCTTCGTGGAGTGCAATGTTAATCCTGAGCATCTCGCAGCTGCATCTCGAGACGATTGCGGTAAATATCGCTTCGTGCAAGCGTCAGCGTAGCGTCAGTCGAGCAAAGTCGAGACAAGTCAAGCTGAGAGATGTTACGCACTTAATTAAACGGTAGGCGCGGGAAACCGACGCAGACAACGCTTTCCAAGTGTCCCATGTCAAGCACCGAAGAGCGCGGACGGCTCCACGCAGCAGAGTGGCGCAGTGGAAGCGTGCTGGGCCCATAACCCAGAGGTCCGTGGATCGAAACCACGCTCTGCTAAAATTATTCCTTTTCTTGGGTGCCTCGAGCTCGATCATTAAGCCTGGGGTGAGCTGATTCAGCGTCAACAGCAACCCCTGTAAGTCGTGAAACGACGACGTCGTGTGAAGAATGCGAGAAACACTTCCTAAGACGCAGACTTACTTACGATTTTGCAGTAACTACATTCCTTGATCGCAACGTTAATGTCCTTTCGGGCCACGCGTGCAACTTTCGCGATATAAAAATCGCACCTCCCCGGCGGGGAATCGAACCCCGGTCTCCCGCGTGACAGGCGGGGATACTAACCACTATACTACCGAGGAACACGCGATCGGTGGCTATAATGCACGCACACTTATGTTTCTCAAGCAGGTGATACATCTCAACTCTCGCGTCCCGATGCTTTCAGAGTCAGCTGCTACGAAATAAAAGTGTGCCCCAGGTGAGGCTCGAACTCACAACCCCGGCATTGCTCACGGCTACTGCCTTATAAGTACCGTGCGCTAACCAATTGCGCCACTGGGGCTACAGCAGAGAGCTTTCAGTTAGCGATACTCACTTTGCTGCCAACCTGTTGTGGCTGCACACCCGTCATAAGATCGTCACCTGCGGCCATACTGCGAATTTAGCACCTGTCTACGAATGCCTCATTCGATTCTTGCTTCATATGCTACACTTACAAGCATATCAACCGCTTGTCATCGCCGAAAAAATGCAGAAAAACGCGCGCCTTGCCTTCTGCTACCTGTCCAACAGCGAGGGCAGATGTGTGGCAAGCTCTAAGCCGTGCAGGCGCACCGTGGCCGAGCAGCTGGAGGAGAGATGCCTTCCTTGGCAGCTCCCTGCAGAGTGCGCAAGACCAGAGTGGCCGCGCCGCCGTTGTCAGTGGACGACATGCAGTTGCCGAGCCACGGAGAACACGTTGCTTTGCGATGTGCACCCGCCTCGTGGTAGAAAACGCAAACAGTGGCCCTGTTTCGCAACGGATAACGCGTCTGACTACGGATCAGAAGATTCCAGGTTCGAATCCTGGCAGGGTCGGCATTTTGTTAGTTGCGGGCGCGTAGCTAGGCAGTGGATTCGAATGTCTCCACCTTCGTGGAGTGCAATGTTAATCCTGAGCATCTCGCAGCTGCATCTCGAGACGATTGCGGTAAATATCGCTTCGTGCAAGCGTCAGCGTAGCGTCAGTCGAGCAAAGTCGAGACAAGTCAAGCTGAGAGATGTTACGCACTTAATTAAACGGTAGGCGCGGGAAACCGACGCAGACAACGCTTTCCAAGTGTCCCATGTCAAGCACCGAAGAGCGCGGACGGCTCCACGCAGCAGAGTGGCGCAGTGGAAGCGTGCTGGGCCCATAACCCAGAGGTCCGTGGATCGAAACCACGCTCTGCTAAAATTATTCCTTTTCTTGGGTGCCTCGAGCTCGATCATTAAGCCTGGGGTGAGCTGATTCAGCGTCAACAGCAACCCCTGTAAGTCGTGAAACGACGACGTCGTGTGAAGAATGCGAGAAACACTTCCTAAGACGCAGACTTACTTACGATTTTGCAGTAACTACATTCCTTGATCGCAACGTTAATGTCCTTTCGGGCCACGCGTGCAACTTTCGCGATATAAAAATCGCACCTCCCCGGCGGGGAATCGAACCCCGGTCTCCCGCGTGACAGGCGGGGATACTAACCACTATACTACCGAGGAACACGCGATCGGTGGCTATAATGCACGCACACTTATGTTTCTCAAGCAGGTGATACATCTCAACTCTCGCGTCCCGATGCTTTCAGAGTCAGCTGCTACGAAATAAAAGTGTGCCCCAGGTGAGGCTCGAACTCACAACCCCGGCATTGCTCACGGCTACTGCCTTATAAGTACCGTGCGCTAACCAATTGCGCCACTGGGGCTACAGCAGAGAGCTTTCAGTTAGCGATACTCACTTTGCTGCCAACCTGTTGTGGCTGCACACCCGTCATAAGATCGTCACCTGCGGCCATACTGCGAATTTAGCACCTGTCTACGAATGCCTCATTCGATTCTTGCTTCATATGCTACACTTACAAGCATATCAACCGCTTGTCATCGCCGAAAAAATGCAGAAAAACGCGCGCCTTGCCTTCTGCTACCTGTCCAACAGCGAGGGCAGATGTGTGGCAAGCTCTAAGCCGTGCAGGCGCACCGTGGCCGAGCAGCTGGAGGAGAGATGCCTTCCTTGGCAGCTCCCTGCAGAGTGCGCAAGACCAGAGTGGCCGCGCCGCCGTTGTCAGTGGACGACATGCAGTTGCCGAGCCACGGAGAACACGTTGCTTTGCGATGTGCACCCGCCTCGTGGTAGAAAACGCAAACAGTGGCCCTGTTTCGCAACGGATAACGCGTCTGACTACGGATCAGAAGATTCCAGGTTCGAATCCTGGCAGGGTCGGCATTTTGTTAGTTGCGGGCGCGTAGCTAGGCAGTGGATTCGAATGTCTCCACCTTCGTGGAGTGCAATGTTAATCCTGAGCATCTCGCAGCTGCATCTCGAGACGATTGCGGTAAATATCGCTTCGTGCAAGCGTCAGCGTAGCGTCAGTCGAGCAAAGTCGAGACAAGTCAAGCTGAGAGATGTTACGCACTTAATTAAACGGTAGGCGCGGGAAACCGACGCAGACAACGCTTTCCAAGTGTCCCATGTCACGCACCGAAGAGCGCGGACGGCTCCACGCAGCAGAGTGGCGCAGTGGAAGCGTGCTGGGCCCATAACCCAGAGGTCCGTGGATCGAAACCACGCTCTGCTAAAATTATTCCTTTTCTTGGGTGCCTCGAGCTCGATCATTAAGCCTGGGGTGAGCTGATTCAGCGTCAACAGCAACCCCTGTAAGTCGTGAAACGACGACGTCGTGTGAAGAATGCGAGAAACACTTCCTAAGACGCAGACTTACTTACGATTTTGCAGTAACTACATTCCTTGATCGCAACGTTAATGTCCTTTCGGGCCACGCGTGCAACTTTCGCGATATAAAAATCGCACCTCCCCGGCGGGGAATCGAACCCCGGTCTCCCGCGTGACAGGCGGGGATACTAACCACTTGTTTTTTTTTTTTTTTTTTTCTTTTTTTTTTTAGTCAGACGCCTTAACCACTTTTTTTTTTTTTTTTTTTTTTTTTCGCGTGCAGAGCACATTGGATTAGCAGTCCAACGCCTTAACCACTTTTTTTTTTTTTTTTTTTTTTTTTAAAAACGCGCACTTCCGGTACCGGGAATCGAACCCGGGCCTCCTGGGTGAGAGCCAGGTATCCTAGCCACTTTTTTTTTTTTTATTTTTGTTGTTTTTTTCCCATACCATAGTAATGACCCAGGGCAGCTCGGTGGAGGCGTGTTGGGCAGGGGTCGAATCCCGAGGCCTGGCCATGACGTCTCCTCCTCCCTGCACTGAAGCACAGTCGCACCAAGACGTAGTAATTGTCCTTGGTTCAGAGTCTTATGATACTTATAGGTGGACACGTGGGTTATGATGCGTCGTCTATCCAAACAGGTAAAAGCTTGGCAGGAAGGCAAAAGAACTAAGAACTAGCGAGAATGTCTTCCGTATCATGAAGTGAGATCAGTATGCCCCTATACCGGTGCCATGAATGCATCTGGCGCAGGAATGATCAATAGAAGTGGAAACTTAACCAATCCCCTGCTTTTCGAAAACAATACCAAGCATATTCGCAAAGTCCCTTTTAAGATGTGGGAAAGAGTTTTGCGTCCAGTACTCATGAAGCATGTAACCAATAAACGAAATAAAATCGGAAATACCATCACCATCAACCACTGCA
This sequence comes from Schistocerca nitens, assembly GCF_023898315.1. NCBI lineage: Eukaryota > Metazoa > Arthropoda > Insecta > Orthoptera > Acrididae > Schistocerca > Schistocerca nitens. The sequence goes on along the minus strand of NC_064622.1, from coordinate 147,117,716 downwards.
AAAATGTAACGGCCAAGAAGCCACATAATGGTGTTGTTCTTTGTCCGTGGATAAAAAACCGTGTCCGGCCAGCAGAGGATATCAGTTGTAAATGCCGATTCCGAACTCCTGGTGAGTAACGCCAATTGTCGGCGCAGCCAGTACCACATGCGAAGACGGTCAGCGCAGGTAAATCGGTGTGGGAGCGTATCAACACAACCACACGTTTGACAAAGCGGAGAGACACATAAACCTATACGATGAAGGCGTTCGTTCGTAGGAATCAGCTGATTAACCACCTTATACCATAGGGAGGCAACAGTTGCTGAATGAACGGGTAAGCTAATATTCGTCCATATGTTACGCCAATTAAAACGGGGATACTGCAAAACAATCGGGTTGGAAGAAAAAGACCTGTGCCATTTGGCAAGCAGTGTTCGCGTCGTAAAAACAGGACGACGTTGTAAGTGGAGATCCAGGTAACTAATCTCAATGTAGAAGTCCCGAACATGTCGTAGCTTCGCATTTAGAGACCCTACGTTAATAGGCGGTGACAAGCTCGCAGGACGAACGACATGGAGTAATCGCGAAGTAACAGTCGGGGACTCAGAAAATAAAAGATGGAGGGTTCGCTTAACATAAAGGGCAGCAGCCTTGACACGGACATCGGTGAACGACAAGCCGCCCTCAAGACGCGGCTTCGTAAAAACATCACAACGTAATTTAAAAATGTGCCCCCGCCAAATATATCTGTTAATAAGCTGGACCATTTTTGCACCCTGCATTCGGGGAAGCGGAAACAACTGAGCAACGTAATATACTTTACATAAAACATAAGTGTCTAATACACGCTTTTTTTGCAGTAGCGGTATCGAACGCCATGAGTGTTCGAATAAAACACCTTGAAGCTTGGAAATGGCCACTTGCCAATTTTTTGCAGCCATACGAAGAGGACACCGTTCAAGATAGATACCTAAATGTGTATGGTGTTCAACAGCCATAACCCACGGAATAACCACACGTTCAAAGCCCCGCAAATTCAGGAGTTTGCTTTTACGGGGGTTAATACGAGAACCTGAGGCTGCAGAAAATTTATCTAGTTCCATTTTCAACAGCGGCACTTCTGCGGCGGAACGAAGCAAAACAACCAAATCATCAGCATAAGCTGTTGCTGTCTGGGTAACCCCAGAGATCGTAAGACCACGAAGTGTCGAGTTGAGACGTGTGAGGAGTGGTTGAAGGGAGAGAGCATAAAGGGTCATGGATAAAGGGCTACCTTGCGGGACGCCACGTTTAATATCAATGACCTTCGTCAGCTGGCCATTAATGTCAATCTTAGCAGAAATGCCAGTCGTCATATTCTTAAGTACCAGCAGCGCCTTTTCATTAAAACCGAGTCGGCGCAGCAGAAGCTCTAAAAACGAATGGGACACGCGATCAAAAGCCTTACTAAAATCAACAAATAAAAGCGCACAGGAAATATTGGTGACAGCGACAATCGACACAATATCACGAAACCCCGCCAGAGGCGTCAAGATGGAGCGCCCCGGAAAGCAGCTTTGACAAGGAGTTATCACAGGTGTAAGCAAGAGGGATAGACGTGCATTAACAGCCCTAGCAGCCGTCTTATAATCAAAATTTAAAAGGGTTAAAGGACGAAAGTCACTAGCTGTCTTCAAACCAGCAGCTTTCGGTATCAGGACTACCGTACCTCTCTTGAAATCGGCTGGAATTGAGCCACCATTCAAAATTTCATTTACGATATCCGTAAAAACAGGCCCTATAATAGTCCAAAAGCGAACAAAAAACTCCTTAGGAAGGCCATCCGGACCAGGAGATTTGTGAGATGGGGAACAAGCAATAAAAGCTGAAATTTCGTCTGCAGTAAAAGGAGCTAAAAATTCCGTATTGTGGTCCTCTGTTAAAACTGATGGGATAGCAGTTAAAATCTCGTCTTTATCAACCGCATCAGAATCAGCCACAGCATATAAGGTCTCATAGTAGCAGGTAAGTTCATGGGTTATTTGATTCTGTAAGGTAAGCCGGCGACCATCAGCTGCCATAAGACCGTCAATCAATACACGTCGACGGTTCTTTTGGTGACGAAACAGATGGTACATAGAAGTCATTTCATGTGCTAAGATGGACGGTGGTTTAGATTTAAGCTTCAATCCTTCCATCTGCAGTCGTTTAAGACTAAGGAGCTTGGCTTTAATTTTCCGAATCTCAGAAAGGTGGGCACATGTCATTCTAGAAGTATCATAAAGTTCGCGAAGCACCGAATAATAATACTCAAAAGTCAGTTTCAGATCTCGCGCTCTTTGATAACTGTAGGACATTAAAGTGCGACGTAGTTGTGGCTTCGCACAGTGGATCCACCAGTGAAGCTTTGACGGATAGTATCGCAGAGAACGTAAACACATGTCCCACGCCGTCTGTATTAGAGGTTCGATGTCAGGGTCATCGAGCAAGGAGACATTTAATTTCCACAGCGGCCGATAAAGTTTAAGAGGCTGACGCTCCAAATTAATTATAACCGCAAGGGCACAATGATCCGTAAAACTGGCTGGAATAACATCTACATTTAAAACAGAAGCACTAAGGGGATCAGAAATATACAATCGGTCAAGGCGACTACTAGAGGTGGCAGTAAAAAATGTAAATTTAACTAAAGTGGGGTGTTTAACCTCCCACGCATCGCGTAGTCGTAGTTGACGTACAAGAGAATGTAGCTCGAAACAATAATTAAAATGAGGGGATTGGTCCTTAGCTTGTAATACACAATTAAAATCACCCCCCAATATCAAAGTCGCAGGATTTTTGCGTAAAAGATAAATCAAATCCTCTTTATAAAAACGAGACCTGTCCTGCCGTTTGCTGGAACCAGAGGGGGCGTAAATATTAACCAAGGTTGTGTCAAATAACCGACAACCAATACCCCTTCCCGAGTCTAAGAGCTCAATTTCGGTAACGGGGATACCGTCACGAATTAGTAAGGCAGTACCTGTGGAAAACTCAGGCGCAAAATTTATAATAGTGCGAAAGCCAGGAACAAACAGGTGTACAACGGAGACTTCCTGCAGGAAAACAACATCAGCTGCAGAGTCATAAATAAACTGCTGCAGAGACGCTAACTTCAGAGCAGATTGAATGCTATTGATATTTAAGGTAATAAACGTGTACGCCTGCAACATCAACCAAAAAAGAGAAAACGAACCCTAATTACACCACATTAGAAGCAACTACATCCATATCATCAACATCAGACATGGCAGAGGGTGATTGCCCGGAATCAACGGAAGCAGAGTCATCCTTTGCATGCTTGTGTTTTTTCCGCACCGCGTGAAGATTGGGGGGCACTTTCACCCGACGGCGTATCTGATGCACACCAGTTTCAAGAGCAGGTGGAGTGGGGGGTTCGAGATCAGGCACGTCAACCAAGGCATCCGAAGGATTAGCAGGGCAAGAGGAATCAGAAGAAGGAGCCAACAAGGGGAAAACTGCATCAGGAACATCGGCACCGGCATCAGAAGGTGTAGGGATTGGATGTGTAGGAGGTGGAGAGATAGGTTTGGAATCCGCTGAAGCGGAGCGCGCAGTACTAGGAGCGATTTTCCGACAAACAGCTGGCTGCACCGAAGTGTCGTCAACATGTTGTGATGCCTGTGTCGGGGGGGATGTCAACACCACCTCGACCGAATGTTGTGGCTCGTGCGCCGACGGTGGGGCAGCAAGTTTGACGTCATCAGGCAAAGCAGGAGACACAGCGGGAACAGAATCCGAAACAGGCATGGGAGATTCCGGAATTATCTCGTCAGATTCGCAAACCGGCTGCGAAACAGCAGCTTCATCATCAGTGCTACCGGTATCACTAGCACGACGGCGTTTGTTATTGGAAACAGACGGGATCGGTGTAGGAGCAGCCGATACATCTGGGCGAGTGGGTAACGGGGGAAAACCTGCATCAGAGGAGGGTGTCACCCGTTGTGAAGAATCTACTGCAGGAGGCTGACAAGAAACAGTGGAGGAAGCTGCTGGCACAAGATCGGCAACCGTTAATTTGCGCCGTTGTGCTAGCCCATTTTGAAGCACAAACACCCGCTTAGGGCAATTAGCACGAACATGTCCATTCTCATTACATAGAAAACACGTACCAACTTGCCCCTCATAAGTAAGATGAACACGATAACCACATACAACCAGATGGGACGGTATATTCGACTTAATATGCATTTCAACCGATCTGACACCATTATAACATTGCAGCTTATGTTGTGCAGACCAACGCTCATTTCGAATTGACCGAACAGTACCATAACCAAGCAAAGCGTCCTTGAGATAACTGTTTTCAACTTCAGGGGGTAAATTATAAACCCGAACTGTGGTATACGTAATTTCAGCATTTGAAACAGTAACACTGCTAACAGAACCATCTCTATGACGGAACGACACTTGCTCACCATGTTTAAGTAAAATCCTATCTAGCAAAACCGGGTTCAACAATTTCACAAAAAAACAGTAAAGTTCTGTATCAAAATACGCCGTATGTACCTGGTCCGATGTAATGCCAATCGTATCCACAATCCATTCGTGAATTTCCAACGAAGTTGGTTGCACATTCCTGGTGGCCTTGTTAAACTGAAAACTGAGAGTACACTTCCGCGGAAACAACCGGGAAGCCATAACACTTAACTAATGCGGCAAAAGCCGCTATACAACACAAGACACAAAACAAACGTTAAGGCGACGAAACAACGAAGAAAAGAAGACAAAGAAACGTCACACACAGAAAGTAAATAGTCACAACCCGAGGGAAACGGCGGATCGAATACACAGTACGTCCGATCGCTGTCGCGTCTCAAGCGGAACTGTGCCACTGGGGCTACAGCAGAGAGCTTTCAGTTAGCGATACTCACTTTGCTGCCAACCTGTTGTGGCTGCACACCCGTCATAAGATCGTCACCTGCGGCCATACTGCGAATTTAGCACCTGTCTACGAATGCCTCATTCGATTCTTGCTTCATATGCTACACTTACAAGCATATCAACCGCTTGTCCTCGCCGAAAAAAATGCAGAAAAACGCGCGCCTTGCCTTCTGCTACCTGTCCAACAGCGAGGGCAGATGTGTGGCAAGCTCTAAGCCGTGCAGGCGCACCGTGGCCGAGCAGCTGGAGGAGAGGTGCCTTCCTTGGCAGCTCCCTGCAGAGTGCGCAAGACCAGAGTGGCCGCGCCGCCGTTGTCAGTGGACGACATGCAGTTGCCGAGCCACGGAGAACACGTTGCTTTGCGATGTGCACCCGCCTCGTGGTAGAAAACGCAAACAGTGGCCCTGTGGCGCAACGGATAACGCGTCTGACTACGGATCAGAAGATTCCAGGTTCGAATCCTGGCAGGGTCGGCATTTTGTTAGTTGCGGGCGCGTAGCTAGGCAGTGGATTCGAATGTCTCCACCTTCGTGGAGTGCAATGTTAATCCTGAGCATCTCGCAGCTGCATCTCGAGACGATTGCGGTAAATATCGCTTCGTGCAAGCGTCAGCGTAGCGTCAGTCGAGCAAAGTCGAGACAAGTCAAGCTGAGAGATGTTACGCACTTAATTAAACGGTAGGCGCGGGAAACCGACGCAGACAACGCTTTCCAAGTGTCCCATGTCACGCACCGAAGAGCGCGGACGGCTCCACGCAGCAGAGTGGCGCAGTGGAAGCGTGCTGGGCCCATAACCCAGAGGTCCGTGGATCGAAACCACGCTCTGCTAAAATTATTCTTTTTCTTGGGTGCCTCGAGCTCGATCATTAAGCCTGGGGTGAGCTGGTTCAGCGTCAACAGCAACCCCTGTAAGTCGTGAAACGACGACGTCGTGTGAAGAATGCGAGAAACACTTCCTAAGACGCAGACTTTCTTACGATTTTGCAGTAACTACATTCCTTGATCGCAACGTTAATGTCCTTTCGGGCCACGCGTGCAACTTTCGAGATATAAAAATCGCACCTCCCCGGCGGGGAATCGAACCCCGGTCTCCCGCGTGACAGGCGGGGATACTAACCACTATACTACCGAGGAACACGCGATCGGTGACTATAATGCACGCACACTTATGTTTCTCAAGCAGGTGATACATCTCAACTCTCGCGTCCCGATGCTTTCAGAGTCAGCTGCTACGAAATAAAAGTATGCCCCAGGTGAGGCTCGAACTCACAACCCCGGCATTGCTCACGGCTACTGCCTTATAAGTACCGTGCGCTAACCAATTGCGCCACTGGGGCTACAGCAGAGAGCTTTCAGTTAGCGATACTCACTTTGCTGCCAACCTGTTGTGGCTGCACACCCGTCATAAGATCGTCACCTGCGGCCATACTGCGAATTTAGCACCTGTCTACGAATGCCTCATTCGATTCTTGCTTCATATGCTACACTTACAAGCATATCAACCGCTTGTCCTCGCCGAAAAAAATGCAGAAAAACGCGCGCCTTGCCTTCTGCTACCTGTCCAACAGCGAGGGCAGATGTGTGGCAAGCTCTAAGCCGTGCAGGCGCACCGTGGCCGAGCAGCTGGAGGAGAGGTGCCTTCCTTGGCAGCTCCCTGCAGAGTGCGCAAGACCAGAGTGGCCGCGCCGCCGTTGTCAGTGGACGACATGCAGTTGCCGAGCCACGGAGAACACGTTGCTTTGCGATGTGCACCCGCCTCGTGGTAGAAAACGCAAACAGTGGCCCTGTTGCGCAACGGATAACGCGTCTGACTACGGATCAGAAGATTCCAGGTTCGAATCCTGGCAGGGTCGGCATTTTGTTAGTTGCGGGCGCGTAGCTAGGCAGTGGATTCGAATGTCTCCACCTTCGTGGAGTGCAATGTTAATCCTGAGCATCTCGCAGCTGCATCTCGAGACGATTGCGGTAAATATCGCTTCGTGCAAGCGTCAGCGCAGCGTCAGTCGAGCAAAGTCGAGACAAGTCAAGCTGAGAGATGTTACGCACTTAATTAAACGGTAGGCGCGGGAAACCGACGCAGACAACGCTTTCCAAGTGTCCCATGTCACGCACCGAAGAGCGCGGACGGCTCCACGCAGCAGAGTGGCGCAGTGGAAGCGTGCTGGGCCCATAACCCAGAGGTCCGTGGATCGAAACCACGCTCTGCTAAAATTATTCTTTTTCTTGGGTGCCTCGAGCTCGATCATTAAGCCTGGGGTGAGCTGGTTCAGCGTCAACAGCAACCCCTGTAAGTCGTGAAACGACGACGTCGTGTGAAGAATGCGAGAAACACTTCCTAAGACGCAGACTTTCTTACGATTTTGCAGTAACTACTTTCCTTGATCGCAACGTTAATGTCCTTTCGGGCCACGCGTGCAACTTTCGAGATATAAAAATCGCACCTCCCCGGCGGGGAATCGAACCCCGGTCTCCCGCGTGACAGGCGGGGATACTAACCACTATACTACCGAGGAACACGCGATCGGTGACTATAATGCACGCACACTTATGTTTCTCAAGCAGGTGATACATCTCAACTCTCGCGTCCCGATGCTTTCAGAGTCAGCTGCTACGAAATAAAAGTATGCCCCAGGTGAGGCTCGAACTCACAACCCCGGCATTGCTCACGGCTACTGCCTTATAAGTACCGTGCGCTAACCAATTGCGCCACTGGGGCTACAGCAGAGAGCTTTCAGTTAGCGATACTCACTTTGCTGCCAACCTGTTGTGGCTGCACACCCGTCATAAGATCGTCACCTGCGGCCATACTGCGAATTTAGCACCTGTCTACGAATGCCTCATTCGATTCTTGCTTCATATGCTACACTTACAAGCATATCAACCGCTTGTCCTCGCCGAAAAAAATGCAGAAAAACGCGCGCCTTGCCTTCTGCTACCTGTCCAACAGCGAGGGCAGATGTGTGGCAAGCTCTAAGCCGTGCAGGCGCACCGTGGCCGATTAGCTGGAGGAGAGGTGCCTTCCTTGGCAGCTCCCTGCAGAGTGCGCAAGACCAGAGTGGCCGCGCCGCCGTTGTCAGTGGACGACATGCAGTTGCCGAGCCACGGAGAACACGTTGCTTTGCGATGTGCACCCGCCTCGTGGTAGAAAACGCAAACAGTGGCCCTGTGGCGCAACGGATAACGCGTCTGACTACGGATCAGAAGATTCCAGGTTCGAATCCTGGCAGGGTCGGCATTTTGTTAGTTGCGGGCGCGTAGCTAGGCAGTGGATTCGAATGTCTCCACCTTCGTGGAGTGCAATGTTAATCCTGAGCATCTCGCAGCTGCATCTCGAGACGATTGCGGTAAATATCGCTTCGTGCAAGCGTCAGCGTAGCGTCAGTCGAGCAAAGTCGAGACAAGTCAAGCTGAGAGATGTTACGCACTTAATTAAACGGTAGGCGCGGGAAACCGACGCAGACAACGCTTTCCAAGTGTCCCATGTCACGCACCGAAGAGCGCGGACGGCTCCACGCAGCAGAGTGGCGCAGTGGAAGCGTGCTGGGCCCATAACCCAGAGGTCCGTGGATCGAAACCACGCTCTGCTAAAATTATTCTTTTTCTTGGGTGCCTCGAGCTCGATCATTAAGCCTGGGGTGAGCTGGTTCAGCGTCAACAGCAACCCCTGTAAGTCGTGAAACGACGACGTCGTGTGAAGAATGCGAGAAACACTTCCTAAGACGCAGACTTTCTTACGATTTTGCAGTAACTACATTCCTTGATCGCAACGTTAATGTCCTTTCGGGCCACGCGTGCAACTTTCGAGATATAAAAATCGCACCTCCCCGGCGGGGAATCGAACCCCGGTCTCCCGCGTGACAGGCGGGGATACTAACCACTATACTACCGAGGAACACGCGATCGGTGACTATAATGCACGCACACTTATGTTTCTCAAGCAGGTGATACATCTCAACTCTCGCGTCCCGATGCTTTCAGAGTCAGCTGCTACGAAATAAAAGTATGCCCCAGGTGAGGCTCGAACTCACAACCCCGGCATTGCTCACGGCTACTGCCTTATAAGTACCGTGCGCTAACCAATTGCGCCACTGGGGCTACAGCAGAGAGCTTTCAGTTAGCGATACTCACTTTGCTGCCAACCTGTTGTGGCTGCACACCCGTCATAAGATCGTCACCTGCGGCCATACTGCGAATTTAGCACCTGTCTACGAATGCCTCATTCGATTCTTGCTTCATATGCTACACTTACAAGCATATCAACCGCTTGTCCTCGCCGAAAAAAATGCAGAAAAACGCGCGCCTTGCCTTCTGCTACCTGTCCAACAGCGAGGGCAGATGTGTGGCAAGCTCTAAGCCGTGCAGGCGCACCGTGGCCGAGCAGCTGGAGGAGAGGTGCCTTCCTTGGCAGCTCCCTGCAGAGTGCGCAAGACCAGAGTGGCCGCGCCGCCGTTGTCAGTGGACGACATGCAGTTGCCGAGCCACGGAGAACACGTTGCTTTGCGATGTGCACCCGCCTCGTGGTAGAAAACGCAAACAGTGGCCCTGTGGCGCAACGGATAACGCGTCTGACTACGGATCAGAAGATTCCAGGTTCGAATCCTGGCAGGGTCGGCATTTTGTTAGTTGCGGGCGCGTAGCTAGGCAGTGGATTCGAATGTCTCCACCTTCGTGGAGTGCAATGTTAATCCTGAGCATCTCGCAGCTGCATCTCGAGACGATTGCGGTAAATATCGCTTCGTGCAAGCGTCAGCGTAGCGTCAGTCGAGCAAAGTCGAGACAAGTCAAGCTGAGAGATGTTACGCACTTAATTAAACGGTAGGCGCGGGAAACCGACGCAGACAACGCTTTCCAAGTGTCCCATGTCACGCACCGAAGAGCGCGGACGGCTCCACGCAGCAGAGTGGCGCAGTGGAAGCGTGCTGGGCCCATAACCCAGATGTCCGTGGATCGAAACCACGCTCTGCTAAAATTATTCTTTTTCTTGGGTGCCTCGAGCTCGATCATTAAGCCTGGGGTGAGCTGGTTCAGCGTCAACAGCAACCCCTGTAAGTCGTGAAACGACGACGTCGTGTGAAGAATGCGAGAAACACTTCCTAAGACGCAGACTTTCTTACGATTTTGCAGTAACTACATTCCTTGATCGCAACGTTAATGTCCTTTCGGGCCACGCGTGCAACTTTCGAGATATAAAAATCGCACCTCCCCGGCGGGGAATCGAACCCCGGTCTCCCGCGTGACAGGCGGGGATACTAACCACTATACTACCGAGGAACACGCGATCGGTGACTATAATGCACGCACACTTATGTTTCTCAAGCAGGTGATACATCTCAACTCTCGCGTCCCGATGCTTTCAGAGTCAGCTGCTACGAAATAAAAGTATGCCCCAGGTGAGGCTCGAACTCACAACCCCGGCATTGCTCACGGCTACTGCCTTATAAGTACCGTGCGCTAACCAATTGCGCCACTGGGGCTACAGCAGAGAGCTTTCAGTTAGCGATACTCACTTTGCTGCCAACCTGTTGTGGCTGCACACCCGTCATAAGATCGTCACCTGCGGCCATACTGCGAATTTAGCACCTGTCTACGAATGCCTCATTCGATTCTTGCTTCATATGCTACACTTACAAGCATATCAACCGCTTGTCCTCGCCGAAAAAAATGCAGAAAAACGCGCGCCTTGCCTTCTGCTACCTGTCCAACAGCGAGGGCAGATGTGTGGCAAGCTCTAAGCCGTGCAGGCGCACCGTGGCCGAGCAGCTGGAGGAGAGGTGCCTTCCTTGGCAGCTCCCTGCAGAGTGCGCAAGACCAGAGTGGCCGCGGCGCCGTTGTCAGTGGACGACATGCAGTTGCCGAGCCACGGAGAACACGTTGCTTTGCGATGTGCACCCGCCTCGTGGTAGAAAACGCAAACAGTGGCCCTGTGGCGCAACGGATAACGCGTGTGACTACGGATCAGAAGATTCCAGGTTCGAATCCTGGCAGGGTCGGCATTTTGTTAGTTGCGGGCGCGTAGCTAGGCAGTGGATTCGAATGTCTCCACCTTCGTGGAGTGCAATGTTAATCCTGAGCATCTCGCAGCTGCATCTCGAGACGATTGCGGTAAATATCGCTTCGTGCAAGCGTCAGCGTAGCGTCAGTCGAGCAAAGTCGAGACAAGTCAAGCTGAGAGATGTTACGCACTTAATTAAACGGTAGCCGCGGGAAACCGACGCAGACAACGCTTTCCAAGTGTCCCATGTCACGCACCGAAGAGCGCGGACGGCTCCACGCAGCAGAGTGGCGCAGTGGAAGCGTGCTGGGCCCATAACCCAGAGGTCCGTGGATCGAAACCACGCTCTGCTAAAATTATTCTTTTTCTTGGGTGCCTCGAGCTCGATCATTAAGCCTGGGGTGAGCTGGTTCAGCGTCAACAGCAACCCCTGTAAGTCGTGAAACGACGACGTCGTGTGAAGAATGCGAGAAACACTTCCTAAGACGCAGACTTTCTTACGATTTTGCAGTAACTACATTCCTTGATCGCAACGTTAATGTCCTTTCGGGCCACGCGTGCAACTTTCGAGATATAAAAATCGCACCTCCCCGGCGGGGAATCGAACCCCGGTCTCCCGCGTGACAGGCGGGGATACTAACCACTATACTACCGAGGAACACGCGATCGGTGACTATAATGCACGCACACTTATGTTTCTCAAGCAGGTGATACATCTCAACTCTCGCGTCCCGATGCTTTCAGAGTCAGCTGCTACGAAATAAAAGTATGCCCCAGGTGAGGCTCGAACTCACAACCCCGGCATTGCTCACGGCTACTGCCTTATAAGTACCGTGCGCTAACCAATTGCGCCACTGGGGCTACAGCAGAGAGCTTTCAGTTAGCGATACTCACTTTGCTGCCAACCTGTTGTGGCTGCACACCCGTCATAAGATCGTCACCTGCGGCCATACTGCGAATTTAGCACCTGTCTACGAATGCCTCATTCGATTCTTGCTTCATATGCTACACTTACAAGCATATCAACCGCTTGTCCTCGCCGAAAAAAATGCAGAAAAACGCGCGCCTTGCCTTCTGCTACCTGTCCAACAGCGAGGGCAGATGTGTGGCAAGCTCTAAGCCGTGCAGGCGCACCGTGGCCGAGCACCTGGAGGAGAGGTGCCTTCCTTGGCAGCTCCCTGCAGAGTGCGCAAGACCAGAGTGGCCGCGCCGCCGTTGTCAGTGGACGACATGCAGTTGCCGAGCCACGGAGAACACGTTGCTTTGCGATGTGCACCCGCCTCGTGGTAGAAAACGCAAACAGTGGCCCTGTGGCGCAACGGATAACGCGTCTGACTACGGATCAGAAGATTCCAGGTTCGAATCCTGGCAGGGTCGGCATTTTGTTAGTTGCGGGCGCGTAGCTAGGCAGTGGATTCGAATGTCTCCACCTTCGTGGAGTGCAATGTTAATCCTGAGCATCTCGCAGCTGCATCTCGAGACGATTGCGGTAAATATCGCTTCGTGCAAGCGTCAGCGTAGCGTCAGTCGAGCAAAGTCGAGACAAGTCAAGCTGAGAGATGTTACGCACTTAATTAAACGGTAGGCGCGGGAAACCGACGCAGACAACGCTTTCCAAGTGTCCCATGTCACGCACCGAAGAGCGCGGACGGCTCCACGCAGCAGAGTGGCGCAGTGGAAGCGTGCTGGGCCCATAACCCAGAGGTCCGTGGATCGAAACCACGCTCTGCTAAAATTATTCTTTTTCTTGGGTGCCTCGAGCTCGATCATTAAGCCTGGGGTGAGCTGGTTCAGCGTCAACAGCAACCCCTGTAAGTCGTGAAACGACGACGTCGTGTGAAGAATGCGAGAAACACTTCCTAAGACGCAGACTTTCTTACGATTTTGCAGTAACTACATTCCTTGATCGCAACGTTAATGTCCTTTCGGGCCACGCGTGCAACTTTCGAGATATAAAAATCGCACCTCCCCGGCGGGGAATCGAACCCCGGTCTCCCGCGTGACAGGCGGGGATACTAACCACTATACTACCGAGGAACACGCGATCGGTGACTATAATGCACGCACACTTATGTTTCTCAAGCAGGTGATACATCTCAACTCTCGCGTCCCGATGCTTTCAGAGTCAGCTGCTACGAAATAAAAGTATGCCCCAGGTGAGGCTCGAACTCACAACCCCGGCATTGCTCACGGCTACTGCCTTATAAGTACCGTGCGCTAACCAATTGCGCCACTGGGGCTACAGCAGAGAGCTTTCAGTTAGCGATACTCACTTTGCTGCCAACCTGTTGTGGCTGCACACCCGTCATAAGATCGTCACCTGCGGCCATACTGCGAATTTAGCACCTGTCTACGAATGCCTCATTCGATTCTTGCTTCATATGCTACACTTACAAGCATATCAACCGCTTGTCCTCGCCGAAAAAAATGCAGAAAAACGCGCGCCTTGCCTTCTGCTACCTGTCCAACAGCGAGGGCAGATGTGTGGCAAGCTCTAAGCCGTGCAGGCGCACCGTGGCCGAGCAGCTGGAGGAGAGGTGCCTTCCTTGGCAGCTCCCTGCAGAGTGCGCAAGACCAGAGTGGCCGCGCCGCCGTTGTCAGTGGACGACATGCAGTTGCCGAGCCACGGAGAACACGTTGCTTTGCGATGTGCACCCGCCTCGTGGTAGAAAACGCAAACAGTGGCCCTGTTGCGCAACGGATAACGCGTCTGACTACGGATCAGAAGATTCCAGGTTCGAATCCTGGCAGGGTCGGCATTTTGTTAGTTGCGGGCGCGTAGCTAGGCAGTGGATTCGAATGTCTCCACCTTCGTGGAGTGCAATGTTAATCCTGAGCATCTCGCAGCTGCATCTCGAGACGATTGCGGTAAATATCGCTTCGTGCAAGCGTCAGCGCAGCGTCAGTCGAGCAAAGTCGAGACAAGTCAAGCTGAGAGATGTTACGCACTTAATTAAACGGTAGGCGCGGGAAACCGACGCAGACAACGCTTTCCAAGTGTCCCATGTCACGCACCGAAGAGCGCGGACGGCTCCACGCAGCAGAGTGGCGCAGTGGAAGCGTGCTGGGCCCATAACCCAGAGGTCCGTGGATCGAAACCACGCTCTGCTAAAATTATTCTTTTTCTTGGGTGCCTCGAGCTCGATCATTAAGCCTGGGGTGAGCTGGTTCAGCGTCAACAGCAACCCCTGTAAGTCGTGAAACGACGACGTCGTGTGAAGAATGCGAGAAACACTTCCTAAGACGCAGACTTTCTTACGATTTTGCAGTAACTACATTCCTTGATCGCAACGTTAATGTCCTTTCGGGCCACGCGTGCAACTTTCGAGATATAAAAATCGCACCTCCCCGGCGGGGAATCGAACCCCGGTCTCCCGCGTGACAGGCGGGGATACTAACCACTATACTACCGAGGAACACGCGATCGGTGACTATAATGCACGCACACTTATGTTTCTCAAGCAGGTGATACATCTCAACTCTCGCGTCCCGATGCTTTCAGAGTCAGCTGCTACGAAATAAAAGTATGCCCCAGGTGAGGCTCGAACTCACAACCCCGGCATTGCTCACGGCTACTGCCTTATAAGTACCGTGCGCTAACCAATTGCGCCACTGGGGCTACAGCAGAGAGCTTTCAGTTAGCGATACTCACTTTGCTGCCAACCTGTTGTGGCTGCACACCCGTCATAAGATCGTCACCTGCGGCCATACTGCGAATTTAGCACCTGTCTACGAATGCCTCATTCGATTCTTGCTTCATATGCTACACTTACAAGCATATCAACCGCTTGTCCTCGCCGAAAAAAATGCAGAAAAACGCGCGCCTTGCCTTCTGCTACCTGTCCAACAGCGAGGGCAGATGTGTGGCAAGCTCTAAGCCGTGCAGGCGCACCGTGGCCGAGCAGCTGGAGGAGAGGTGCCTTCCTTGGCAGCTCCCTGCAGAGTGCGCAAGACCAGAGTGGCCGCGCCGCCGTTGTCAGTGGACGACATGCAGTTGCCGAGCCACGGAGAACACGTTGCTTTGCGATGTGCACCCGCCTCGTGGTAGAAAACGCAAACAGTGGCCCTGTGGCGCAACGGATAACGCGTCTGACTACGGATCAGAAGATTCCAGGTTCGAATCCTGGCAGGGTCGGCATTTTGTTAGTTGCGGGCGCGTAGCTAGGCAGTGGATTCGAATGTCTCCACCTTCGTGGAGTGCAATGTTAATCCTGAGCATCTCGCAGCTGCATCTCGAGACGATTGCGGTAAATATCGCTTCGTGCAAGCGTCAGCGTAGCGTCAGTCGAGCAAAGTCGAGACAAGTCAAGCTGAGAGATGTTACGCACTTAATTAAACGGTAGGCGCGGGAAACCGACGCAGACAACGCTTTCCAAGTGTCCCATGTCACGCACCGAAGAGCGCGGACGGCTCCACGCAGCAGAGTGGCGCAGTGGAAGCGTGCTGGGCCCATAACCCAGAGGTCCGTGGATCGAAACCACGCTCTGCTAAAATTATTCTTTTTCTTGGGTGCCTCGAGCTCGATCATTAAGCCTGGGGTGAGCTGGTTCAGCGTCAACAGCAACCCCTGTAAGTCGTGAAACGACGACGTCGTGTGAAGAATGCGAGAAACACTTCCTAAGACGCAGACTTTCTTACGATTTTGCAGTAACTACATTCCTTGATCGCAACGTTAATGTCCTTTCGGGCCACGCGTGCAACTTTCGAGATATAAAAATCGCACCTCCCCGGCGGGGAATCGAACCCCGGTCTCCCGCGTGACAGGCGGGGATACTAACCACTATACTACCGAGGAACACGCGATCGGTGACTATAATGCACGCACACTTATGTTTCTCAAGCAGGTGATACATCTCAACTCTCGCGTCCCGATGCTTTCAGAGTCAGCTGCTACGAAATAAAAGTATGCCCCAGGTGAGGCTCGAACTCACAACCCCGGCATTGCTCACGGCTACTGCCTTATAAGTACCGTGCGCTAACCAATTGCGCCACTGGGGCTACAGCAGAGAGCTTTCAGTTAGCGATACTCACTTTGCTGCCAACCTGTTGTGGCTGCACACCCGTCATAAGATCGTCACCTGCGGCCATACTGCGAATTTAGCACCTGTCTACGAATGCCTCATTCGATTCTTGCTTCATATGCTACACTTACAAGCATATCAACCGCTTGTCCTCGCCGAAAAAAATGCAGAAAAACGCGCGCCTTGCCTTCTGCTACCTGTCCAACAGCGAGGGCAGATGTGTGGCAAGCTCTAAGCCGTGCAGGCGCACCGTGGCCGAGCAGCTGGAGGAGAGGTGCCTTCCTTGGCAGCTCCCTGCAGAGTGCGCAAGACCAGAGTGGCCGCGCCGCCGTTGTCAGTGGACGACATGCAGTTGCCGAGCCACGGAGAACACGTTGCTTTGCGATGTGCACCCGCCTCGTGGTAGAAAACGCAAACAGTGGCCCTGTGGCGCAACGGATAACGCGTCTGACTACGGATCAGAAGATTCCAGGTTCGAATCCTGGCAGGGTCGGCATTTTGTTAGTTGCGGGCGCGTAGCTAGGCAGTGGATTCGAATGTCTCCACCTTCGTGGAGTGCAATGTTAATCCTGAGCATCTCGCAGCTGCATCTCGAGACGATTGCGGTAAATATCGCTTCGTGCAAGCGTCAGCGTAGCGTCAGTCGAGCAAAGTCGAGACAAGTCAAGCTGAGAGATGTTACGCACTTAATTAAACGGTAGGCGCGGGAAACCGACGCAGACAACGCTTTCCAAGTGTCCCATGTCACGCACCGAAGAGCGCGGACGGCTCCACGCAGCAGAGTGGCGCAGTGGAAGCGTGCTGGGCCCATAACCCAGAGGTCCGTGGATCGAAACCACGCTCTGCTAAAATTATTCTTTTTCTTGGGTGCCTCGAGCTCGATCATTAAGCCTGGGGTGAGCTGGTTCAGCGTCAACAGCAACCCCTGTAAGTCGTGAAACGACGACGTCGTGTGAAGAATGCGAGAAACACTTCCTAAGACGCAGACTTTCTTACGATTTTGCAGTAACTACATTCCTTGATCGCAACGTTAATGTCCTTTCGGGCCACGCGTGCAACTTTCGAGATATAAAAATCGCACCTCCCCGGCGGGGAATCGAACCCCGGTCTCCCGCGTGACAGGCGGGGATACTAACCACTATACTACCGAGGAACACGCGATCGGTGACTATAATGCACGCACACTTATGTTTCTCAAGCAGGTGATACATCTCAACTCTCGCGTCCCGATGCTTTCAGAGTCAGCTGCTACGAAATAAAAGTATGCCCCAGGTGAGGCTCGAACTCACAACCCCGGCATTGCTCACGGCTACTGCCTTATAAGTACCGTGCGCTAACCAATTGCGCCACTGGGGCTACAGCAGAGAGCTTTCAGTTAGCGATACTCACTTTGCTGCCAACCTGTTGTGGCTGCACACCCGTCATAAGATCGTCACCTGCGGCCATACTGCGAATTTAGCACCTGTCTACGAATGCCTCATTCGATTCTTGCTTCATATGCTACACTTACAAGCATATCAACCGCTTGTCCTCGCCGAAAAAAATGCAGAAAAACGCGCGCCTTGCCTTCTGCTACCTGTCCAACAGCGAGGGCAGATGTGTGGCAAGCTCTAAGCCGTGCAGGCGCACCGTGGCCGAGCAGCTGGAGGAGAGGTGCCTTCCTTGGCAGCTCCCTGCAGAGTGCGCAAGACCAGAGTGGCCGCGCCGCCGTTGTCAGTGGACGACATGCAGTTGCCGAGCCACGGAGAACACGTTGCTTTGCGATGTGCACCCGCCTCGTGGTAGAAAACGCAAACAGTGGCCCTGTGGCGCAACGGATAACGCGTCTGACTACGGATCAGAAGATTCCAGGTTCGAATCCTGGCAGGGTCGGCATTTTGTTAGTTGCGGGCGCGTAGCTAGGCAGTGGATTCGAATGTCTCCACCTTCGTGGAGTGCAATGTTAATCCTGAGCATCTCGCAGCTGCATCTCGAGACGATTGCGGTAAATATCGCTTCGTGCAAGCGTCAGCGTAGCGTCAGTCGAGCAAAGTCGAGACAAGTCAAGCTGAGAGATGTTACGCACTTAATTAAACGGTAGGCGCGGGAAACCGACGCAGACAACGCTTTCCAAGTGTCCCATGTCACGCACCGAAGAGCGCGGACGGCTCCACGCAGCAGAGTGGCGCAGTGGAAGCGTGCTGGGCCCATAACCCAGAGGTCCGTGGATCGAAACCACGCTCTGCTAAAATTATTCTTTTTCTTGGGTGCCTCGAGCTCGATCATTAAGCCTGGGGTGAGCTGGTTCAGCGTCAACAGCAACCCCTGTAAGTCGTGAAACGACGACGTCGTGTGAAGAATGCGAGAAACACTTCCTAAGACGCAGACTTTCTTACGATTTTGCAGTAACTACATTCCTTGATCGCAACGTTAATGTCCTTTCGGGCCACGCGTGCAACTTTCGAGATATAAAAATCGCACCTCCCCGGCGGGGAATCGAACCCCGGTCTCCCGCGTGACAGGCGGGGATACTAACCACTATACTACCGAGGAACACGCGATCGGTGACTATAATGCACGCACACTTATGTTTCTCAAGCAGGTGATACATCTCAACTCTCGCGTCCCGATGCTTTCAGAGTCAGCTGCTACGAAATAAAAGTATGCCCCAGGTGAGGCTCGAACTCACAACCCCGGCATTGCTCACGGCTACTGCCTTATAAGTACCGTGCGCTAACCAATTGCGCCACTGGGGCTACAGCAGAGAGCTTTCAGTTAGCGATACTCACTTTGCTGCCAACCTGTTGTGGCTGCACACCCGTCATAAGATCGTCACCTGCGGCCATACTGCGAATTTAGCACCTGTCTACGAATGCCTCATTCGATTCTTGCTTCATATGCTACACTTACAAGCATATCAACCGCTTGTCCTCGCCGAAAAAAATGCAGAAAAACGCGCGCCTTGCCTTCTGCTACCTGTCCAACAGCGAGGGCAGATGTGTGGCAAGCTCTAAGCCGTGCAGGCGCACCGTGGCCGAGCAGCTGGAGGAGAGGTGCCTTCCTTGGCAGCTCCCTGCAGAGTGCGCAAGACCAGAGTGGCCGCGCCGCCGTTGTCAGTGGACGACATGCAGTTGCCGAGCCACGGAGAACACGTTGCTTTGCGATGTGCACCCGCCTCGTGGTAGAAAACGCAAACAGTGGCCCTGTGGCGCAACGGATAACGCGTCTGACTACGGATCAGAAGATTCCAGGTTCGAATCCTGGCAGGGTCGGCATTTTGTTAGTTGCGGGCGCGTAGCTAGGCAGTGGATTCGAATGTCTCCACCTTCGTGGAGTGCAATGTTAATCCTGAGCATCTCGCAGCTGCATCTCGAGACGATTGCGGTAAATATCGCTTCGTGCAAGCGTCAGCGTAGCGTCAGTCGAGCAAAGTCGAGACAAGTCAAGCTGAGAGATGTTACGCACTTAATTAAACGGTAGGCGCGGGAAACCGACGCAGACAACGCTTTCCAAGTGTCCCATGTCACGCACCGAAGAGCGCGGACGGCTCCACGCAGCAGAGTGGCGCAGTGGAAGCGTGCTGGGCCCATAACCCAGAGGTCCGTGGATCGAAACCACGCTCTGCTAAAATTATTCTTTTTCTTGGGTGCCTCGAGCTCGATCATTAAGCCTGGGGTGAGCTGGTTCAGCGTCAACAGCAACCCCTGTAAGTCGTGAAACGACGACGTCGTGTGAAGAATGCGAGAAACACTTCCTAAGACGCAGACTTTCTTACGATTTTGCAGTAACTACATTCCTTGATCGCAACGTTAATGTCCTTTCGGGCCACGCGTGCAACTTTCGAGATATAAAAATCGCACCTCCCCGGCGGGGAATCGAACCCCGGTCTCCCGCGTGACAGGCGGGGATACTAACCACTATACTACCGAGGAACACGCGATCGGTGACTATAATGCACGCACACTTATGTTTCTCAAGCAGGTGATACATCTCAACTCTCGCGTCCCGATGCTTTCAGAGTCAGCTGCTACGAAATAAAAGTATGCCCCAGGTGAGGCTCGAACTCACAACCCCGGCATTGCTCACGGCTACTGCCTTATAAGTACCGTGCGCTAACCAATTGCGCCACTGGGGCTACAGCAGAGAGCTTTCAGTTAGCGATACTCACTTTGCTGCCAACCTGTTGTGGCTGCACACCCGTCATAAGATCGTCACCTGCGGCCATACTGCGAATTTAGCACCTGTCTACGAATGCCTCATTCGATTCTTGCTTCATATGCTACACTTACAAGCATATCAACCGCTTGTCCTCGCCGAAAAAAATGCAGAAAAACGCGCGCCTTGCCTTCTGCTACCTGTCCAACAGCGAGGGCAGATGTGTGGCAAGCTCTAAGCCGTGCAGGCGCACCGTGGCCGAGCAGCTGGAGGAGAGGTGCCTTCCTTGGCAGCTCCCTGCAGAGTGCGCAAGACCAGAGTGGCCGCGCCGCCGTTGTCAGTGGACGACATGCAGTTGCCGAGCCACGGAGAACACGTTGCTTTGCGATGTGCACCCGCCTCGTGGTAGAAAACGCAAACAGTGGCCCTGTGGCGCAACGGATAACGCGTCTGACTACGGATCAGAAGATTCCAGGTTAGAATCCTGGCAGGGTCGGCATTTTGTTAGTTGCGGGCGCGTAGCTAGGCAGTGGATTCGAATGTCTCCACCTTCGTGGAGTGCAATGTTAATCCTGAGCATCTCGCAGCTGCATCTCGAGACGATTGCGGTAAATATCGCTTCGTGCAAGCGTCAGCGTAGCGTCAGTCGAGCAAAGTCGAGACAAGTCAAGCTGAGAGATGTTACGCACTTAATTAAACGGTAGGCGCGGGAAACCGACGCAGACAACGCTTTCCAAGTGTCCCATGTCACGCACCGAAGAGCGCGGACGGCTCCACGCAGCAGAGTGGCGCAGTGGAAGCGTGCTGGGCCCATAACCCAGAGGTCCGTGGATCGAAACCACGCTCTGCTAAAATTATTCTTTTTCTTGGGTGCCTCGAGCTCGATCATTAAGCCTGGGGTGAGCTGGTTCAGCGTCAACAGCAACCCCTGTAAGTCGTGAAACGACGACGTCGTGTGAAGAATGCGGGAAACACTTCCTAAGACGCAGACTTTCTTACGATTTTGCAGTAACTACATTCCTTGATCGCAACGTTAATGTCCTTTCGGGCCACGCGTGCAACTTTCGAGATATAAAAATCGCACCTCCCCGGCGGGGAATCGAACCCCGGTCTCCCGCGTGACAGGCGGGGATACTAACCACTATACTACCGAGGAACACGCGATCGGTGACTATAATGCACGCACACTTATGTTTCTCAAGCAGGTGATACATCTCAACTCTCGCGTCCCGATGCTTTCAGAGTCAGCTGCTACGAAATAAAAGTATGCCCCAGGTGAGGCTCGAACTCACAACCCCGGCATTGCTCACGGCTACTGCCTTATAAGTACCGTGCGCTAACCAATTGCGCCACTGGGGCTACAGCAGAGAGCTTTCAGTTAGCGATACTCACTTTGCTGCCAACCTGTTGTGGCTGCACACCCGTCATAAGATCGTCACCTGCGGCCATACTGCGAATTTAGCACCTGTCTACGAATGCCTCATTCGATTCTTGCTTCATATGCTACACTTACAAGCATATCAACCGCTTGTCCTCGCCGAAAAAAATGCAGAAAAACGCGCGCCTTGCCTTCTGCTACCTGTCCAACAGCGAGGGCAGATGTGTGGCAAGCTCTAAGCCGTGCAGGCGCACCGTGGCCGAGCAGCTGGAGGAGAGGTGCCTTCCTTGGCAGCTCCCTGCAGAGTGCGCAAGACCAGAGTGGCCGCGCCGCCGTTGTCAGTGGACGACATGCAGTTGCCGAGCCACGGAGAACACGTTGCTTTGCGATGTGCACCCGCCTCGTGGTAGAAAACGCAAACAGTGGCCCTGTGGCGCAACGGATAACGCGTCTGACTACGGATCAGAATATTCCAGGTTCGAATCCTGGCAGGGTCGGCATTTTGTTAGTTGCGGGCGCGTAGCTAGGCAGTGGATTCGAATGTCTCCACCTTCGTGGAGTGCAATGTTAATCCTGAGCATCTCGCAGCTGCATCTCGAGACGATTGCGGTAAATATCGCTTCGTGCAAGCGTCAGCGTAGCGTCAGTCGAGCAAAGTCGAGACAAGTCAAGCTGAGAGATGTTACGCACTTAATTAAACGGTAGGCGCGGGAAACCGACGCAGACAACGCTTTCCAAGTGTCCCATGTCACGCACCGAAGAGCGCGGACGGCTCCACGCAGCAGAGTGGCGCAGTGGAAGCGTGCTGGGCCCATAACCCAGAGGTCCGTGGATCGAAACCACGCTCTGCTAAAATTATTCTTTTTCTTGGGTGCCTCGAGCTCGATCATTAAGCCTGGGGTGAGCTGGTTCAGCGTCAACAGCAACCCCTGTAAGTCGTGAAACGACGACGTCGTGTGAAGAATGCGAGAAACACTTCCTAAGACGCAGACTTTCTTACGATTTTGCAGTAACTACATTCCTTGATCGCAACGTTAATGTCCTTTCGGGCCACGCGTGCAACTTTCGAGATATAAAAATCGCACCTCCCCGGCGGGGAATCGAACCCCGGTCTCCCGCGTGACAGGCGGGGATACTAACCACTATACTACCGAGGAACACGCGATCGGTGACTATAATGCACGCACACTTATGTTTCTCAAGCAGGTGATACATCTCAACTCTCGCTTCCCGATGCTTTCAGAGTCAGCTGCTACGAAATAAAAGTATGCCCCAGGTGAGGCTCGAACTCACAACCCCGGCATTGCTCACGGCTACTGCCTTATAAGTACCGTGCGCTAACCAATTGCGCCACTGGGGCTACAGCAGAGAGCTTTCAGTTAGCGATACTCACTTTGCTGCCAACCTGTTGTGGCTGCACACCCGTCATAAGATCGTCACCTGCGGCCATACTGCGAATTTAGCACCTGTCTACGAATGCCTCATTCGATTCTTGCTTCATATGCTACACTTACAAGCATATCAACCGCTTGTCCTCGCCGAAAAAAATGCAGAAAAACGCGCGCCTTGCCTTCTGCTACCTGTCCAACAGCGAGGGCAGATGTGTGGCAAGCTCTAAGCCGTGCAGGCGCACCGTGGCCGAGCAGCTGGAGGAGAGGTGCCTTCCTTGGCAGCTCCCTGCAGAGTGCGCAAGACCAGAGTGGCCGCGCCGCCGTTGTCAGTGGACGACATGCAGTTGCCGAGCCACGGAGAACACGTTGCTTTGCGATGTGCACCCGCCTCGTGGTAGAAAACGCAAACAGTGGCCCTGTTGCGCAACGGATAACGCGTCTGACTACGGATCAGAAGATTCCAGGTTCGAATCCTGGCAGGGTCGGCATTTTGTTAGTTGCGGGCGCGTAGCTAGGCAGTGGATTCGAATGTCTCCACCTTCGTGGAGTGCAATGTTAATCCTGAGCATCTCGCAGCTGCATCTCGAGACGATTGCGGTAAATATCGCTTCGTGCAAGCGTCAGCGCAGCGTCAGTCGAGCAAAGTCGAGACAAGTCAAGCTGAGAGATGTTACGCACTTAATTAAACGGTAGGCGCGGGAAACCGACGCAGACAACGCTTTCCAAGTGTCCCATGTCACGCACCGAAGAGCGCGGACGGCTCCACGCAGCAGAGTGGCGCAGTGGAAGCGTGCTGGGCCCATAACCCTCAGTTCCGCCGCGGCCGCGGCCGTGTGCAGACGTGCGGTAGTGGTCGCTTCGCCTGTGCTTCAGGGCGCTCGCAGCTGTTGGTACTGTAAGTACTACTTCAAGAAGGTGATGGAAGATGAGTTGAGACGTTACACGCTACGATTTGGATTTCCGTATGGTTTTGCACGACCACAGGTTCACGAACTCGTTGACTGGTTTTACGATCGATTGGGACTGCGAGATGACGAAGTTCTTGGGTTTTCGTATGATTTTCTTGCGAACGCTGTTTATGTAAAATTGATTAGTGACGATCCTTGCGTTCGTATTATGACCCTCACGGACGGCACGGCGGATTTTGTGAATTCTAAAGGCGAAATTTGTAAAGTATCCGTTAGTCATGCTGGACTAGGGCTACGAACTGTCCGTATATTTAATCTGCCTTTCGAAGTTAGCTTCGATAGAATTCGGCAAGCTTTGTCTCCCTACGGTAATGTCTTGCAAATACATGCCGAGCAATGGAGGGGTTACAAACATTTCAATGTTGTTAACGGCGTTCGGAATGCGAAAATTGATTTGACGAAGCACATCCCGTCCAACATTTTGGTGCAGGGTTTTCGAGCGCTTGTGATGTACGAAGGACAACCGCGAACTTGCGTAATTTGTGGTTCTACCGACCATTTAAAATCTGCTTGTCCCCGTGTCCGGGCGGGTCGCCGAGGAATGCAACATCGTCTTACACCTCTCGATGGGCACGATGGCAATCGGTTGTCTTACGCGCAGACATTGATGGAGTCGCCTACGACACAACCGACGCTCCACCAACCGGCTGCGGTGACCCCAGACGCCGGTGCGGTCATTGTAAACAACTGTGCGGCAACCCCCGAATGTCCCGTTCGTAGTGATGTCCCCGATATCGACAGCCACGCTGCACACCTGCAGGTTTCCCCGACTGTCGGCCTTCGTGCCGACCATGCAGGGCCGACTCCCGTCCCTACTCCAACTACGTCCGTCGAGCTGAAACAGTTGTCGGATGGTGGCGACAGGTCGCGCGTTTCTTGCCCCCCTGACGTTGCGCCCCCCACACCCCTCCCTCTCGGCAGTGCCCTATCTGAGGAAGGCTCTACACACAGCCTCTTGACGGACGTCAAAACCGTTTCTGACGCCGACGCACCTCCCCCAAGAACTGGGAAATCTAAGCGGTCGGCACGAAAGCAGAGTGAGGAGGAGATCCGCACTCTGGAAAAGAAATTGCAGCGCACTATAAAGCAGATTCGAAAAGACGGCAGTGAACGCGGCGCCACAGATGAAATGGGTTCCGTCGCGCGCCACGTGGGGGAGGCCGATATGGAGATGCATGTCGACCGTCCGAATTCTGAGCTGATGGATACTGGCCATCAGGATACGCCAGCTGAGACGTCTTGGGCAGACGAAAGTGAATAAACCGGACCCTTTCTATCCCCACCATGCAAGATTATAAACTTGCCACAGTTAATTTAAATAGGATCGCATCCGATGTCAAACTTAAATGCTTGACCGACTATCTATATGCCGCCGATATAGATATAGTTTTCTTCCAAGAAGTTGTGTCACCCAAGGTTGGAGACATACCTGGGTATGATGCCATATTAAATCTTGGCACTGAGGCGGGCACTGCGATTTTATTCAAAGCTGGCATCGCTTACCAACCTACAGCGATTTTAGACACGGGACGCGGCATTGCCGCCCAGTTACAGGATTTGCTTCTCCTGAACGTGTACGCCCCGACAGGGTCCGCTGGCAGAAGGGACAGAAGTGATTTTTTTAGGGCTGAAGTTGTGCCCTTATTGACAAACGTGCGTCTGAAGATCATCCTGGGTGGGGATTTCAACTGCGTTTTACGCAAAGAAGATCAAAGTCCGAATTTTAATTTTTGTCCCGAGCTACTAATGTTAACGGATGGACTGCATTTACAAGATAGTTGGTGTCACCTTCGACCACCCACGATGGGATACACCTATGTGAGCGCTGCTTCTTCTAGCCGTCTGGATAGGTTTTATGTTTCTCAAGATCTTTTACATACCATTCGTGATTGTGAACTTTGGCCGCTCAGTTTTAGTGACCACTCCGCATACCATATCACGATTCGGCATGTGCGTCAGAACACCTTTTTGGGACGCGGCCCGTGGCAGCTGAATGTCTCGCTGCTAGATGACGCGGACTTACGGCGTTGCCTCGTTGACACCTGGCAGCAGTGCCTCCTGAGGCAAGCTCGGTATAGGGAGCGCGTTCTTTGGTGGACGGAGTTTGTTAAGCCGCGGATTAAGAAATGTATTTGCCAGTTTGCCAGGACCAGGGCTTATTGGAGGAAACGGTCTCTCGAATTTTATTTCCTCGGTTTACGCCAGTTGTACAGCGATCCCTCTGCTTTGTCCGACAACCTGCTCCGCATCAAGCGTATCAAAGCAAAAATTACTGCTTTGGTTCGTGAAACACTTGTTGGCAATCGGGTACGATCGCGCTCTTCTGATGACGTCGCCCGCGAGTCCGCATCGTTATTCCATCTCATACGGGAAACCAAACGTGGTAAACAAAAAATTATTGCTCATCTGAAGGATGCTGGCGGGAATCTGTACAATGAGCAGGGTGCTATCAAGACGCATGTTTTCAATTATTTTCGACAACATTATTCCGCGTCAGATACCGATCTATCCGCGGGGGACGATTTTTTAAACGACATCGCCTCCACGGTCGATCAGGATGATAACGCTGCTCTCTTGGCCAATGTCACAAACTCTGAAGTTAAGTCCATCCTTGCGTGCGCTGCCAAGAACAAAGCCGCCGGCTTAGACGGCTTGCCGGTCGAATTTTATTCACGGTTCTGGGATGTGATCGGCGACGAATTGACCGCCATGTATAACGAACTGTTATCGCATGCTGCCTTCCCCCCGCAGTTCACGGAAGGAATGGTTGTCCTGGTTCCTAAAACATCCAATCCGACTATGTTAAATGACTTTCGGCCAATTACGTTGCTTAACTCCGATTTTAAGATCTTGACTAGGATTATAAACACCAGGCTTAAAGTACTTCTTGGCAAAGTACTTGGCCCTTATCAGACGAGTGCAGTCAGTGGTCGATCGATGTTAAATGCCCTGTGTGAATATCGCGACCTGACTTATTTAACTTGGATTACCAACACTGATTTGGCGTTATTGTTTCTCGACTTTGATAAGGCGTTTGATAGAGTTAATCACGGCTTTTTATTGCGCACAATGAGTCAGATGGGATTCAACCAGCGTTTTCGGCAGCTTATTCAGAAATGTATCTGCGGAACGTCTTCACGCGTGAAGGTTAACGGCCAGTTAACCGCCCCCGTGCCCATACGACAGGCAGTGCGACAAGGGTGCCCCCTTTCTATGACGCTATTCTCGATCGCTATAGAGCCACTTCTTAAAAAGTTTTACGTAACTTTACACGGGTTGCAAACGTTAAACACAAAAACGGTCTGCCACGCCTATGCCGACGATATCAGTGTGCTTATTACTAACACCGAAGAGCTGGGGTCAGTTCGTCGGATTGTCCATCAGTACTCTGTCGCTTGTGGCGCTAGACTTAATGAGCGAAAGTCCAACATCATGCCGTTAGGTCGCAACCCCCACTCCATCGATATTTCTTGGTTGGACAAGTCCGAAGACCTGTGGCATCTCGGCCTGGTTATATCACCGAACCCCCAGACCATGCTCCACGTGAATTGGGAACGCAAGCTTACCATCTTACGTGCGGTGATCAAAGAACATAACATGCGGTCTTTAGACCGGATGCAGAGGGCACAGTTTATTAATAGTTACGTTTTCAGTAAGCTCTATCACACTGCCGCTGTTTTACCAATCCCGACAGCCATTGCGAAAAAAATTTTAGCACTTGCTTGCTGGTATGTCTGGCGAGGGGACATCTTTAAAGTTTCCTTTAAAGCTACCTCGTTACTTCGTTCCCGAGGTGGCTTAGGCGTCAAAGACGTTGAATCCCAATGTGTGGCGACTTTTTTAACTCGTACTTCCCGCATACTACACGGTAACCCAAATAGTCTCACGGAACGGCTTTTCAACACCTTACGTCCAAAGGATATGTCTGCGCCAACGCCTGTGGGACACATTCATCCTGAGCTTGGCTATATCCGGCGGTACTATGTGGAGCTCAGCTATGTTCAGGACAACCCGCATCCGTTCAACACGGCGGCGACCTATCGTGCTCTTACTAAACGGCAGCTGGATAACCCAATTGAGAAGAAATATTTAGGCAAAAACTGGAGAAATGTATGGAAGAACATTAGTTATCCGCTCCTTCGCTCCAGAGTTCGATCTGTTTGGTATGACGCTGTCAATGAGGTGATTCCCACTGGAGAGAAATTGCACAAAATCAAGCTGCGGCCCACCCCGTTTTGTGAGAAGTGTAACTTAGTGGAAACGCTGCCGCATCTCTTCCACTGCCGGGATCAAACACAAATATGGCAGTGGACACGAAAGAAACTCGCTGTCATTAATAGGACGTCGGATTCTTCCATTCAACTTTATGACGCGCTCCAACCAGACTGGCAGCTTTATCCTCAATCTAAGAATAATAGTTATGTCTGGCTCATGGGCCAGTTCGTCTATTACATGCTCGCCCATACAACGCCAACGCTACACGATTATCAGATGTACCTCATCGAAGAGTACTATGCGATTAAGAAATTGCGACAGTATCAAGACCAGTTTCAAAATTTTCTCACTATTGCTTTAAGTGATGGCAGAATTTAAGTTTACAGATCCATTGGACGGATTTTTTTTTTCTCACTAATTTGTTATACTGTTATTGTTTCCATGGATATGGTCTGCTCCGCACCATCAGCTGTGGGTGATTTGCATCATGGGTCAAACGGCGGTACTGAGTGCACGGTGCACTCGGCCTCGAACATTTAATTGTTTTTTGGAGTTCCTTTTCATTTTCAAATGACAGCACTTTACTTTTGGTTCCGCAGAGCGACACCCAGAAGAGGCTCCTCATTTGTTTACTTTCATTTCGCATTATTTTTCATCAAAGCTGCACGCAGATTTAGTACGAACCAGGAGTTTCCAGCAGCTTCTATTCCTCCTATCAAGAGGCTTTACAATACGGGAACTGGTTGTTTGGCACGTCCCTGCTCTATGGTGTCACCACGTTACCAGCGCGCATCTTCCAATGCATGGCATGCTCAGGGTTTTGAGAAGCAGCAATCCACACTCACCCATCGGGAAACCGAATGCACAATACTTATCAACGACATGGAAACTGGGAAAATTATTTCTACGCGAAGACCAACTTTGAGTACCTGCTGTGCTGGATTTCATACTGTGCTGCGTAATCCTACGGCCAGACATGGATTTCATTTTAACATTCTGTTATATTTATAAACACACATGACGCCCCATTACAAATTAAACAAAATGTAATAATAAATATCGAACTATAAATTCACATCACAAAACGATGCAAATGGGTGCAGGGTATGGCGGTGACATCGTGGCCAGGCCTCAGGATTGCGACCCCTGCCCACCTTGCCGCCGGCTGCCTAGCACTCACGTGCATTACAAAACAAAAAAAAAAAAACAAAAAAACAAAAAAAAAAAAAAATAACCCAGAGGTCCGTGGATCGAAACCACGCTCTGCTAAAATTATTCTTTTTCTTGGGTGCCTCGAGCTCGATCATTAAGCCTGGGGTGAGCTGGTTCAGCGTCAACAGCAACCCCTGTAAGTCGTGAAACGACGACGTCGTGTGAAGAATGCGAGAAACACTTCCTAAGACGCAGACTTTCTTACGATTTTGCAGTAACTACATTCCTTGATCGCAACGTTAATGTCCTTTCGGGCCACGCGTGCAACTTTCGCGATATAAAAATCGCACCTCCCCGGCGGGGAATCGAACCCCGGTCTCCCGCGTGACAGGCGGGGATACTAACCACTATACTACCGAGGAACACGCGATCGGTGACTATAATGCACGCACACTTATGTTTCTCAAGCAGGTGATACATCTCAACTCTCGCGTCCCGATGCTTTCAGAGTCAGCTGCTACGAAATAAAAGTATGCCCCAGGTGAGGCTCGAACTCACATCCCCGGCATTGCTCACGGCTACTGCCTTATAAGTACCGTGCGCTAACCAATTGCGCCACTGGGGATACAGCAGAGAGCTTTCAGTTAGCGATACTCACTTTGCTGCCAACCTGTTGTGGCTGCACACCCGTCATAAGATCGTCACCTGCGGCCATACTGCGAATTTAGCACCTGTCTACGAATGCCTCATTCGATTCTTGCTTCATATGCTACACTTACAAGCATATCAACCGCTTGTCCTCGCCGAAAAAAATGCAGAAAAACGCGCGCCTTGCCTTCTGCTACCTGTCCAACAGCGAGGGCAGATGTGTGGCAAGCTCTAAGCCGTGCAGGCGCACCGTGGCCGAGCAGCTGGAGGAGAGGTGCCTTCCTTGGCAGCTCCCTGCAGAGTGCGCAAGACCAGAGTGGCCGCGCCGCCGTTGTCAGTGGACGACATGCAGTTGCCGAGCCACGGAGAACACGTTGCTTTGCGATGTGCACCCGCCTCGTGGTAGAAAACGCAAACAGTGGCCCTGTAGCGCAACGGATAACGCGTCTGACTACGGATCAGAAGATTCCAGGTTCGAATCCTGGCAGGGTCGGCATTTGTTAGTTGCGGGCGCGTAGCTAGGCAGTGGATTCGAATGTCTCCACCTTCGTGGAGTGCAATGTTAATCCTGAGCATCTCGCAGCTGCATCTCGAGACGATTGCGGTAAATATCGCTTCGTGCAAGCGTCAGCGCAGCGTCAGTCGAGCAAAGTCGAGACAAGTCAAGCTGAGAGATGTTACGCACTTAATTAAACGGTAGGCGCGGGAAACCGACGCAGACAACGCTTTCCAAGTGTCCCATGTCACGCACCGAAGAGCGCGGACGGCTCCACGCAGCAGAGTGGCGCAGTGGAAGCGTGCTGGGCCCATAACCCTCAGTTCCGCCGCGGCCGCGGCCGTGTGCAGACGTGCGGTAGTGGTCGCTTCGCCTGTGCTTCAGGGCGCTCGCAGCTGTTGGTACTGTAAGTACTACTTCAAGAAGGTGATGGAAGATGAGTTGAGACGTTACACGCTACGATTTGGATTTCCGTATGGTTTTGCACGACCACAGGTTCACGAACTCGTTGACTGGTTTTACGATCGATTGGGACTGCGAGATGACGAAGTTCTTGGGTTTTCGTATGATTTTCTTGCGAACGCTGTTTATGTAAAATTGATTAGTGACGATCCTTGCGTTCGTATTATGACCCTCACGGACGGCACGGCGGATTTTGTGAATTCTAAAGGCGAAATTTGTAAAGTATCCGTTAGTCATGCTGGACTAGGGCTACGAACTGTCCGTATATTTAATCTGCCTTTCGAAGTTAGCTTCGATAGAATTCGGCAAGCTTTGTCTCCCTACGGTAATGTCTTGCAAATACATGCCGAGCAATGGAGGGGTTACAAACATTTCAATGTTGTTAACGGCGTTCGGAATGCGAAAATTGATTTGACGAAGCACATCCCGTCCAACATTTTGGTGCAGGGTTTTCGAGCGCTTGTGATGTACGAAGGACAACCGCGAACTTGCGTAATTTGTGGTTCTACCGACCATTTAAAATCTGCTTGTCCCCGTGTCCGGGCGGGTCGCCGAGGAATGCAACATCGTCTTACACCTCTCGATGGGCACGATGGCAATCGGTTGTCTTACGCGCAGACATTGATGGAGTCGCCTACGACACAACCGACGCTCCACCAACCGGCTGCGGTGACCCCAGACGCCGGTGCGGTCATTGTAAACAACTGTGCGGCAACCCCCGAATGTCCCGTTCGTAGTGATGTCCCCGATATCGACAGCCACGCTGCACACCTGCAGGTTTCCCCGACTGTCGGCCTTCGTGCCGACCATGCAGGGCCGACTCCCGTCCCTACTCCAACTACGTCCGTCGAGCTGAAACAGTTGTCGGATGGTGGCGACAGGTCGCGCGTTTCTTGCCCCCCTGACGTTGCGCCCCCCACACCCCTCCCTCTCGGCAGTGCCCTATCTGAGGAAGGCTCTACACACAGCCTCTTGACGGACGTCAAAACCGTTTCTGACGCCGACGCACCTCCCCCAAGAACTGGGAAATCTAAGCGGTCGGCACGAAAGCAGAGTGAGGAGGAGATCCGCACTCTGGAAAAGAAATTGCAGCGCACTATAAAGCAGATTCGAAAAGACGGCAGTGAACGCGGCGCCACAGATGAAATGGGTTCCGTCGCGCGCCACGTGGGGGAGGCCGATATGGAGATGCATGTCGACCGTCCGAATTCTGAGCTGATGGATACTGGCCATCAGGATACGCCAGCTGAGACGTCTTGGGCAGACGAAAGTGAATAAACCGGACCCTTTCTATCCCCACCATGCAAGATTATAAACTTGCCACAGTTAATTTAAATAGGATCGCATCCGATGTCAAACTTAAATGCTTGACCGACTATCTATATGCCGCCGATATAGATATAGTTTTCTTCCAAGAAGTTGTGTCACCCAAGGTTGGAGACATACCTGGGTATGATGCCATATTAAATCTTGGCACTGAGGCGGGCACTGCGATTTTATTCAAAGCTGGCATCGCTTACCAACCTACAGCGATTTTAGACACGGGACGCGGCATTGCCGCCCAGTTACAGGATTTGCTTCTCCTGAACGTGTACGCCCCGACAGGGTCCGCTGGCAGAAGGGACAGAAGTGATTTTTTTAGGGCTGAAGTTGTGCCCTTATTGACAAACGTGCGTCTGAAGATCATCCTGGGTGGGGATTTCAACTGCGTTTTACGCAAAGAAGATCAAAGTCCGAATTTTAATTTTTGTCCCGAGCTACTAATGTTAACGGATGGACTGCATTTACAAGATAGTTGGTGTCACCTTCGACCACCCACGATGGGATACACCTATGTGAGCGCTGCTTCTTCTAGCCGTCTGGATAGGTTTTATGTTTCTCAAGATCTTTTACATACCATTCGTGATTGTGAACTTTGGCCGCTCAGTTTTAGTGACCACTCCGCATACCATATCACGATTCGGCATGTGCGTCAGAACACCTTTTTGGGACGCGGCCCGTGGCAGCTGAATGTCTCGCTGCTAGATGACGCGGACTTACGGCGTTGCCTCGTTGACACCTGGCAGCAGTGCCTCCTGAGGCAAGCTCGGTATAGGGAGCGCGTTCTTTGGTGGACGGAGTTTGTTAAGCCGCGGATTAAGAAATGTATTTGCCAGTTTGCCAGGACCAGGGCTTATTGGAGGAAACGGTCTCTCGAATTTTATTTCCTCGGTTTACGCCAGTTGTACAGCGATCCCTCTGCTTTGTCCGACAACCTGCTCCGCATCAAGCGTATCAAAGCAAAAATTACTGCTTTGGTTCGTGAAACACTTGTTGGCAATCGGGTACGATCGCGCTCTTCTGATGACGTCGCCCGCGAGTCCGCATCGTTATTCCATCTCATACGGGAAACCAAACGTGGTAAACAAAAAATTATTGCTCATCTGAAGGATGCTGGCGGGAATCTGTACAATGAGCAGGGTGCTATCAAGACGCATGTTTTCAATTATTTTCGACAACATTATTCCGCGTCAGATACCGATCTATCCGCGGGGGACGATTTTTTAAACGACATCGCCTCCACGGTCGATCAGGATGATAACGCTGCTCTCTTGGCCAATGTCACAAACTCTGAAGTTAAGTCCATCCTTGCGTGCGCTGCCAAGAACAAAGCCGCCGGCTTAGACGGCTTGCCGGTCGAATTTTATTCACGGTTCTGGGATGTGATCGGCGACGAATTGACCGCCATGTATAACGAACTGTTATCGCATGCTGCCTTCCCCCCGCAGTTCACGGAAGGAATGGTTGTCCCGGTTCCTAAAACATCCAATCCGACTATGTTAAATGACTTTCGGCCAATTACGTTGCTTAACTCCGATTTTAAGATCTTGACTAGGATTATAAACACCAGGCTTAAAGTACTTCTTGGCAAAGTACTTGGCCCTTATCAGACGAGTGCAGTCAGTGGTCGATCGATGTTAAATGCCCTGTGTGAATATCGCGACCTGACTTATTTAACTTGGATTACCAACACTGATTTGGCGTTATTGTTTCTCGACTTTGATAAGGCGTTTGATAGAGTTAATCACGGCTTTTTATTGCGCACAATGAGTCAGATGGGATTCAACCAGCGTTTTCGGCAGCTTATTCAGAAATGTATCTGCGGAACGTCTTCACGCGTGAAGGTTAACGGCCAGTTAACCGCCCCCGTGCCCATACGACAGGCAGTGCGACAAGGGTGCCCCCTTTCTATGACGCTATTCTCGATCGCTATAGAGCCACTTCTTAAAAAGTTTTACGTAACTTTACACGGGTTGCAAACGTTAAACACAAAAACGGTCTGCCACGCCTATGCCGACGATATCAGTGTGCTTATTACTAACACCGAAGAGCTGGGGTCAGTTCGTCGGATTGTCCATCAGTACTCTGTCGCTTGTGGCGCTAGACTTAATGAGCGAAAGTCCAACATCATGCCGTTAGGTCGCAACCCCCACTCCATCGATATTTCTTGGTTGGACAAGTCCGAAGACCTGTGGCATCTCGGCCTGGTTATATCACCGAACCCCCAGACCATGCTCCACGTGAATTGGGAACGCAAGCTTACCATCTTACGTGCGGTGATCAAAGAACATAACATGCGGTCTTTAGACCGGATGCAGAGGGCACAGTTTATTAATAGTTACGTTTTCAGTAAGCTCTATCACACTGCCGCTGTTTTACCAATCCCGACAGCCATTGCGAAAAAAATTTTAGCACTTGCTTGCTGGTATGTCTGGCGAGGGGACATCTTTAAAGTTTCCTTTAAAGCTACCTCGTTACTTCGTTCCCGAGGTGGCTTAGGCGTCAAAGACGTTGAATCCCAATGTGTGGCGACTTTTTTAACTCGTACTTCCCGCATACTACACGGTAACCCAAATAGTCTCACGGAACGGCTTTTCAACACCTTACGTCCAAAGGATATGTCTGCGCCAACGCCTGTGGGACACATTCATCCTGAGCTTGGCTATATCCGGCGGTATTATGTGGAGCTCAGCTATGTTCAGGACAACCCGCATCCGTTCAACACGGCGGCGACCTATCGTGCTCTTACTAAACGGCAGCTGGATAACCCAATTGAGAAGAAATATTTAGGCAAAAACTGGAGAAATGTATGGAAGAACATTAGTTATCCGCTCCTTCGCTCCAGAGTTCGATCTGTTTGGTATGACGCTGTCAATGAGGTGATTCCCACTGGAGAGAAATTGCACAAAATCAAGCTGCGGCCCACCCCGTTTTGTGAGAAGTGTAACTTAGTGGAAACGCTGCCGCATCTCTTCCACTGCCGGGATCAAACACAAATATGGCAGTGGACACGAAAGAAACTCGCTGTCATTAATAGGACGTCGGATTCTTCCATTCAACTTTATGACGCGCTCCAACCAGACTGGCAGCTTTATCCTCAATCTAAGAATAATAGTTATGTCTGGCTCATGGGCCAGTTCGTCTATTACATGCTCGCCCATACAACGCCAACGCTACACGATTATCAGATGTACCTCATCGAAGAGTACTATGCGATTAAGAAATTGCGACAGTATCAAGACCAGTTTCAAAATTTTCTCACTATTGCTTTAAGTGATGGCAGAATTTAAGTTTACAGATCCATTGGACGGATTTTTTTTTTCTCACTAATTTGTTATACTGTTATTGTTTCCATGGATATGGTCTGCTCCGCACCATCAGCTGTGGGTGATTTGCATCATGGGTCAAACGGCGG
Source organism: Schistocerca nitens (assembly GCF_023898315.1). NCBI lineage: Eukaryota > Metazoa > Arthropoda > Insecta > Orthoptera > Acrididae > Schistocerca > Schistocerca nitens. The sequence continues at coordinate 147,082,220 of NC_064622.1, read as the reverse complement.
TACTGAGTGCACGGTGCACTCGGCCTCGAACATTTAATTGTTTTTTGGAGTTCCTTTTCATTTTCAAATGACAGCACTTTACTTTTGGTTCCGCAGAGCGACACCCAGAAGAGGCTCCTCATTTGTTTACTTTCATTTCGCATTATTTTTCATCAAAGCTGCACGCAGATTTAGTACGAACCAGGAGTTTCCAGCAGCTTCTATTCCTCCTATCAAGAGGCTTTACAATACGGGAACTGGTTGTTTGGCACGTCCCTGCTCTATGGTGTCACCACGTTACCAGCGCGCATCTTCCAATGCATGGCATGCTCAGGGTTTTGAGAAGCAGCAATCCACACTCACCCATCGGGAAACCGAATGCACAATACTTATCAACGACATGGAAACTGGGAAAATTATTTCTACGCGAAGACCAACTTTGAGTACCTGCTGTGCTGGATTTCATACTGTGCTGCGTAATCCTACGGCCAGACATGGATTTCATTTTAACATTCTGTTATATTTATAAACACACATGACGCCCCATTACAAATTAAACAAAATGTAATAATAAATATCGAACTATAAATTCACATCACAAAACGATGCAAATGGGTGCAGGGTATGGCGGTGACATCGTGGCCAGGCCTCAGGATTGCGACCCCTGCCCACCTTGCCGCCGGCTGCCTAGCACTCACGTGCATTACAAAACAAAAAAAAAAAAAAAAAAACAAAAAAAAAAAAAAAAAAAAATAACCCAGAGGTCCGTGGATCGAAACCACGCTCTGCTAAAATTATTCTTTTTCTTGGGTGCCTCGAGCTCGATCATTAAGCCTGGGGTGAGCTGGTTCAGCGTCAACAGCAACCCCTGTAAGTCGTGAAACGACGACGTCGTGTGAAGAATGCGAGAAACACTTCCTAAGACGCAGACTTTCTTACGATTTTGCAGTAACTACATTCCTTGATCGCAACGTTAATGTCCTTTCGGGCCACGCGTGCAACTTTCGCGATATAAAAATCGCGCCCGAACCCCGGTCTCCCGCGTGACAGGCGGGGATACTAACCACTATACTACCGAGGAACACGCGATCGGTGACTATAATGCACGCACACTTATGTTTCTCAAGCAGGTGATACATCTCAACTCTCGCGTCCCGATGCTTTCAGAGTCAGCTGCTACGAAATAAAAGTATGCCCCAGGTGAGGCTCGAACTCACATCCCCGGCATTGCTCACGGCTACTGCCTTATAAGTACCGTGCGCTAACCAATTGCGCCACTGGGGCTACAGCAGAGAGCTTTCAGTTAGCGATACTCACTTTGCTGCCAACCTGTTGTGGCTGCACACCCGTCATAAGATCGTCACCTGCGGCCATACTGCGAATTTAGCACCTGTCTACGAATGCCTCATTCGATTCTTGCTTCATATGCTACACTTACAAGCATATCAACCGCTTGTCCTCGCCGAAAAAAATGCAGAAAAACGCGCGCCTTGCCTTCTGCTACCTGTCCAACAGCGAGGGCAGATGTGTGGCAAGCTCTAAGCCGTGCAGGCGCACCGTGGCCGAGCAGCTGGAGGAGAGGTGCCTTCCTTGGCAGCTCCCTGCAGAGTGCGCAAGACCAGAGTGGCCGCGCCGCCGTTGTCAGTGGACGACATGCAGTTGCCGAGCCACGGAGAACACGTTGCTTTGCGATGTGCACCCGCCTCGTGGTAGAAAACGCAAACAGTGGCCCTGTAGCGCAACGGATAACGCGTCTGACTACGGATCAGAAGATTCCAGGTTCGAATCCTGGCAGGGTCGGCATTTGTTAGTTGCGGGCGCGTAGCTAGGCAGTGGATTCGAATGTCTCCACCTTCGTGGAGTGCAATGTTAATCCTGAGCATCTCGCAGCTGCATCTCGAGACGATTGCGGTAAATATCGCTTCGTGCAAGCGTCAGCGCAGCGTCAGTCGAGCAAAGTCGAGACAAGTCAAGCTGAGAGATGTTACGCACTTAATTAAACGGTAGGCGCGGGAAACTGACGCAGACAACGCTTTCCAAGTGTCCCATGTCACGCACCGAAGAGCGCGGACGGCTCCACGCAGCAGAGTGGCGCAGTGGAAGCGTGCTGGGCCCATAACCCTCAGTTCCGCCGCGGCCGCGGCCGTGTGCAGACGTGCGGTAGTGGTCGCTTCGCCTGTGCTTCAGGGCGCTCGCAGCTGTTGGTACTGTAAGTACTACTTCAAGAAGGTGATGGAAGATGAGTTGAGACGTTACACGCTACGATTTGGATTTCCGTATGGTTTTGCACGACCACAGGTTCACGAACTCGTTGACTGGTTTTACGATCGATTGGGACTGCGAGATGACGAAGTTCTTGGGTTTTCGTATGATTTTCTTGCGAACGCTGTTTATGTAAAATTGATTAGTGACGATCCTTGCGTTCGTATTATGACCCTCACGGACGGCACGGCGGATTTTGTGAATTCTAAAGGCGAAATTTGTAAAGTATGCGTTAGTCATGCTGGACTAGGGCTACGAACTGTCCGTATATTTAATCTGCCTTTCGAAGTTAGCTTCGATAGAATTCGGCAAGCTTTGTCTCCCTACGGTAATGTCTTGCAAATACATGCCGAGCAATGGAGGGGTTACAAACATTTCAATGTTGTTAACGGCGTTCGGAATGCGAAAATTGATTTGACGAAGCACATCCCGTCCAACATTTTGGTGCAGGGTTTTCGAGCGCTTGTGATGTACGAAGGACAACCGCGAACTTGCGTAATTTGTGGTTCTACCGACCATTTAAAATCTGCTTGTCCCCGTGTCCGGGCGGGTCGCCGAGGAATGCAACATCGTCTTACACCTCTCGATGGGCACGATGGCAATCGGTTGTCTTACGCGCAGACATTGATGGAGTCGCCTACGACACAACCGACGCTCCACCAACCGGCTGCGGTGACCCCAGACGCCGGTGCGGTCATTGTAAACAACTGTGCGGCAACCCCCGAATGTCCCGTTCGTAGTGATGTCCCCGATATCGACAGCCACGCTGCACACCTGCAGGTTTCCCCGACTGTCGGCCTTCGTGCCGACCATGCAGGGCCGACTCCCGTCCCTACTCCAACTACGTCCGTCGAGCTGAAACAGTTGTCGGATGGTGGCGACAGGTCGCGCGTTTCTTGCCCCCCTGACGTTGCGCCCCCCACACCCCTCCCTCTCGGCAGTGCCCTATCTGAGGAAGGCTCTACACACAGCCTCTTGACGGACGTCAAAACCGTTTCTGACGCCGACGCACCTCCCCCAAGAACTGGGAAATCTAAGCGGTCGGCACGAAAGCAGAGTGAGGAGGAGATCCGCACTCTGGAAAAGAAATTGCAGCGCACTATAAAGCAGATTCGAAAAGACGGCAGTGAACGCGGCGCCACAGATGAAATGGGTTCCGTCGCGCGCCACGTGGGGGAGGCCGATATGGAGATGCATGTCGACCGTCCGAATTCTGAGCTGATGGATACTGGCCATCAGGATACGCCAGCTGAGACGTCTTGGGCAGACGAAAGTGAATAAACCGGACCCTTTCTATCCCCACCATGCAAGATTATAAACTTGCCACAGTTAATTTAAATAGGATCGCATCCGATGTCAAACTTAAATGCTTGACCGACTATCTATATGCCGCCGATATAGATATAGTTTTCTTCCAAGAAGTTGTGTCACCCAAGGTTGGAGACATACCTGGGTATGATGCCATATTAAATCTTGGCACTGAGGCGGGCACTGCGATTTTATTCAAAGCTGGCATCGCTTACCAACCTACAGCGATTTTAGACACGGGACGCGGCATTGCCGCCCAGTTACAGGATTTGCTTCTCCTGAACGTGTACGCCCCGACAGGGTCCGCTGGCAGAAGGGACAGAAGTGATTTTTTTAGGGCTGAAGTTGTGCCCTTATTGACAAACGTGCGTCTGAAGATCATCCTGGGTGGGGATTTCAACTGCGTTTTACGCAAAGAAGATCAAAGTCCGAATTTTAATTTTTGTCCCGAGCTACTAATGTTAACGGATGGACTGCATTTACAAGATAGTTGGTGTCACCTTCGACCACCCACGATGGGATACACCTATGTGAGCGCTGCTTCTTCTAGCCGTCTGGATAGGTTTTATGTTTCTCAAGATCTTTTACATACCATTCGTGATTGTGAACTTTGGCCGCTCAGTTTTAGTGACCACTCCGCATACCATATCACGATTCGGCATGTGCGTCAGAACACCTTTTTGGGACGCGGCCCGTGGCAGCTGAATGTCTCGCTGCTAGATGACGCGGACTTACGGCGTTGCCTCGTTGACACCTGGCAGCAGTGCCTCCTGAGGCAAGCTCGGTATAGGGAGCGCGTTCTTTGGTGGACGGAGTTTGTTAAGCCGCGGATTAAGAAATGTATTTGCCAGTTTGCCAGGACCAGGGCTTATTGGAGGAAACGGTCTCTCGAATTTTATTTCCTCGGTTTACGCCAGTTGTACAGCGATCCCTCTGCTTTGTCCGACAACCTGCTCCGCATCAAGCGTATCAAAGCAAAAATTACTGCTTTGGTTCGTGAAACACTTGTTGGCAATCGGGTACGATCGCGCTCTTCTGATGACGTCGCCCGCGAGTCCGCATCGTTATTCCATCTCATACGGGAAACCAAACGTGGTAAACAAAAAATTATTGCTCATCTGAAGGATGCTGGCGGGAATCTGTACAATGAGCAGGGTGCTATCAAGACGCATGTTTTCAATTATTTTCGACAACATTATTCCGCGTCAGATACCGATCTATCCGCGGGGGACGATTTTTTAAACGACATCGCCTCCACGGTCGATCAGGATGATAACGCTGCTCTCTTGGCCAATGTCACAAACTCTGAAGTTAAGTCCATCCTTGCGTGCGCTGCCAAGAACAAAGCCGCCGGCTTAGACGGCTTGCCGGTCGAATTTTATTCACGGTTCTGGGATGTGATCGGCGACGAATTGACCGCCATGTATAACGAACTGTTATCGCATGCTGCCTTCCCCCCGCAGTTCACGGAAGGAATGGTTGTCCTGGTTCCTAAAACATCCAATCCGACTATGTTAAATGACTTTCGGCCAATTACGTTGCTTAACTCCGATTTTAAGATCTTGACTAGGATTATAAACACCAGGCTTAAAGTACTTCTTGGCAAAGTACTTGGCCCTTATCAGACGAGTGCAGTCAGTGGTCGATCGATGTTAAATGCCCTGTGTGAATATCGCGACCTGACTTATTTAACTTGGATTACCAACACTGATTTGGCGTTATTGTTTCTCGACTTTGATAAGGCGTTTGATAGAGTTAATCACGGCTTTTTATTGCGCACAATGAGTCAGATGGGATTCAACCAGCGTTTTCGGCAGCTTATTCAGAAATGTATCTGCGGAACGTCTTCACGCGTGAAGGTTAACGGCCAGTTAACCGCCCCCGTGCCCATACGACAGGCAGTGCGACAAGGGTGCCCCTTTTCTATGACGCTATTCTCGATCGCTATAGAGCCACTTCTTAAAAAGTTTTACGTAACTTTACACGGGTTGCAAACGTTAAACACAAAAACGGTCTGCCACGCCTATGCCGACGATATCAGTGTGCTTATTACTAACACCGAAGAGCTGGGGTCAGTTCGTCGGATTGTCCATCAGTACTCTGTCGCTTGTGGCGCTAGACTTAATGAGCGAAAGTCCAACATCATGCCGTTAGGTCGCAACCCCCACTCCATCGATATTTCTTGGTTGGACAAGTCCGAAGACCTGTGGCATCTCGGCCTGGTTATATCACCGAACCCCCAGACCATGCTCCACGTGAATTGGGAACGCAAGCTTACCATCTTACGTGCGGTGATCAAAGAACATAACATGCGGTCTTTAGACCGGATGCAGAGGGCACAGTTTATTAATAGTTACGTTTTCAGTAAGCTCTATCACACTGCCGCTGTTTTACCAATCCCGACAGCCATTGCGAAAAAAATTTTAGCACTTGCTTGCTGGTATGTCTGGCGAGGGGACATCTTTAAAGTTTCCTTTAAAGCTACCTCGTTACTTCGTTCCCGAGGTGGCTTAGGCGTCAAAGACGTTGAATCCCAATGTGTGGCGACTTTTTTAACTCGTACTTCCCGCATACTACACGGTAACCCAAATAGTCTCACGGAACGGCTTTTCAACACCTTACGTCCAAAGGATATGTCTGCGCCAACGCCTGTGGGACACATTCATCCTGAGCTTGGCTATATCCGGCGGTATTATGTGGAGCTCAGCTATGTTCAGGACAACCCGCATCCGTTCAACACGGCGGCGACCTATCGTGCTCTTACTAAACGGCAGCTGGATAACCCAATTGAGAAGAAATATTTAGGCAAAAACTGGAGAAATGTATGGAAGAACATTAGTTATCCGCTCCTTCGCTCCAGAGTTCGATCTGTTTGGTATGACGCTGTCAATGAGGTGATTCCCACTGGAGAGAAATTGCACAAAATCAAGCTGCGGCCCACCCCGTTTTGTGAGAAGTGTAACTTAGTGGAAACGCTGCCGCATCTCTTCCACTGCCGGGATCAAACACAAATATGGCAGTGGACACGAAAGAAACTCGCTGTCATTAATAGGACGTCGGATTCTTCCATTCAACTTTATGACGCGCTCCAACCAGACTGGCAGCTTTATCCTCAATCTAAGAATAATAGTTATGTCTGGCTCATGGGCCAGTTCGTCTATTACATGCTCGCCCATACAACGCCAACGCTACACGATTATCAGATGTACCTCATCGAAGAGTACTATGCGATTAAGAAATTGCGACAGTATCAAGACCAGTTTCAAAATTTTCTCACTATTGCTTTAAGTGATGGCAGAATTTAAGTTTACAGATCCATTGGACGGATTTTTTTTTTTCTCACTAATTTGTTATACTGTTATTGTTTCCATGGATATGGTCTGCTCCGCACCATCAGCTGTGGGTGATTTGCATCATGGGTCAAACGGCGGTACTGAGTGCACGGTGCACTCGGCCTCGAACATTTAATTGTTTTTTGGAGTTCCTTTTCATTTTCAAATGACAGCACTTTACTTTTGGTTCCGCAGAGCGACACCCAGAAGAGGCTCCTCATTTGTTTACTTTCATTTCGCATTATTTTTCATCAAAGCTGCACGCAGATTTAGTACGAACCAGGAGTTTCCAGCAGCTTCTATTCCTCCTATCAAGAGGCTTTACAATACGGGAACTGGTTGTTTGGCACGTCCCTGCTCTATGGTGTCACCACGTTACCAGCGCGCATCTTCCAATGCATGGCATGCTCAGGGTTTTGAGAAGCAGCAATCCACACTCACCCATCGGGAAACCGAATGCACAATACTTATCAACGACATGGAAACTGGGAAAATTATTTCTACGCGAAGACCAACTTTGAGTACCTGCTGTGCTGGATTTCATACTGTGCTGCGTAATCCTACGGCCAGACATGGATTTCATTTTAACATTCTGTTATATTTATAAACACACATGACGCCCCATTACAAATTAAACAAAATGTAATAATAAATATCGAACTATAAATTCACATCACAAAACGATGCAAATGGGTGCAGGGTATGGCGGTGACATCGTGGCCAGGCCTCAGGATTGCGACCCCTGCCCACCTTGCCGCCGGCTGCCTAGCACTCACGTGCATTACAAAACAAAAAAAAAAAAAAAACAAAAAAAAAAAAAAATAACCCAGAGGTCCGTGGATCGAAACCACGCTCTGCTAAAATTATTCTTTTTCTTGGGTGCCTCGAGCTCGATCATTAAGCCTGGGGTGAGCTGGTTCAGCGTCAACAGCAACCCCTGTAAGTCGTGAAACGACGACGTCGTGTGAAGAATGCGAGAAACACTTCCTAAGACGCAGACTTTCTTACGATTTTGCAGTAACTACATTCCTTGATCGCAACGTTAATGTCCTTTCGGGCCACGCGTGCAACTTTCGCGATATAAAAATCGCACCTCCCCGGCGGGGAATCGAACCCCGGTCTCCCGCGTGACAGGCGGGGATACTAACCACTATACTACCGAGGAACACGCGATCGGTGACTATAATGCACGCACACTTATGTTTCTCAAGCAGGTGATACATCTCAACTCTCGCGTCCCGATGCTTTCTGAGTCAGCTGCTACGAAATAAAAGTATGCCCCAGGTGAGGCTCGAACTCACATCCCCGGCATTGCTCACGGCTACTGCCTTATAAGTACCGTGCGCTAACCAATTGCGCCACTGGGGCTACAGCAGAGAGCTTTCAGTTAGCGATACTCACTTTGCTGCCAACCTGTTGTGGCTGCACACCCGTCATAAGATCGTCACCTGCGGCCATACTGCGAATTTAGCACCTGTCTACGAATGCCTCATTCGATTCTTGCTTCATATGCTACACTTACAAGCATATCAACCGCTTGTCCTCGCCGAAAAAAATGCAGAAAAACGCGCGCCTTGCCTTCTGCTACCTGTCCAACAGCGAGGGCAGATGTGTGGCAAGCTCTAAGCCGTGCAGGCGCACCGTGGCCGAGCAGCTGGAGGAGAGGTGCCTTCCTTGGCAGCTCCCTGCAGAGTGCGCAAGACCAGAGTGGCCGCGCCGCCGTTGTCAGTGGACGACATGCAGTTGCCGAGCCACGGAGAACACGTTGCTTTGCCATGTGCACCCGCCTCGTGGTAGAAAACGCAAACAGTGGCCCTGTGGCGCAACGGATAACGCGTCTGACTACGGATCAGAATATTCCAGGTTCGAATCCTGGCAGGGTCGGCATTTTGTTAGTTGCGGGCGCGTAGCTAGGCAGTGGATTCGAATGTCTCCACCTTCGTGGAGTGCAATGTTAATCCTGAGCATCTCGCAGCTGCATCTCGAGACGATTGCGGTAAATATCGCTTCGTGCAAGCGTCAGCGTAGCGTCAGTCGAGCAAAGTCGAGACAAGTCAAGCTGAGAGATGTTACGCACTTAATTAAACGGTAGGCGCGGGAAACCGACGCAGACAACGCTTTCCAAGTGTCCCATGTCACGCACCGAAGAGCGCGGACGGCTCCACGCAGCAGAGTGGCGCAGTGGAAGCGTGCTGGGCCCATAACCCAGAGGTCCGTGGATCGAAACCACGCTCTGCTAAAATTATTCTTTTTCTTGGGTGCCTCGAGCTCGATCATTAAGCCTGGGGTGAGCTGGTTCAGCGTCAACAGCAACCCCTGTAAGTCGTGAAACGACGACGTCGTGTGAAGAATGCGAGAAACACTTCCTAAGACGCAGACTTTCTTACGATTTTGCAGTAACTACATTCCTTGATCGCAACGTTAATGTCCTTTCGGGCCACGCGTGCAACTTTCGCGATATAAAAATCGCACCTCCCCGGCGGGGAATCGAACCCCGGTCTCCCGCGTGACAGGCGGGGATACTAACCACTATACTACCGAAGAACACGCGATCGGTGACTATAATGCACGCACACTTATGTTTCTCAAGCAGGTGATACATCTCAACTCTCGCGTCCCGATGCTTTCAGAGTCAGCTGCTACGAAATAAAAGTATGCCCCAGGTGAGGCTCGAACTCACAACCCCGGCATTGCTCACGGCTACTGCCTTATTAGTACCGTGCGCTAACCAATTGCGCCACTGGGGCTACAGCAGAGAGCTTTCAGTTAGCGATACTCACTTTGCTGCCAACCTGTTGTGGCTGCACACCCGTCATAAGATCGTCACCTGCGGCCATACTGCGAATTTAGCACCTGTCTACGAATGCCTCATTCGATTCTTGCTTCATATGCTACACTTACAAGCATATCAACCGCTTGTCCTCGCCGAAAAAAATGCAGAAAAACGCGCGCCTTGCCTTCTGCTACCTGTCCAACAGCGAGGGCAGATGTGTGGCAAGCTCTAAGCCGTGCAGGCGCACCGTGGCCGAGCAGCTGGAGGAGAGGTGCCTTCCTTGGCAGCTCCCTGCAGAGTGCGCAAGACCAGAGTGGCCGCGCCGCCGTTGTCAGTGGACGACATGCAGTTGCCGAGCCACGGAGAACACGTTGCTTTGCGATGTGCACCCGCCTCGTGGTAGAAAACGCAAACAGTGGCCCTGTGGCGCAACGGATAACGCGTCTGACTACGGATCAGAAGATTCCAGGTTCGAATCCTGGCAGGGTCGGCATTTTGTTAGTTGCGGGCGCGTAGCTAGGCAGTGGATTCGAATGTCTCCACCTTCGTGGAGTGCAATGTTAATCCTGAGCATCTCGCAGCTGCATCTCGAGACGATTGCGGTAAATATCGCTTCGTGCAAGCGTCAGCGTAGCGTCAGTCGAGCAAAGTCGAGACAAGTCAAGCTGAGAGATGTTACGCACTTAATTAAACGGTAGGCGCGGGAAACCGACGCAGACAACGCTTTCCAAGTGTCCCATGTCACGCACCGAAGAGCGCGGACGGCTCCACGCAGCAGAGTGGCGCAGTGGAAGCGTGCTGGGCCCATAACCCAGAGGTCCGTGGATCGAAACCACGCTCTGCTAAAATTATTCTTTTTCTTGGGTGCCTCGAGCTCGATCATTAAGCCTGGGGTGAGCTGGTTCAGCGTCAACAGCAACCCCTGTAAGTCGTGAAACGACGACGTCGTGTGAAGAATGCGAGAAACACTTCCTAAGACGCAGACTTTCTTACGATTTTGCAGTAACTACATTCCTTGATCGCAACGTTAATGTCCTTTCGGGCCACGCGTGCAACTTTCGCGATATAAAAATCGCACCTCCCCGGCGGGGAAACCAACCCCGGTCTCCCGCGTGACAGGCGGGGATACTAACCACTATACTACCGAAGAACACGCGATCGGTGACTATAATGCACGCACACTTATGTTTCTCAAGCAGGTGATACATCTCAACTCTCGCGTCCCGATGCTTTCAGAGTCAGCTGCTACGAAATAAAAGTATGCCCCAGGTGAGGCTCGAACTCACAACCCCGGCATTGCTCACGGCTACTGCCTTATTAGTACCGTGCGCTAACCAATTGCGCCACTGGGGCTACAGCAGAGAGCTTTCAGTTAGCGATACTCACTTTGCTGCCAACCTGTTGTGGCTGCACACCCGTCATAAGATCGTCACCTGCGGCCATACTGCGAATTTAGCACCTGTCTACGAATGCCTCATTCGATTCTTGCTTCATATGCTACACTTACAAGCATATCAACCGCTTGTCCTCGCCGAAAAAAATGCAGAAAAACGCGCGCCTTGCCTTCTGCTACCTGTCCAACAGCGAGGGCAGATGTGTGGCAAGCTCTAAGCCGTGCAGGCGCACCGTGGCCGAGCAGCTGGAGGAGAGGTGCCTTCCTTGGCAGCTCCCTGCAGAGTGCGCAAGACCAGAGTGGCCGCGCCGCCGTTGTCAGTGGACGACATGCAGTTGCCGAGCCACGGAGAACACGTTGCTTTGCGATGTGCACCCGCCTCGTGGTAGAAAACGCAAACAGTGGCCCTGTGGCGCAACGGATAACGCGTCTGACTACGGATCAGAAGATTCCAGGTTCGAATCCTGGCAGGGTCGGCATTTTGTTAGTTGCGGGCGCGTAGCTAGGCAGTGGATTCGAATGTCTCCACCTTCGTGGAGTGCAATGTTAATCCTGAGCATCTCGCAGCTGCATCTCGAGACGATTGCGGTAAATATCGCTTCGTGCAAGCGTCAGCGTAGCGTCAGTCGAGCAAAGTCGAGACAAGTCAAGCTGAGAGATGTTACGCACTTAATTAAACGGTAGGCGCGGGAAACCGACGCAGACAACGCTTTCCAAGTGTCCCATGTCACGCACCGAAGAGCGCGGACGGCTCCACGCAGCAGAGTGGCGCAGTGGAAGCGTGCTGGGCCCATAACCCAGAGGTCCGTGGATCGAAACCACGCTCTGCTAAAATTATTCTTTTTCTTGGGTGCCTCGAGCTCGATCATTAAGCCTGGGGTGAGCTGGTTCAGCGTCAACAGCAACCCCTGTAAGTCGTGAAACGACGACGTCGTGTGAAGAATGCGAGAAACACTTCCTAAGACGCAGACTTTCTTACGATTTTGCAGTAACTACATTCCTTGATCGCAACGTTAATGTCCTTTCGGGCCACGCGTGCAACTTTCGCGATATAAAAATCGCACCTCCCCGGCGGGGAATCGAACCCCGGTCTCCCGCGTGACAGGCGGGGATACTAACCACTATACTACCGAGGAACACGCGATCGGTGACTATAATGCACGCACACTTATGTTTCTCAAGCAGGTGATACATCTCAACTCTCGCGTCCCGATGCTTTCAGAGTCAGCTGCTACGAAATAAAAGTATGCCCCAGGTGAGGCTCGAACTCACAACCCCGGCATTGCTCACGGCTACTGCCTTATAAGTACCGTGCGCTAACCAATTGCGCCACTGGGGCTACAGCAGAGAGCTTTCAGTTAGCGATACTCACTTTGCTGCCAACCTGTTGTGGCTGCACACCCGTCATAAGATCGTCACCTGCGGCCATACTGCGAATTTAGCACCTGTCTACGAATGCCTCATTCGATTCTTGCTTCATATGCTACACTTACAAGCATATCAACCGCTTGTCCTCGCCGAAAAAAATGCAGAAAAACGCGCGCCTTGCCTTCTGCTACCTGTCCAACAGCGAGGGCAGATGTGTGGCAAGCTCTAAGCCGTGCAGGCGCACCGTGGCCGAGCAGCTGGAGGAGAGGTGCCTTCCTTGGCAGCTCCCTGCAGAGTGCGCAAGACCAGAGTGGCCGCGCCGCCGTTGTCAGTGGACGACATGCAGTTGCCGAGCCACGGAGAACACGTTGCTTTGCCATGTGCACCCGCCTCGTGGTAGAAAACGCAAACAGTGGCCCTGTGGCGCAACGGATAACGCGTCTGACTACGGATCAGAATATTCCAGGTTCGAATCCTGGCAGGGTCGGCATTTTGTTAGTTGCGGGCGCGTAGCTAGGCAGTGGATTCGAATGTCTCCACCTTCGTGGAGTGCAATGTTAATCCTGAGCATCTCGCAGCTGCATCTCGAGACGATTGCGGTAAATATCGCTTCGTGCAAGCGTCAGCGTAGCGTCAGTCGAGCAAAGTCGAGACAAGTCAAGCTGAGAGATGTTACGCACTTAATTAAACGGTAGGCGCGGGAAACCGACGCAGACAACGCTTTCCAAGTGTCCCATGTCACGCACCGAAGAGCGCGGACGGCTCCACGCAGCAGAGTGGCGCAGTGGAAGCGTGCTGGGCCCATAACCCAGAGGTCCGTGGATCGAAACCACGCTCTGCTAAAATTATTCTTTTTCTTGGGTGCCTCGAGCTCGATCATTAAGCCTGGGGTGAGCTGGTTCAGCGTCAACAGCAACCCCTGTAAGTCGTGAAACGACGACGTCGTGTGAAGAATGCGAGAAACACTTCCTAAGACGCAGACTTTCTTACGATTTTGCAGTAACTACATTCCTTGATCGCAACGTTAATGTCCTTTCGGGCCACGCGTGCAACTTTCGCGATATAAAAATCGCACCTCCCCGGCGGGGAAACCAACCCCGGTCTCCCGCGTGACAGGCGGGGATACTAACCACTATACTACCGAAGAACACGCGATCGGTGACTATAATGCACGCACACTTATGTTTCTCAAGCAGGTGATACATCTCAACTCTCGCGTCCCGATGCTTTCAGAGTCAGCTGCTACGAAATAAAAGTATGCCCCAGGTGAGGCTCGAACTCACAACCCCGGCATTGCTCACGGCTACTGCCTTATTAGTACCGTGCGCTAACCAATTGCGCCACTGGGGCTACAGCAGAGAGCTTTCAGTTAGCGATACTCACTTTGCTGCCAACCTGTTGTGGCTGCACACCCGTCATAAGATCGTCACCTGCGGCCATACTGCGAATTTAGCACCTGTCTACGAATGCCTCATTCGATTCTTGCTTCATATGCTACACTTACAAGCATATCAACCGCTTGTCCTCGCCGAAAAAAATGCAGAAAAACGCGCGCCTTGCCTTCTGCTACCTGTCCAACAGCGAGGGCAGATGTGTGGCAAGCTCTAAGCCGTGCAGGCGCACCGTGGCCGAGCAGCTGGAGGAGAGGTGCCTTCCTTGGCAGCTCCCTGCAGAGTGCGCAAGACCAGAGTGGCCGCGCCGCCGTTGTCAGTGGACGACATGCAGTTGCCGAGCCACGGAGAACACGTTGCTTTGCGATGTGCACCCGCCTCGTGGTAGAAAACGCAAACAGTGGCCCTGTGGCGCAACGGATAACGCGTCTGACTACGGATCAGAAGATTCCAGGTTCGAATCCTGGCAGGGTCGGCATTTTGTTAGTTGCGGGCGCGTAGCTAGGCAGTGGATTCGAATGTCTCCACCTTCGTGGAGTGCAATGTTAATCCTGAGCATCTCGCAGCTGCATCTCGAGACGATTGCGGTAAATATCGCTTCGTGCAAGCGTCAGCGTAGCGTCAGTCGAGCAAAGTCGAGACAAGTCAAGCTGAGAGATGTTACGCACTTAATTAAACGGTAGGCGCGGGAAACCGACGCAGACAACGCTTTCCAAGTGTCCCATGTCACGCACCGAAGAGCGCGGACGGCTCCACGCAGCAGAGTGGCGCAGTGGAAGCGTGCTGGGCCCATAACCCAGAGGTCCGTGGATCGAAACCACGCTCTGCTAAAATTATTCTTTTTCTTGGGTGCCTCGAGCTCGATCATTAAGCCTGGGGTGAGCTGGTTCAGCGTCAACAGCAACCCCTGTAAGTCGTGAAACGACGACGTCGTGTGAAGAATGCGAGAAACACTTCCTAAGACGCAGACTTTCTTACGATTTTGCAGTAACTACATTCCTTGATCGCAACGTTAATGTCCTTTCGGGCCACGCGTGCAACTTTCGCGATATAAAAATCGCACCTCCCCGGCGGGGAATCGAACCCCGGTCTCCCGCGTGACAGGCGGGGATACTAACCACTATACTACCGAGGAACACGCGATCGGTGACTATAATGCACGCACACTTATGTTTCTCAAGCAGGTGATACATCTCAACTCTCGCGTCCCGATGCTTTCAGAGTCAGCTGCTACGAAATAAAAGTATGCCCCAGGTGAGGCTCGAACTCACAACCCCGGCATTGCTCACGGCTACTGCCTTATAAGTACCGTGCGCTAACCAATTGCGCCACTGGGGCTACAGCAGAGAGCTTTCAGTTAGCGATACTCACTTTGCTGCCAACCTGTTGTGGCTGCACACCCGTCATAAGATCGTCACCTGCGGCCATACTGCGAATTTAGCACCTGTCTACGAATGCCTCATTCGATTCTTGCTTCATATGCTACACTTACAAGCATATCAACCGCTTGTCCTCGCCGAAAAAAATGCAGAAAAACGCGCGCCTTGCCTTCTGCTACCTGTCCAACAGCGAGGGCAGATGTGTGGCAAGCTCTAAGCCGTGCAGGCGCACCGTGGCCGAGCAGCTGGAGGAGAGGTGCCTTCCTTGGCAGCTCCCTGCAGAGTGCGCAAGACCAGAGTGGCCGCGCCGCCGTTGTCAGTGGACGACATGCAGTTGCCGAGCCACGGAGAACACGTTGCTTTGCCATGTGCACCCGCCTCGTGGTAGAAAACGCAAACAGTGGCCCTGTGGCGCAACGGATAACGCGTCTGACTACGGATCAGAATATTCCAGGTTCGAATCCTGGCAGGGTCGGCATTTTGTTAGTTGCGGGCGCGTAGCTAGGCAGTGGATTCGAATGTCTCCACCTTCGTGGAGTGCAATGTTAATCCTGAGCATCTCGCAGCTGCATCTCGAGACGATTGCGGTAAATATCGCTTCGTGCAAGCGTCAGCGTAGCGTCAGTCGAGCAAAGTCGAGACAAGTCAAGCTGAGAGATGTTACGCACTTAATTAAACGGTAGGCGCGGGAAACCGACGCAGACAACGCTTTCCAAGTGTCCCATGTCACGCACCGAAGAGCGCGGACGGCTCCACGCAGCAGAGTGGCGCAGTGGAAGCGTGCTGGGCCCATAACCCAGAGGTCCGTGGATCGAAACCACGCTCTGCTAAAATTATTCTTTTTCTTGGGTGCCTCGAGCTCGATCATTAAGCCTGGGGTGAGCTGGTTCAGCGTCAACAGCAACCCCTGTAAGTCGTGAAACGACGACGTCGTGTGACGAATGCGAGAAACACTTCCTAAGACGCAGACTTTCTTACGATTTTGCAGTAACTACATTCCTTGATCGCAACGTTAATGTCCTTTCGGGCCACGCGTGCAACTTTCGCGATATAAAAATCGCACCTCCCCGGCGGGGAAACCAACCCCGGTCTCCCGCGTGACAGGCGGGGATACTAACCACTATACTACCGAAGAACACGCGATCGGTGACTATAATGCACGCACACTTATGTTTCTCAAGCAGGTGATACATCTCAACTCTCGCGTCCCGATGCTTTCAGAGTCAGCTGCTACGAAATAAAAGTATGCCCCAGGTGAGGCTCGAACTCACAACCCCGGCATTGCTCACGGCTACTGCCTTATTAGTACCGTGCGCTAACCAATTGCGCCACTGGGGCTACAGCAGAGAGCTTTCAGTTAGCGATACTCACTTTGCTGCCAACCTGTTGTGGCTGCACACCCGTCATAAGATCGTCACCTGCGGCCATACTGCGAATTTAGCACCTGTCTACGAATGCCTCATTCGATTCTTGCTTCATATGCTACACTTACAAGCATATCAACCGCTTGTCCTCGCCGAAAAAAATGCAGAAAAACGCGCGCCTTGCCTTCTGCTACCTGTCCAACAGCGAGGGCAGATGTGTGGCAAGCTCTAAGCCGTGCAGGCGCACCGTGGCCGAGCAGCTGGAGGAGAGGTGCCTTCCTTGGCAGCTCCCTGCAGAGTGCGCAAGACCAGAGTGGCCGCGCCGCCGTTGTCAGTGGACGACATGCAGTTGCCGAGCCACGGAGAACACGTTGCTTTGCGATGTGCACCCGCCTCGTGGTAGAAAACGCAAACAGTGGCCCTGTGGCGCAACGGATAACGCGTCTGACTACGGATCAGAAGATTCCAGGTTCGAATCCTGGCAGGGTCGGCATTTTGTTAGTTGCGGGCGCGTAGCTAGGCAGTGGATTCGAATGTCTCCACCTTCGTGGAGTGCAATGTTAATCCTGAGCATCTCGCAGCTGCATCTCGAGACGATTGCGGTAAATATCGCTTCGTGCAAGCGTCAGCGTAGCGTCAGTCGAGCAAAGTCGAGACAAGTCAAGCTGAGAGATGTTACGCACTTAATTAAACGGTAGGCGCGGGAAACCGACGCAGACAACGCTTTCCAAGTGTCCCATGTCACGCACCGAAGAGCGCGGACGGCTCCACGCAGCAGAGTGGCGCAGTGGAAGCGTGCTGGGCCCATAACCCAGAGGTCCGTGGATCGAAACCACGCTCTGCTAAAATTATTCTTTTTCTTGGGTGCCTCGAGCTCGATCATTAAGCCTGGGGTGAGCTGGTTCAGCGTCAACAGCAACCCCTGTAAGTCGTGAAACGACGACGTCGTGTGAAGAATGCGAGAAACACTTCCTAAGACGCAGACTTTCTTACGATTTTGCAGTAACTACATTCCTTGATCGCAACGTTAATGTCCTTTCGGGCCACGCGTGCAACTTTCGCGATATAAAAATCGCACCTCCCCGGCGGGGAATCGAACCCCGGTCTCCCGCGTGACAGGCGGGGATACTAACCACTATACTACCGAGGAACACGCGATCGGTGACTATAATGCACGCACACTTATGTTTCTCAAGCAGGTGATACATCTCAACTCTCGCGTCCCGATGCTTTCAGAGTCAGCTGCTACGAAATAAAAGTATGCCCCAGGTGAGGCTCGAACTCACAACCCCGGCATTGCTCACGGCTACTGCCTTATAAGTACCGTGCGCTAACCAATTGCGCCACTGGGGCTACAGCAGAGAGCTTTCAGTTAGCGATACTCACTTTGCTGCCAACCTGTTGTGGCTGCACACCCGTCATAAGATCGTCACCTGCGGCCATACTGCGAATTTAGCACCTGTCTACGAATGCCTCATTCGATTCTTGCTTCATATGCTACACTTACAAGCATATCAACCGCTTGTCCTCGCCGAAAAAAATGCAGAAAAACGCGCGCCTTGCCTTCTGCTACCTGTCCAACAGCGAGGGCAGATGTGTGGCAAGCTCTAAGCCGTGCAGGCGCACCGTGGCCGAGCAGCTGGAGGAGAGGTGCCTTCCTTGGCAGCTCCCTGCAGAGTGCGCAAGACCAGAGTGGCCGCGCCGCCGTTGTCAGTGGACGACATGCAGTTGCCGAGCCACGGAGAACACGTTGCTTTGCCATGTGCACCCGCCTCGTGGTAGAAAACGCAAACAGTGGCCCTGTGGCGCAACGGATAACGCGTCTGACTACGGATCAGAATATTCCAGGTTCGAATCCTGGCAGGGTCGGCATTTTGTTAGTTGCGGGCGCGTAGCTAGGCAGTGGATTCGAATGTCTCCACCTTCGTGGAGTGCAATGTTAATCCTGAGCATCTCGCAGCTGCATCTCGAGACGATTGCGGTAAATATCGCTTCGTGCAAGCGTCAGCGTAGCGTCAGTCGAGCAAAGTCGAGACAAGTCAAGCTGAGAGATGTTACGCACTTAATTAAACGGTAGGCGCGGGAAACCGACGCAGACAACGCTTTCCAAGTGTCACATGTCACGCACCGAAGAGCGCGGACGGCTCCACGCAGCAGAGTGGCGCAGTGGAAGCGTGCTGGGCCCATAACCCAGAGGTCCGTGGATCGAAACCACGCTCTGCTAAAATTATTCTTTTTCTTGGGTGCCTCGAGCTCGATCATTAAGCCTGGGGTGAGCTGGTTCAGCGTCAACAGCAACCCCTGTAAGTCGTGAAACGACGACGTCGTGTGAAGAATGCGAGAAACACTTCCTAAGACGCAGACTTTCTTACGATTTTGCAGTAACTACATTCCTTGATCGCAACGTTAATGTCCTTTCGGGCCACGCGTGCAACTTTCGCGATATAAAAGTCGCACCTCCCCGGCGGGGAATCGAACCCCGGTCTCCCGCGTGACAGGCGGGGTTACTAACCACTATACTACCGAAGAACACGCGATCGGTGACTATAATGCACGCACACTTATGTTTCTCAAGCAGGTGATACATCTCAACTCTCGCGTCCCGATGCTTTCAGAGTCAGCTGCTACGAAATAAAAGTATGCCCCAGGTGAGGCTCGAACTCACAACCCCGGCATTGCTCACGGCTACTGCCTTATTAGTACCGTGCGCTAACCAATTGCGCCACTGGGGCTACAGCAGAGAGCTTTCAGTTAGCGATACTCACTTTGCTGCCAACCTGTTGTGGCTGCACACCCGTCATAAGATCGTCACCTGCGGCCATACTGCGAATTTAGCACCTGTCTACGAATGCCTCATTCGATTCTTGCTTCATATGCTACACTTACAAGCATATCAACCGCTTGTCCTCGCCGAAAAAAATGCAGAAAAACGCGCGCCTTGCCTTCTGCTACCTGTCCAACAGCGAGGGCAGATGTGTGGCAAGCTCTAAGCCGTGCAGGCGCACCGTGGCCGAGCAGCTGGAGGAGAGGTGCCTTCCTTGGCAGCTCCCTGCAGAGTGCGCAAGACCAGAGTGGCCGCGCCGCCGTTGTCAGTGGACGACATGCAGTTGCCGAGCCACGGAGAACACGTTGCTTTGCCATGTGCACCCGCCTCGTGGTAGAAAACGCAAACAGTGGCCCTGTGGCGCAACGGATAACGCGTCTGACTACGGATCAGAATATTCCAGGTTCGAATCCTGGCAGGGTCGGCATTTTGTTAGTTGCGGGCGCGTAGCTAGGCAGTGGATTCGAATGTCTCCACCTTCGTGGAGTGCAATGTTAATCCTGAGCATCTCGCAGCTGCATCTCGAGACGATTGCGGTAAATATCGCTTCGTGCAAGCGTCAGCGTAGCGTCAGTCGAGCAAAGTCGAGACAAGTCAAGCTGAGAGATGTTACGCACTTAATTAAACGGTAGGCGCGGGAAACCGACGCAGACAACGCTTTCCAAGTGTCCCATGTCACGCACCGAAGAGCGCGGACGGCTCCACGCAGCAGAGTGGCGCAGTGGAAGCGTGCTGGGCCCATAACCCAGAGGTCCGTGGATCGAAACCACGCTCTGCTAAAATTATTCTTTTTCTTGGGTGCCTCGAGCTCGATCATTAAGCCTGGGGTGAGCTGGTTCAGCGTCAACAGCAACCCCTGTAAGTCGTGAAACGACGACGTCGTGTGAAGAATGCGAGAAACACTTCCTAAGACGCAGACTTTCTTACGATTTTGCAGTAACTACATTCCTTGATCGCAACGTTAATGTCCTTTCGGGCCACGCGTGCAACTTTCGAGATATAAAAATCGCACCTCCCCGGCGGGGAATCGAACCCCGGTCTCCCGCGTGACAGGCGGGGATACTAACCACTATACTACCGAGGAACACGCCATCGGTGACTATAATGCACGCACACTTATGTTTCTCAAGCAGGTGATACATCTCAACTCTCGCGTCCCGATGCTTTCAGAGTCAGCTGCTACGAAATAAAAGTATGCCCCAGGTGAGGCTCGAACTCACAACCCCGGCATTGCTCACGGCTACTGCCTTATAAGTACCGTGCGCTAACCAATTGCGCCACTGGGGCTACAGCAGAGAGCTTTCAGTTAGCGATACTCACTTTGCTGCCAACCTGTTGTGGCTGCACACCCGTCATAAGATCGTCACCTGCGGCCATACTGCGAATTTAGCACCTGTCTACGAATGCCTCATTCGATTCTTGCTTCATATGCTACACTTACAAGCATATCAACCGCTTGTCCTCGCCGAAAAAAATGCAGAAAAACGCGCGCCTTGCCTTCTGCTACCTGTCCAACAGCGAGGGCAGATGTGTGGCAAGCTCTAAGCCGTGCAGGCGCACCGTGGCCGAGCAGCTGGAGGAGAGGTGCCTTCCTTGGCAGCTCCCTGCAGAGTGCGCAAGACCAGAGTGGCCGCGCCGCCGTTGTCAGTGGACGACATGCAGTTGCCGAGCCACGGAGAACACGTTGCTTTGCCATGTGCACCCGCCTCGTGGTAGAAAACGCAAACAGTGGCCCTGTGGCGCAACGGATAACGCGTCTGACTACGGATCAGAATATTCCAGGTTCGAATCCTGGCAGGGTCGGCATTTTGTTAGTTGCGGGCGCGTAGCTAGGCAGTGGATTCGAATGTCTCCACCTTCGTGGAGTGCAATGTTAATCCTGAGCATCTCGCAGCTGCATCTCGAGACGATTGCGGTAAATATCGCTTCGTGCAAGCGTCAGCGTAGCGTCAGTCGAGCAAAGTCGAGACAAGTCAAGCTGAGAGATGTTACGCACTTAATTAAACGGTAGGCGCGGGAAACCGACGCAGACAACGCTTTCCAAGTGTCCCATGTCACGCACCGAAGAGCGCGGATGGCTCCACGCAGCAGAGTGGCGCAGTGGAAGCGTGCTGGGCCCATAACCCAGAGGTCCGTGGATCGAAACCACGCTCTGCTAAAATTATTCTTTTTCTTGGGTGCCTCGAGCTCGATCATTAAGCCTGGGGTGAGCTGGTTCAGCGTCAACAGCAACCCCTGTAAGTCGTGAAACGACGACGTCGTGTGAAGAATGCGAGAAACACTTCCTAAGACGCAGACTTTCTTACGATTTTGCAGTAACTACATTCCTTGATCGCAACGTTAATGTCCTTTCGGGCCACGCGTGCAACTTTCGCGATATAAAAGTCGCACCTCCCCGGCGGGGAATCGAACCCCGGTCTCCCGCGTGACAGGCGGGGATACTAACCACTATACTACCGAAGAACACGCGATCGGTGACTATAATGCACGCACACTTATGTTTCTCAAGCAGGTGATACATCTCAACTCTCGCGTCCCGATGCTTTCAGAGTCAGCTGCTACGAAATAAAAGTATGCCCCAGGTGAGGCTCGAACTCACAACCCCGGCATTGCTCACGGCTACTGCCTTATTAGTACCGTGCGCTAACCAATTGCGCCACTGGGGCTACAGCAGAGAGCTTTCTGTTAGCGATACTCACTTTGCTGCCAACCTGTTGTGGCTGCACACCCGTCATAAGATCGTCACCTGCGGCCATACTGCGAATTTAGCACCTGTCTACGAATGCCTCATTCGATTCTTGCTTCATATGCTACACTTACAAGCATATCAACCGCTTGTCCTCGCCGAAAAAAATGCAGAAAAACGCGCGCCTTGCCTTCTGCTACCTGTCCAACAGCGAGGGCAGATGTGTGGCAAGCTCTAAGCCGTGCAGGCGCACCGTGGCCGAGCAGCTGGAGGAGAGGTGCCTTCCTTGGCAGCTCCCTGCAGAGTGCGCAAGACCAGAGTGGCCGCGCCGCCGTTGTCAGTGGACGACATGCAGTTGCCGAGCCACGGAGAACACGTTGCTTTGCCATGTGCACCCGCCTCGTGGTAGAAAACGCAAACAGTGGCCCTGTGGCGCAACGGATAACGCGTCTGACTACGGATCAGAATATTCCAGGTTCGAATCCTGGCAGGGTCGGCATTTTGTTAGTTGCGGGCGCGTAGCTAGGCAGTGGATTCGAATGTCTCCACCTTCGTGGAGTGCAATGTTAATCCTGAGCATCTCGCAGCTGCATCTCGAGACGATTGCGGTAAATATCGCTTCGTGCAAGCGTCAGCGTAGCGTCAGTCGAGCAAAGTCGAGACAAGTCAAGCTGAGAGATGTTACGCACTTAATTAAACGGTAGGCGCGGGAAACCGACGCAGACAACGCTTTCCAAGTGTCCCATGTCACGCACCGAAGAGCGCGGACGGCTCCACGCAGCAGAGTGGCGCAGTGGAAGCGTGCTGGGCCCATAACCCAGAGGTCCGTGGATCGAAACCACGCTCTGCTAAAATTATTCTTTTTCTTGGGTGCCTCGAGCTCGATCATTAAGCCTGGGGTGAGCTGGTTCAGCGTCAACAGCAACCCCTGTAAGTCGTGAAACGACGACGTCGTGTGAAGAATGCGAGAAACACTTCCTAAGACGCAGACTTTCTTACGATTTTGCAGTAACTACATTCCTTGATCGCAACGTTAATGTCCTTTCGGGCCACGCGTGCAACTTTCGCGATATAAAAATCGCACCTCCCCGGCGGGGAATCGAACCCCGGTCTCCCGCGTGACAGGCGGGGATACTAACCACTATACTACCGAAGAACACGCGATCGGTGACTATAATGCACGCACACTTATGTTTCTCAAGCAGGTGATACATCTCAACTCTCGCGTCCCGATGCTTTCAGAGTCAGCTGCTACGAAATAAAAGTATGCCCCAGGTGAGGCTCGAACTCACAACCCCGGCATTGCTCACGGCTACTGCCTTATTAGTACCGTGCGCTAACCAATTGCGCCACTGGGGCTACAGCAGAGAGCTTTCAGTTAGCGATACTCACTTTGCTGCCAACCTGTTGTGGCTGCACACCCGTCATAAGATCGTCACCTGCGGCCATACTGCGAATTTAGCACCTGTCTACGAATGCCTCATTCGATTCTTGCTTCATATGCTACACTTACAAGCATATCAACCGCTTGTCCTCGCCGAAAAAAATGCAGAAAAACGCGCGGCTTGCCTTCTGCTACCTGTCCAACAGCGAGGGCAGATGTGTGGCAAGCTCTAAGCCGTGCAGGCGCACCGTGGCCGAGCAGCTGGAGGAGAGGTGCCTTCCTTGGCAGCTCCCTGCAGAGTGCGCAAGACCAGAGTGGCCGCGCCGCCGTTGTCAGTGGACGACATGCAGTTGCCGAGCCACGGAGAACACGTTGCTTTGCGATGTGCACCCGCCTCGTGGTAGAAAACGCAAACAGTGGCCCTGTGGCGCAACGGATAACGCGTCTGACTACGGATCAGAAGATTCCAGGTTCGAATCCTGGCAGGGTCGGCATTTTGTTAGTTGCGGGCGCGTAGCTAGGCAGTGGATTCGAATGTCTCCACCTTCGTGGAGTGCAATGTTAATCCTGAGCATCTCGCAGCTGCATCTCGAGACGATTGCGGTAAATATCGCTTCGTGCAAGCGTCAGCGTAGCGTCAGTCGAGCAAAGTCGAGACAAGTCAAGCTGAGAGATGTTACGCACTTAATTAAACGGTAGGCGCGGGAAACCGACGCAGACAACGCTTTCCAAGTGTCCCATGTCACGCACCGAAGAGCGCGGACGGCTCCACGCAGCAGAGTGGCGCAGTGGAAGCGTGCTGGGCCCATAACCCAGAGGTCCGTGGATCGAAACCACGCTCTGCTAAAATTATTCTTTTTCTTGGGTGCCTCGAGCTCGATCATTAAGCCTGGGGTGAGCTGGTTCAGCGTCAACAGCAACCCCTGTAAGTCGTGAAACGACGACGTCGTGTGAAGAATGCGAGAAACACTTCCTAAGACGCAGACTTTCTTACGATTTTGCAGTAACTACATTCCTTGATCGCAACGTTAATGTCCTTTCGGGCCACGCGTGCAACTTTCGCGATATAAAAATCGCACCTCCCCGGCGGGGAATCGAACCCCGGTCTCCCGCGTGACAGGCGGGGATACTAACCACTATACTACCGAGGAACACGCGATCGGTGACTATAATGCACGCACACTTATGTTTCTCAAGCAGGTGATACATCTCAACTCTCGCGTCCCGATGCTTTCAGAGTCAGCTGCTACGAAATAAAAGTATGCCCCAGGTGAGGCTCGAACTCACAACCCCGGCATTGCTCACGGCTACTGCCTTATAAGTACCGTGCGCTAACCAATTGCGCCACTGGGGCTACAGCAGAGAGCTTTCAGTTAGCGATACTCACTTTGCTGCCAACCTGTTGTGGCTGCACACCCGTCATAAGATCGTCACCTGCGGCCATACTGCGAATTTAGCACCTGTCTACGAATGCCTCATTCGATTCTTGCTTCATATGCTACACTTACAAGCATATCAACCGCTTGTCCTCGCCGAAAAAAATGCAGAAAAACGCGCGCCTTGCCTTCTGCTACCTGTCCAACAGCGAGGGCAGATGTGTGGCAAGCTCTAAGCCGTGCAGGCGCACCGTGGCCGAGCAGCTGGAGGAGAGGTGCCTTCCTTGGCAGCTCCCTGCAGAGTGCGCAAGACCAGAGTGGCCGCGCCGCCGTTGTCAGTGGACGACATGCAGTTGCCGAGCCACGGAGAACACGTTGCTTTGCCATGTGCACCCGCCTCGTGGTAGAAAACGCAAACAGTGGCCCTGTGGCGCAACGGATAACGCGTCTGACTACGGATCAGAATATTCCAGGTTCGAATCCTGGCAGGGTCGGCATTTTGTTAGTTGCGGGCGCGTAGCTAGGCAGTGGATTCGAATGTCTCCACCTTCGTGGAGTGCAATGTTAATCCTGAGCATCTCGCAGCTGCATCTCGAGACGATTGCGGTAAATATCGCTTCGTGCAAGCGTCAGCGTAGCGTCAGTCGAGCAAAGTCGAGACAAGTCAAGCTGAGAGATGTTACGCACTTAATTAAACGGTAGGCGCGGGAAACCGACGCAGACAACGCTTTCCAAGTGTCACATGTCACGCACCGAAGAGCGCGGACGGCTCCACGCAGCAGAGTGGCGCAGTGGAAGCGTGCTGGGCCCATAACCCAGAGGTCCGTGGATCGAAACCACGCTCTGCTAAAATTATTCTTTTTCTTGGGTGCCTCGAGCTCGATCATTAAGCCTGGGGTGAGCTGGTTCAGCGTCAACAGCAACCCCTGTAAGTCGTGAAACGACGACGTCGTGTGAAGAATGCGAGAAACACTTCCTAAGACGCAGACTTTCTTACGATTTTGCAGTAACTACATTCCTTGATCGCAACGTTAATGTCCTTTCGGGCCACGCGTGCAACTTTCGCGATATAAAAGTCGCACCTCCCCGGCGGGGAATCGAACCCCGGTCTCCCGCGTGACAGGCGGGGATACTAACCACTATACTACCGAAGAACACGCGATCGGTGACTATAATGCACGCACACTTATGTTTCTCAAGCAGGTGATACATCTCAACTCTCGCGTCCCGATGCTTTCAGAGTCAGCTGCTACGAAATAAAAGTATGCCCCAGGTGAGGCTCGAACTCACAACCCCGGCATTGCTCACGGCTACTGCCTTATTAGTACCGTGCGCTAACCAATTGCGCCACTGGGGCTACAGCAGAGAGCTTTCTGTTAGCGATACTCACTTTGCTGCCAACCTGTTGTGGCTGCACACCCGTCATAAGATCGTCACCTGCGGCCATACTGCGAATTTAGCACCTGTCTACGAATGCCTCATTCGATTCTTGCTTCATATGCTACACTTACAAGCATATCAACCGCTTGTCCTCGCCGAAAAAAATGCAGAAAAACGCGCGCCTTGCCTTCTGCTACCTGTCCAACAGCGAGGGCAGATGTGTGGCAAGCTCTAAGCCGTGCAGGCGCACCGTGGCCGAGCAGCTGGAGGAGAGGTGCCTTCCTTGGCAGCTCCCTGCAGAGTGCGCAAGACCAGAGTGGCCGCGCCGCCGTTGTCAGTGGACGACATGCAGTTGCCGAGCCACGGAGAACACGTTGCTTTGCCATGTGCACCCGCCTCGTGGTAGAAAACGCAAACAGTGGCCCTGTGGCGCAACGGATAACGCGTCTGACTACGGATCAGAATATTCCAGGTTCGAATCCTGGCAGGGTCGGCATTTTGTTAGTTGCGGGCGCGTAGCTAGGCAGTGGATTCGAATGTCTCCACCTTCGTGGAGTGCAATGTTAATCCTGAGCATCTCGCAGCTGCATCTCGAGACGATTGCGGTAAATATCGCTTCGTGCAAGCGTCAGCGTAGCGTCAGTCGAGCAAAGTCGAGACAAGTCAAGCTGAGAGATGTTACGCACTTAATTAAACGGTAGGCGCGGGAAACCGACGCAGACAACGCTTTCCAAGTGTCCCATGTCACGCACCGAAGAGCGCGGACGGCTCCACGCAGCAGAGTGGCGCAGTGGAAGCGTGCTGGGCCCATAACCCAGAGGTCCGTGGATCGAAACCACGCTCTGC
Source organism: Schistocerca nitens (assembly GCF_023898315.1). Lineage (NCBI taxonomy): Eukaryota > Metazoa > Arthropoda > Insecta > Orthoptera > Acrididae > Schistocerca > Schistocerca nitens. The sequence goes on along the minus strand of NC_064622.1, from coordinate 147,055,175 downwards.
TAAAATTATTCTTTTTCTTGGGTGCCTCGAGCTCGATCATTAAGCCTGGGGTGAGCTGGTTCAGCGTCAACAGCAACCCCTGTAAGTCGTGAAACGACGACGTCGTGTGAAGAATGCGAGAAACACTTCCTAAGACGCAGACTTTCTTACGATTTTGCAGTAACTACATTCCTTGATCGCAACGTTAATGTCCTTTCGGGCCACGCGTGCAACTTTCGCGATATAAAAATCGCACCTCCCCGGCGGGGAATCGAACCCCGGTCTCCCGCGTGACAGGCGGGGATACTAACCACTATACTACCGAAGAACACGCGATCGGTGACTATAATGCACGCACACTTATGTTTCTCAAGCAGGTGATACATCTCAACTCTCGCGTCCCGATGCTTTCAGAGTCAGCTGCTACGAAATAAAAGTATGCCCCAGGTGAGGCTCGAACTCACAACCCCGGCATTGCTCACGGCTACTGCCTTATTAGTACCGTGCGCTAACCAATTGCGCCACTGGGGCTACAGCAGAGAGCTTTCAGTTAGCGATACTCACTTTGCTGCCAACCTGTTGTGGCTGCACACCCGTCATAAGATCGTCACCTGCGGCCATACTGCGAATTTAGCACCTGTCTACGAATGCCTCATTCGATTCTTGCTTCATATGCTACACTTACAAGCATATCAACCGCTTGTCCTCGCCGAAAAAAATGCAGAAAAACGCGCGGCTTGCCTTCTGCTACCTGTCCAACAGCGAGGGCAGATGTGTGGCAAGCTCTAAGCCGTGCAGGCGCACCGTGGCCGAGCAGCTGGAGGAGAGGTGCCTTCCTTGGCAGCTCCCTGCAGAGTGCGCAAGACCAGAGTGGCCGCGCCGCCGTTGTCAGTGGACGACATGCAGTTGCCGAGCCACGGAGAACACGTTGCTTTGCGATGTGCACCCGCCTCGTGGTAGAAAACGCAAACAGTGGCCCTGTGGCGCAACGGATAACGCGTCTGACTACGGATCAGAAGATTCCAGGTTCGAATCCTGGCAGGGTCGGCATTTTGTTAGTTGCGGGCGCGTAGCTAGGCAGTGGATTCGAATGTCTCCACCTTCGTGGAGTGCAATGTTAATCCTGAGCATCTCGCAGCTGCATCTCGAGACGATTGCGGTAAATATCGCTTCGTGCAAGCGTCAGCGTAGCGTCAGTCGAGCAAAGTCGAGACAAGTCAAGCTGAGAGATGTTACGCACTTAATTAAACGGTAGGCGCGGGAAACCGACGCAGACAACGCTTTCCAAGTGTCCCATGTCACGCACCGAAGAGCGCGGACGGCTCCACGCAGCAGAGTGGCGCAGTGGAAGCGTGCTGGGCCCATAACCCAGAGGTCCGTGGATCGAAACCACGCTCTGCTAAAATTATTCTTTTTCTTGGGTGCCTCGAGCTCGATCATTAAGCCTGGGGTGAGCTGGTTCAGCGTCAACAGCAACCCCTGTAAGTCGTGAAACGACGACGTCGTGTGAAGAATGCGAGAAACACTTCCTAAGACGCAGACTTTCTTACGATTTTGCAGTAACTACATTCCTTGATCGCAACGTTAATGTCCTTTCGGGCCACGCGTGCAACTTTCGCGATATAAAAATCGCACCTCCCCGGCGGGGAATCGAACCCCGGTCTCCCGCGTGACAGGCGGGGATACTAACCACTATACTACCGAGGAACACGCGATCGGTGACTATAATGCACGCACACTTATGTTTCTCAAGCAGGTGATACATTTCAGAGTCAGCTGCTACGAAATAAAAGTATGCCCCAGGTGAGGCTCGAACTCACAACCCCGGCATTGCTCACGGCTACTGCCTTATTAGTACCGTGCGCTAACCAATTGCGCCACTGGGGCTACAGCAGAGAGCTTTCAGTTAGCGATACTCACTTTGCTGCCAACCTGTTGTGGCTGCACACCCGTCATAAGATCGTCACCTGCGGCCATACTGCGAATTTAGCACCTGTCTACGAATGCCTCATTCGATTCTTGCTTCATATGCTACACTTACAAGCATATCAACCGCTTGTCCTCGCCGAAAAAAATGCAGAAAAACGCGCGCCTTGCCTTCTGCTACCTGTCCAACAGCGAGGGCAGATGTGTGGCAAGCTCTAAGCCGTGCAGGCGCACCGTGGCCGAGCAGCTGGAGGAGAGGTGCCTTCCTTGGCAGCTCCCTGCAGAGTGCGCAAGACCAGAGTGGCCGCGCCGCCGTTGTCAGTGGACGACATGCAGTTGCCGAGCCACGGAGAACACGTTGCTTTGCCATGTGCACCCGCCTCGTGGTAGAAAACGCAAACAGTGGCCCTGTGGCGCAACGGATAACGCGTCTGACTACGGATCAGAATATTCCAGGTTCGAATCCTGGCAGGGTCGGCATTTTGTTAGTTGCGGGCGCGTAGCTAGGCAGTGGATTCGAATGTCTCCACCTTCGTGGAGTGCAATGTTAATCCTGAGCATCTCGCAGCTGCATCTCGAGACGATTGCGGTAAATATCGCTTCGTGCAAGCGTCAGCGTAGCGTCAGTCGAGCAAAGTCGAGACAAGTCAAGCTGAGAGATGTTACGCACTTAATTAAACGGTAGGCGCGGGAAACCGACGCAGACAACGCTTTCCAAGTGTCCCATGTCACGCACCGAAGAGCGCGGACGGCTCCACGCAGCAGAGTGGCGCAGTGGAAGCGTGCTGGGCCCATAACCCAGAGGTCCGTGGATCGAAACCACGCTCTGCTAAAATTATTCTTTTTCTTGGGTGCCTCGAGCTCGATCATTAAGCCTGGGGTGAGCTGGTTCAGCGTCAACAGCAACCCCTGTAAGTCGTGAAACGACGACGTCGTGTGAAGAATGCGAGAAACACTTCCTAAGACGCAGACTTTCTTACGATTTTGCAGTAACTACATTCCTTGATCGCAACGTTAATGTCCTTTCGGGCCACGCGTGCAACTTTCGCGATATAAAAATCGCACCTCCCCGGCGGGGAATCGAACCCCGGTCTCCCGCGTGACAGGCGGGGATACTAACCACTATACTACCGAGGAACACGCGATCGGTGACTATAATGCACGCACACTTATGTTTCTCAAGCAGGTGATACATTTCAGAGTCAGCTGCTACGAAATAAAAGTATGCCCCAGGTGAGGCTCGAACTCACAACCCCGGCATTGCTCACGGCTACTGCCTTATTAGTACCGTGCGCTAACCAATTGCGCCACTGGGGCTACAGCAGAGAGCTTTCAGTTAGCGATACTCACTTTGCTGCCAACCTGTTGTGGCTGCACACCCGTCATAAGATCGTCACCTGCGGCCATACTGCGAATTTAGCACCTGTCTACGAATGCCTCATTCGATTCTTGCTTCATATGCTACACTTACAAGCATATCAACCGCTTGTCCTCGCCGAAAAAAATGCAGAAAAACGCGCGCCTTGCCTTCTGCTACCTGTCCAACAGCGAGGGCAGATGTGTGGCAAGCTCTAAGCCGTGCAGGCGCACCGTGGCCGAGCAGCTGGAGGAGAGGTGCCTTCCTTGGCAGCTCCCTGCAGAGTGCGCAAGACCAGAGTGGCCGCGCCGCCGTTGTCAGTGGACGACATGCAGTTGCCGAGCCACGGAGAACACGTTGCTTTGCCATGTGCACCCGCCTCGTGGTAGAAAACGCAAACAGTGGCCCTGTGGCGCAACGGATAACGCGTCTGACTACGGATCAGAATATTCCAGGTTCGAATCCTGGCAGGGTCGGCATTTTGTTAGTTGCGGGCGCGTAGCTAGGCAGTGGATTCGAATGTCTCCACCTTCGTGGAGTGCAATGTTAATCCTGAGCATCTCGCAGCTGCATCTCGAGACGATTGCGGTAAATATCGCTTCGTGCAAGCGTCAGCGTAGCGTCAGTCGAGCAAAGTCGAGACAAGTCAAGCTGAGAGATGTTACGCACTTAATTAAACGGTAGGCGCGGGAAACCGACGCAGACAACGCTTTCCAAGTGTCCCATGTCACGCACCGAAGAGCGCGGACGGCTCCACGCAGCAGAGTGGCGCAGTGGAAGCGTGCTGGGCCCATAACCCAGAGGTCCGTGGATCGAAACCACGCTCTGCTAAAATTATTCTTTTTCTTGGGTGCCTCGAGCTCGATCATTAAGCCTGGGGTGAGCTGGTTCAGCGTCAACAGCAACCCCTGTAAGTCGTGAAACGACGACGTCGTGTGAAGAATGCGAGAAACACTTCCTAAGACGCAGACTTTCTTACGATTTTGCAGTAACTACATTCCTTGATCGCAACGTTAATGTCCTTTCGGGCCACGCGTGCAACTTTCGCGATATAAAAATCGCACCTCCCCGGCGGGGAATCGAACCCCGGTCTCCCGCGTGACAGGCGGGGATACTAACCACTATACTACCGAAGAACACGCGATCGGTGACTATAATGCACGCACACTTATGTTTCTCAAGCAGGTGATACATCTCAACTCTCGCGTCCCGATGCTTTCAGAGTCAGCTGCTACGAAATAAAAGTATGCCCCAGGTGAGGCTCGAACTCACAACCCCGGCATTGCTCACGGCTACTGCCTTATTAGTACCGTGCGCTAACCAATTGCGCCACTGGGGCTACAGCAGAGAGCTTTCAGTTAGCGATACTCACTTTGCTGCCAACCTGTTGTGGCTGCACACCCGTCATAAGATCGTCACCTGCGGCCATACTGCGAATTTAGCACCTGTCTACGAATGCCTCATTCGATTCTTGCTTCATATGCTACACTTACAAGCATATCAACCGCTTGTCCTCGCCGAAAAAAATGCAGAAAAACGCGCGGCTTGCCTTCTGCTACCTGTCCAACAGCGAGGGCAGATGTGTGGCAAGCTCTAAGCCGTGCAGGCGCACCGTGGCCGAGCAGCTGGAGGAGAGGTGCCTTCCTTGGCAGCTCCCTGCAGAGTGCGCAAGACCAGAGTGGCCGCGCCGCCGTTGTCAGTGGACGACATGCAGTTGCCGAGCCACGGAGAACACGTTGCTTTGCGATGTGCACCCGCCTCGTGGTAGAAAACGCAAACAGTGGCCCTGTGGCGCAACGGATAACGCGTCTGACTACGGATCAGAAGATTCCAGGTTCGAATCCTGGCAGGGTCGGCATTTTGTTAGTTGCGGGCGCGTAGCTAGGCAGTGGATTCGAATGTCTCCACCTTCGTGGAGTGCAATGTTAATCCTGAGCATCTCGCAGCTGCATCTCGAGACGATTGCGGTAAATATCGCTTCGTGCAAGCGTCAGCGTAGCGTCAGTCGAGCAAAGTCGAGACAAGTCAAGCTGAGAGATGTTACGCACTTAATTAAACGGTAGGCGCGGGAAACCGACGCAGACAACGCTTTCCAAGTGTCCCATGTCACGCACCGAAGAGCGCGGACGGCTCCACGCAGCAGAGTGGCGCAGTGGAAGCGTGCTGGGCCCATAACCCAGAGGTCCGTGGATCGAAACCACGCTCTGCTAAAATTATTCTTTTTCTTGGGTGCCTCGAGCTCGATCATTAAGCCTGGGGTGAGCTGGTTCAGCGTCAACAGCAACCCCTGTAAGTCGTGAAACGACGACGTCGTGTGAAGAATGCGAGAAACACTTCCTAAGACGCAGACTTTCTTACGATTTTGCAGTAACTACATTCCTTGATCGCAACGTTAATGTCCTTTCGGGCCACGCGTGCAACTTTCGCGATATAAAAATCGCACCTCCCCGGCGGGGAATCGAACCCCGGTCTCCCGCGTGACAGGCGGGGATACTAACCACTATACTACCGAGGAACACGCGATCGGTGACTATAATGCACGCACACTTATGTTTCTCAAGCAGGTGATACATTTCAGAGTCAGCTGCTACGAAATAAAAGTATGCCCCAGGTGAGGCTCGAACTCACAACCCCGGCATTGCTCACGGCTACTGCCTTATTAGTACCGTGCGCTAACCAATTGCGCCACTGGGGCTACAGCAGAGAGCTTTCAGTTAGCGATACTCACTTTGCTGCCAACCTGTTGTGGCTGCACACCCGTCATAAGATCGTCACCTGCGGCCATACTGCGAATTTAGCACCTGTCTACGAATGCCTCATTCGATTCTTGCTTCATATGCTACACTTACAAGCATATCAACCGCTTGTCCTCGCCGAAAAAAATGCAGAAAAACGCGCGCCTTGCCTTCTGCTACCTGTCCAACAGCGAGGGCAGATGTGTGGCAAGCTCTAAGCCGTGCAGGCGCACCGTGGCCGAGCAGCTGGAGGAGAGGTGCCTTCCTTGGCAGCTCCCTGCAGAGTGCGCAAGACCAGAGTGGCCGCGCCGCCGTTGTCAGTGGACGACATGCAGTTGCCGAGCCACGGAGAACACGTTGCTTTGCGATGTGCACCCGCCTCGTGGTAGAAAACGCAAACAGTGGCCCTGTGGCGCAACGGATAACGCGTCTGACTACGGATCAGAATATTCCAGGTTCGAATCCTGGCAGGGTCGGCATTTTGTTAGTTGCGGGCGCGTAGCTAGGCAGTGGATTCGAATGTCTCCACCTTCGTGGAGTGCAATGTTAATCCTGAGCATCTCGCAGCTGCATCTCGAGACGATTGCGGTAAATATCGCTTCGTGCAAGCGTCAGCGTAGCGTCAGTCGAGCAAAGTCGAGACAAGTCAAGCTGAGAGATGTTACGCACTTAATTAAACGGTAGGCGCGGGAAACCGACGCAGACAACGCTTTCCAAGTGTCCCATGTCACGCACCGAAGAGCGCGGACGGCTCCACGCAGCAGAGTGGCGCAGTGGAAGCGTGCTGGGCCCATAACCCAGAGGTCCGTGGATCGAAACCACGCTCTGCTAAAATTATTCTTTTTCTTGGGTGCCTCGAGCTCGATCATTAAGCCTGGGGTGAGCTGGTTCAGCGTCAACAGCAACCCCTGTAAGTCGTGAAACGACGACGTCGTGTGAAGAATGCGAGAAACACTTCCTAAGACGCAGACTTTCTTACGATTTTGCAGTAACTACATTCCTTGATCGCAACGTTAATGTCCTTTCGGGCCACGCGTGCAACTTTCGCGATATAAAAATCGCACCTCCCCGGCGGGGAATCGAACCCCGGTCTCCCGCGTGACAGGCGGGGATACTAACCACTATACTACCGAGGAACACGCGATCGGTGACTATAATGCACGCACACTTATGTTTCTCAAGCAGGTGATACATTTCAGAGTCAGCTGCTACGAAATAAAAGTATGCCCCAGGTGAGGCTCGAACTCACAACCCCGGCATTGCTCACGGCTACTGCCTTATTAGTACCGTGCGCTAACCAATTGCGCCACTGGGGCTACAGCAGAGAGCTTTCAGTTAGCGATACTCACTTTGCTGCCAACCTGTTGTGGCTGCACACCCGTCATAAGATCGTCACCTGCGGCCATACTGCGAATTTAGCACCTGTCTACGAATGCCTCATTCGATTCTTGCTTCATATGCTACACTTACAAGCATATCAACCGCTTGTCCTCGCCGAAAAAAATGCAGAAAAACGCGCGCCTTGCCTTCTGCTACCTGTCCAACAGCGAGGGCAGATGTGTGGCAAGCTCTAAGCCGTGCAGGCGCACCGTGGCCGAGCAGCTGGAGGAGAGGTGCCTTCCTTGGCAGCTCCCTGCAGAGTGCGCAAGACCAGAGTGGCCGCGCCGCCGTTGTCAGTGGACGACATGCAGTTGCCGAGCCACGGAGAACACGTTGCTTTGCCATGTGCACCCGCCTCGTGGTAGAAAACGCAAACAGTGGCCCTGTGGCGCAACGGATAACGCGTCTGACTACGGATCAGAATATTCCAGGTTCGAATCCTGGCAGGGTCGGCATTTTGTTAGTTGCGGGCGCGTAGCTAGGCAGTGGATTCGAATGTCTCCACCTTCGTGGAGTGCAATGTTAATCCTGAGCATCTCGCAGCTGCATCTCGAGACGATTGCGGTAAATATCGCTTCGTGCAAGCGTCAGCGTAGCGTCAGTCGAGCAAAGTCGAGACAAGTCAAGCTGAGAGATGTTACGCACTTAATTAAACGGTAGGCGCGGGAAACCGACGCAGACAACGCTTTCCAAGTGTCCCATGTCACGCACCGAAGAGCGCGGACGGCTCCACGCAGCAGAGTGGCGCAGTGGAAGCGTGCTGGGCCCATAACCCAGAGGTCCGTGGATCGAAACCACGCTCTGCTAAAATTATTCTTTTTCTTGGGTGCCTCGAGCTCGATCATTAAGCCTGGGGTGAGCTGGTTCAGCGTCAACAGCAACCCCTGTAAGTCGTGAAACGACGACGTCGTGTGAAGAATGCGAGAAACACTTCCTAAGACGCAGACTTTCTTACGATTTTGCAGTAACTACATTCCTTGATCGCAACGTTAATGTCCTTTCGGGCCACGCGTGCAACTTTCGCGATATAAAAATCGCACCTCCCCGGCGGGGAATCGAACCCCGGTCTCCCGCGTGACAGGCGGGGATACTAACCACTATACTACCGAAGAACACGCGATCGGTGACTATAATGCACGCACACTTATGTTTCTCAAGCAGGTGATACATCTCAACTCTCGCGTCCCGATGCTTTCAGAGTCAGCTGCTACGAAATAAAAGTATGCCCCAGGTGAGGCTCGAACTCACAACCCCGGCATTGCTCACGGCTACTGCCTTATTAGTACCGTGCGCTAACCAATTGCGCCACTGGGGCTACAGCAGAGAGCTTTCAGTTAGCGATACTCACTTTGCTGCCAACCTGTTGTGGCTGCACACCCGTCATAAGATCGTCACCTGCGGCCATACTGCGAATTTAGCACCTGTCTACGAATGCCTCATTCGATTCTTGCTTCATATGCTACACTTACAAGCATATCAACCGCTTGTCCTCGCCGAAAAAAATGCAGAAAAACGCGCGGCTTGCCTTCTGCTACCTGTCCAACAGCGAGGGCAGATGTGTGGCAAGCTCTAAGCCGTGCAGGCGCACCGTGGCCGAGCAGCTGGAGGAGAGGTGCCTTCCTTGGCAGCTCCCTGCAGAGTGCGCAAGACCAGAGTGGCCGCGCCGCCGTTGTCAGTGGACGACATGCAGTTGCCGAGCCACGGAGAACACGTTGCTTTGCGATGTGCACCCGCCTCGTGGTAGAAAACGCAAACAGTGGCCCTGTGGCGCAACGGATAACGCGTCTGACTACGGATCAGAAGATTCCAGGTTCGAATCCTGGCAGGGTCGGCATTTTGTTAGTTGCGGGCGCGTAGCTAGGCAGTGGATTCGAATGTCTCCACCTTCGTGGAGTGCAATGTTAATCCTGAGCATCTCGCAGCTGCATCTCGAGACGATTGCGGTAAATATCGCTTCGTGCAAGCGTCAGCGTAGCGTCAGTCGAGCAAAGTCGAGACAAGTCAAGCTGAGAGATGTTACGCACTTAATTAAACGGTAGGCGCGGGAAACCGACGCAGACAACGCTTTCCAAGTGTCCCATGTCACGCACCGAAGAGCGCGGACGGCTCCACGCAGCAGAGTGGCGCAGTGGAAGCGTGCTGGGCCCATAACCCAGAGGTCCGTGGATCGAAACCACGCTCTGCTAAAATTATTCTTTTTCTTGGGTGCCTCGAGCTCGATCATTAAGCCTGGGGTGAGCTGGTTCAGCGTCAACAGCAACCCCTGTAAGTCGTGAAACGACGACGTCGTGTGAAGAATGCGAGAAACACTTCCTAAGACGCAGACTTTCTTACGATTTTGCAGTAACTACATTCCTTGATCGCAACGTTAATGTCCTTTCGGGCCACGCGTGCAACTTTCGCGATATAAAAATCGCACCTCCCCGGCGGGGAATCGAACCCCGGTCTCCCGCGTGACAGGCGGGGATACTAACCACTATACTACCGAGGAACACGCGATCGGTGACTATAATGCACGCACACTTATGTTTCTCAAGCAGGTGATACATTTCAGAGTCAGCTGCTACGAAATAAAAGTATGCCCCAGGTGAGGCTCGAACTCACAACCCCGGCATTGCTCACGGCTACTGCCTTATTAGTACCGTGCGCTAACCAATTGCGCCACTGGGGCTACAGCAGAGAGCTTTCAGTTAGCGATACTCACTTTGCTGCCAACCTGTTGTGGCTGCACACCCGTCATAAGATCGTCACCTGCGGCCATACTGCGAATTTAGCACCTGTCTACGAATGCCTCATTCGATTCTTGCTTCATATGCTACACTTACAAGCATATCAACCGCTTGTCCTCGCCGAAAAAAATGCAGAAAAACGCGCGCCTTGCCTTCTGCTACCTGTCCAACAGCGAGGGCAGATGTGTGGCAAGCTCTAAGCCGTGCAGGCGCACCGTGGCCGAGCAGCTGGAGGAGAGGTGCCTTCCTTGGCAGCTCCCTGCAGAGTGCGCAAGACCAGAGTGGCCGCGCCGCCGTTGTCAGTGGACGACATGCAGTTGCCGAGCCACGGAGAACACGTTGCTTTGCGATGTGCACCCGCCTCGTGGTAGAAAACGCAAACAGTGGCCCTGTGGCGCAACGGATAACGCGTCTGACTACGGATCAGAATATTCCAGGTTCGAATCCTGGCAGGGTCGGCATTTTGTTAGTTGCGGGCGCGTAGCTAGGCAGTGGATTCGAATGTCTCCACCTTCGTGGAGTGCAATGTTAATCCTGAGCATCTCGCAGCTGCATCTCGAGACGATTGCGGTAAATATCGCTTCGTGCAAGCGTCAGCGTAGCGTCAGTCGAGCAAAGTCGAGACAAGTCAAGCTGAGAGATGTTACGCACTTAATTAAACGGTAGGCGCGGGAAACCGACGCAGACAACGCTTTCCAAGTGTCCCATGTCACGCACCGAAGAGCGCGGACGGCTCCACGCAGCAGAGTGGCGCAGTGGAAGCGTGCTGGGCCCATAACCCAGAGGTCCGTGGATCGAAACCACGCTCTGCTAAAATTATTCTTTTTCTTGGGTGCCTCGAGCTCGATCATTAAGCCTGGGGTGAGCTGGTTCAGCGTCAACAGCAACCCCTGTAAGTCGTGAAACGACGACGTCGTGTGAAGAATGCGAGAAACACTTCCTAAGACGCAGACTTTCTTACGATTTTGCAGTAACTACATTCCTTGATCGCAACGTTAATGTCCTTTCGGGCCACGCGTGCAACTTTCGCGATATAAAAATCGCACCTCCCCGGCGGGGAATCGAACCCCGGTCTCCCGCGTGACAGGCGGGGATACTAACCACTATACTACCGAGGAACACGCGATCGGTGACTATAATGCACGCACACTTATGTTTCTCAAGCAGGTGATACATTTCAGAGTCAGCTGCTACGAAATAAAAGTATGCCCCAGGTGAGGCTCGAACTCACAACTCCGGCATTGCTCACGGCTACTGCCTTATTAGTACCGTGCGCTAACCAATTGCGCCACTGGGGCTACAGCAGAGAGCTTTCAGTTAGCGATACTCACTTTGCTGCCAACCTGTTGTGGCTGCACACCCGTCATAAGATCGTCACCTGCGGCCATACTGCGAATTTAGCACCTGTCTACGAATGCCTCATTCGATTCTTGCTTCATATGCTACACTTACAAGCATATCAACCGCTTGTCCTCGCCGAAAAAAATGCAGAAAAACGCGCGCCTTGCCTTCTGCTACCTGTCCAACAGCGAGGGCAGATGTGTGGCAAGCTCTAAGCCGTGCAGGCGCACCGTGGCCGAGCAGCTGGAGGAGAGGTGCCTTCCTTGGCAGCTCCCTGCAGAGTGCGCAAGACCAGAGTGGCCGCGCCGCCGTTGTCAGTGGACGACATGCAGTTGCCGAGCCACGGAGAACACGTTGCTTTGCCATGTGCACCCGCCTCGTGGTAGAAAACGCAAACAGTGGCCCTGTGGCGCAACGGATAACGCGTCTGACTACGGATCAGAATATTCCAGGTTCGAATCCTGGCAGGGTCGGCATTTTGTTAGTTGCGGGCGCGTAGCTAGGCAGTGGATTCGAATGTCTCCACCTTCGTGGAGTGCAATGTTAATCCTGAGCATCTCGCAGCTGCATCTCGAGACGATTGCGGTAAATATCGCTTCGTGCAAGCGTCAGCGTAGCGTCAGTCGAGCAAAGTCGAGACAAGTCAAGCTGAGAGATGTTACGCACTTAATTAAACGGTAGGCGCGGGAAACCGACGCAGACAACGCTTTCCAAGTGTCCCATGTCACGCACCGAAGAGCGCGGGCGGCTCCACGCAGCAGAGTGGCGCAGTGGAAGCGTGCTGGGCCCATAACCCAGAGGTCCGTGGATCGAAACCACGCTCTGCTAAAATTATTCTTTTTCTTGGGTGCCTCGAGCTCGATCATTAAGCCTGGGGTGAGCTGGTTCAGCGTCAACAGCAACCCCTGTAAGTCGTGAAACGACGACGTCGTGTGAAGAATGCGAGAAACACTTCCTAAGACGCAGACTTTCTTACGATTTTGCAGTAACTACATTCCTTGATCGCAACGTTAATGTCCTTTCGGGCCACGCGTGCAACTTTCGCGATATAAAAATCGCACCTCCCCGGCGGGGAATCGAACCCCGGTCTCCCGCGTGACAGGCGGGGATACTAACCACTATACTACCGAAGAACACGCGATCGGTGACTATAATGCACGCACACTTATGTTTCTCAAGCAGGTGATACATCTCAACTCTCGCGTCCCGATGCTTTCAGAGTCAGCTGCTACGAAATAAAAGTATGCCCCAGGTGAGGCTCGAACTCACAACCCCGGCATTGCTCACGGCTACTGCCTTATTAGTACCGTGCGCTAACCAATTGCGCCACTGGGGCTACAGCAGAGAGCTTTCAGTTAGCGATACTCACTTTGCTGCCAACCTGTTGTGGCTGCACACCCGTCATAAGATCGTCACCTGCGGCCATACTGCGAATTTAGCACCTGTCTACGAATGCCTCATTCGATTCTTGCTTCATATGCTACACTTACAAGCATATCAACCGCTTGTCCTCGCCGAAAAAAATGCAGAAAAACGCGCGGCTTGCCTTCTGCTACCTGTCCAACAGCGAGGGCAGATGTGTGGCAAGCTCTAAGCCGTGCAGGCGCACCGTGGCCGAGCAGCTGGAGGAGAGGTGCCTTCCTTGGCAGCTCCCTGCAGAGTGCGCAAGACCAGAGTGGCCGCGCCGCCGTTGTCAGTGGACGACATGCAGTTGCCGAGCCACGGAGAACACGTTGCTTTGCGATGTGCACCCGCCTCGTGGTAGAAAACGCAAACAGTGGCCCTGTGGCGCAACGGATAACGCGTCTGACTACGGATCAGAAGATTCCAGGTTCGAATCCTGGCAGGGTCGGCATTTTGTTAGTTGCGGGCGCGTAGCTAGGCAGTGGATTCGAATGTCTCCACCTTCGTGGAGTGCAATGTTAATCCTGAGCATCTCGCAGCTGCATCTCGAGACGATTGCGGTAAATATCGCTTCGTGCAAGCGTCAGCGTAGCGTCAGTCGAGCAAAGTCGAGACAAGTCAAGCTGAGAGATGTTACGCACTTAATTAAACGGTAGGCGCGGGAAACCGACGCAGACAACGCTTTCCAAGTGTCCCATGTCACGCACCGAAGAGCGCGGACGGCTCCACGCAGCAGAGTGGCGCAGTGGAAGCGTGCTGGGCCCATAACCCAGAGGTCCGTGGATCGAAACCACGCTCTGCTAAAATTATTCTTTTTCTTGGGTGCCTCGAGCTCGATCATTAAGCCTGGGGTGAGCTGGTTCAGCGTCAACAGCAACCCCTGTAAGTCGTGAAACGACGACGTCGTGTGAAGAATGCGAGAAACACTTCCTAAGACGCAGACTTTCTTACGATTTTGCAGTAACTACATTCCTTGATCGCAACGTTAATGTCCTTTCGGGCCACGCGTGCAACTTTCGCGATATAAAAATCGCACCTCCCCTGCGGGGAATCGAACCCCGGTCTCCCGCGTGACAGGCGGGGATACTAACCACTATACTACCGAGGAACACGCGATCGGTGACTATAATGCACGCACACTTATGTTTCTCAAGCAGGTGATACATTTCAGAGTCAGCTGCTACGAAATAAAAGTATGCCCCAGGTGAGGCTCGAACTCACAACCCCGGCATTGCTCACGGCTACTGCCTTATAAGTACCGTGCGCTAACCAATTGCGCCACTTTTTTTTTTGTTTTTTTTTTTTTTTTTTTTTTTGTTGAACACACACTATTGCGCTAGGGAAAAATGGCAATGCTCCTGCGGTGGCCGGGAAACGAACCCGGATCAACTGCTTTTTTTTTCCCTACCACTTTTTTTTTCTTATCCATTTTTTTTATTTTTAGTTTTTTTATTTAACACCTTAACCACTGTTTTTAAATTGTTTTTTTTGGAAAATCAACAAACTAAAAAACTCTTCTTTGCTGGTCTCTCATAGCTTCTGGGGAAAATTAGAAAAAAAATGGCTCCGTTGCTAACACAAGTATTGTTCTCAGTTTCCCGTGTACTGGAGTGGAGTCTGTGAGCGGTGGTAGATGGGGTTGTGTGGGAGGCAGGTCACGAGACAGAAGCAGTGGGGCCTCTTCGCGGCACTACTGGAGTCCCGCGGCCTGTGCCCACCCCCTTAGACTCACATATCTTACCCTATACCCATTCTATTAAATATGATTTTAAGCATATTGCCGTAATTGTTGCCATGATTGGGATAGCTGCAGGTTTTCGCGAATTCGTTTTCCATATACATCTTGAATTCCAAGTGATCGTCACCACCAAGGTTATTGAAAACATAGCTGGAATAGTTGCCCAGCAACCACATAACTACGTTATTTTTCGCCGGCGGATAATATCGCACGTCGGGTTGAGACAACATAGTTGAAGGTATGTTGGCGGTTGTAGTCCTGGTAACAATGGCTATTTTTTCTCTCAGCCAGCCCCAATTTCGTGCACGTTCGCCGCAGGTATAACGGTGCATAACGGTATCCACCAGTTGACAGCTATGGCAGAGAGTTGAATCACTGAGTCCGATTTTGTGCAGCCTCTCATTGGTGCTAATCACATCATTGATTGCTTTGTACCATGCAGTTCGAGAGGCTGAAGTAAGGACACGGGAACTGACATTACGCCATACCATATCCCAGTTGATGCCATTGTACTTCGTAACAATTGGATTCGGTCCTTCGTGTTGTCGCCAGTATGCCAATATTGCTGGAGCCGCTAAATGTCGAGAATGTAAGACTTCTCGACCGATGTAGCTGCGTGCAAAGTAATAATCGCGGATGTGTTTGAGCTTGTAACTGATGGTCTGAATGTTCAGCGGGGGGTCAAGACTTTGCGGCCTGACGGCAGTGAATAATTGCGCCGTAATGCCCGAAGGGTAATTGTTAATAATAGAGACCGTCCTTGTAACATAGAGAGCTGCTGCCTTTTTCTTGATGTCGACTAAGCCCATCCCTCCGTTTAGGGGGTGGAGTGTTGCAGTTTTGGCAGATACGCGAAAAATTTCCCCGCGCCAAATAAAATTGGTTATCTTCGACATAATATTTCTAGCAAGTACTGCAGGGAGCGGCAGAAGCTGCGCCATGTAATACGCCTTTGATAAAATACAGGCGTTGATGAGTTGAATACGATCAAATTGGTTGAGGCTGCGATGGTAATTATCAATTAGGGCACCATTTATTTTACGTGCTACATCCCGCCAGTTAGCCGCTATCATCTTTAGAGAGGACGCCGTCAACATGATCCCCAGGGCCTTGTGTACTCTAACTTGTGTCGCATAATCAACACGCAAATGCTGGAGGCCACAGAGGTTCAGAAATTTGCTTTTTTGTTCATTTAACTGCGCCCCTGACGCCAGACAGTATTTCCGAAGTTCAGCCGCTAATATGGTGACATCATCGACAGTGCGAATCACCACACCCACATCGTCGGCATAGGCTCCGATTACATTTTTTACCCCAGAAATTGTAATCCCAGTGAGTTTCGTCTGCAACTGTTGTAACAGAGGTTCAAGGGAGAGTACAAAAAGCAACATGGACAAGGGGCTCCCTTGTGGAACCCCTCTGTTGATTTGTATTGGCCGCGTCAGTTGTGAGTTAACGGAAAGTTTTGCAGTGATTCCCATGGCCACATTTTTAATCATGGCAATCGTGTTCCGAGAGAAACCCAATCTTTGCATAGTCTCGAGGAGGTACGCGTGATTTACGAGATCAAAAGCTTTAAAAAAATCTAGAAAGATCAGCCCACATTTCATGTTACTAGCGCTCGATAAAGCAATGACATCTCGGTAAAAAGCAGCCGTTTGCAGAATTGTTCGTCTAAAGGCACATGTCTGCTGTTGGCCTATGATTTTAGCAGTGAGCGGCATGAGTCTCACGTTAATTGCGCGAGCCACGATCTTATAATCAGAGTTTAATAACGATATTGGTCGGAAATTGGTGATAGTTTTAGTACCTCTGTTTTTAGGGAGAAGCACAATTTTACATTCCTTAAAGACGGGTGGGACAGACGTTCCTTGCAAGACTTCGTTCACGACTTGAGTAATTTTGTCCCCGATGATGTGCCAATAGTGCTTGTAAAATTCAACTGGTAAGCCATCAGGGCCAGGGGATTTCTTAAGTGGCGAACTGCTGACGACCTCCAAAACATCTTTATTACTGAAGGCTAACGAGATGGAGTCATTTTCTTCCCTTGTTACGGTAGATGAAATGGCGCTAAACAGTCCATCATAGCAGTCGTCGTGTAGAGCCGCTGATGCGTAGGTGTGGACATAATATTCGTGCAGAGCGTTGACAATCTCTCGCTGAGTGTCAATCGTTCTTCCATCCTCGAGTTTCAGGGCATCAATAAAAGTCCGCCTCCTGTTCTTTGTATGTTTGACGAGGTGGTACAGAGCGGCTGCTTCATCATCTCTGACCGACGTCACTTTAGATTTTATCTTAAGGCCGTCCAGTTGCATCCTCTTCAGACTGATTAATTTTGCCTTTATTTTCCGAATGTCGTCGATTCTGGTAGTCGTCGCGTCTGCACGATCGTACAGGTCCCGTAAGATTGTGTAATAAAATTCCATCGTCTTTTTGATCTCCGCCGCCCTTTCAATTCCGAAGTGCATGATGACATTTCGCAGTTTCGGCTTTGCCTGCAGAGTCCACCACTCTATAGTGCTACGAAATCTGTTAGTAGCGCGCAAGCACTGCTCCCAAGCCCGACGCACCCCCTCCTCCAGCTCAACATCCGTTAACAAAGACACATTCAGGTTCCATTGATTTTTATACCATCGTGTGGGTTGTGGAAATAATTTCAGGCACGCGATGACACCACTGTGATCGGAGAAACTGGAGGGGATCGTCTCTACTTTTAATAAATCATTCTCGAAAACGTCGGAAACATAAATCCTGTCGATTCTGCTACAGGAATTCGCGACGATGTGAGTGAAGCGTACCAACGTCGGGTACCGAATTTCCCACGCATCTTTAAGTTTTAGGTCTGTCACGAGGCGCTTTAATTCAGACGAATAATTAAAATTTGGGGACTGATCTTTCCGGGATAAGACACAATTAAAATCACCACCAATGATAAGGCGTCGGGGATTTTTCCTAAATAAATAGAGGATATGTTCCCGAAAAAAATTAGCTCGTTCTGCTCTATAGGTATTGCCAGAAGGTGCGTACAAGTTGATGATGGTGACGCCGTAAACGGTGATCCCCACCCCTCTACCCGATTCCAATTTGTCAATCTCAGTAACTGGAATCCCTTCTCTAATTAAGATTGCGGTCCCCACAGTCGTTTCCGGGGAAAAATTCGTAATTCCGACAAACCCAGGAATAGTAAAAAGTGGCATGGACACCTCCTGCAAAAGTGCTATATCAGTTCCTGACTCATACAGATATTGTTTTAATGCATTCAGTTTCACTTCTGATCTGATTTTATTAATATTGAGGGTCGTGATCGTATAGGCCTGTGACATAATAACCGGACGTCTGAGAGAAAGAGGGATCAACTGCCTTTAGTTGTCCACATCTCCATGCCATTCCATCGTAGTAGCGGCCGCGGAATTCGTGTCTGGAACGTCACTGAGTTGTTCTCTTGCGTCTTTGTTTTTACTCTTTTTCCGGACAGCATTAACATTGGGCGGCACTCGGATCCTGTGACGGACACTGTGTAGCACCGCTGCAGTCGGAGGCGTGGGAGGATCTTGGGTGATGTCAAGCTTCTCTCCTGACAAATCTTGCGCCGGGAGCGGAGGCGCCGAACCCTCTGGCGAGCGATCAGCTGAGCCACCACTTTCACTATCAGTTTGTTTGGCAATACTCGCTGCCCGAAGCTGTTTGTTGTCACTGACAGTCCCGGGCTGCTGTGTTTGTATACCGTCACGGAGTTGTTGACATTCGTGTTGTTCTAAGGCCAGGGCCGGAGCGGCTGCCACGTGTTGTGTACCGTCCGCGCTTAGAGACAGTGTTTGTATACCATCACAGCGAGCCTCAATGTGTGTACTTCCAGCAGACACGTGCGCCACACCTACTTGTTGACCTTCCTGAGTGTGCTGTTGCGGAAGTTCTGAGACATGAGCCTGTGGTAACTGAACGGCATCTACGGAAGTATCGGCGCTTGAAAGTGCGGTAGAAGAATCGTCCACAATTGCTGCACCGGTTATAACCTTTGCGTCCGAAGCGGTTCCCCGGACGTCCGGTTCCGCGGTCTCGTGCGTACTGAATGTGTCATCATCAGAGTCACGGCTGTCACAAGTTCGACGCCTCTTATTAGTCGTGGCATCGACTTTCGCTGGTGGCTTAGCACCATTATCTCTCCTAACCAGAGCCGGAAACTCTTCAGGGCGAATTTCTTGTAGCTCTTCCGAAAGTACGTCAGAACTAGGGACCTCACGCTCTATCATAGGTTTAGCTGCCACTACATCAGCCAACGTAAGCCGTTTACGCTGCTGCAGCGAATTCTTTAGCACAAACATTCGCCTGGGACAGTCCTGACGCAAGTGACCACTCTCATTACAGATATGGCACGTGGGAGGTTGGCCACTGTAAGTAACGTGAGCCCTATAGTCACAAACGGTAATATGGGAGGGTATATTCTGCTTTATATGCATTTCTACAGATCGGACGCCACTGTAACATTGTAATCTGTGCTGGTTCGACCACCGTTCGTTTCGAATCTGCTTGATATCCCCGAATTTAGACAGAACCTCCTTCAGATAACAATTTTCTACTTCAGGGGGTAAATGAAAGATACGCACATTGGTATACTCTACGTCGGCATTGGAAATGAGCACAGTACTTACAGACTCGTCCCGGTGCCGAAAAACAGCTCTCCCTCCGTGTGTCGTCATAATCTTTTCCAGTAACACAGGATTCAGCAATTTTACAAAGAAACAATATTGCTCGGTATCATAATACGCAGTGTGCACCTGATCAGAGGTAATCCCAATAACATCCACAATCCAATCATGTATTTCCAAGGAACTAGGCTGCACGTAACGGGTAGACTTGTCGAAATCAAAACGGAGTGTACACTTTCGCGGAAATAACCTGGACATTGCAAACTATAGCTAGCGGTTGAACCGCTAGAATGACACAAGAACGAAAATCAAACTCGAGATCAATATACACAAATCAGAACACTTCACGGTCAAAGAGAAAGTTAAGTAGTAATCACGACTTGTAAACACGTGTCGGAGCGGAGCACTTAATACGTCCGATCAGCACGGTGTCTCAGGCGCGACTGCGCGCCACTGGGGCTACAGCAGAGAGCTTTCAGTTAGCGATACTCACTTTGCTGCCAACCTGTTGTGGCTGCACACCCGTCATAAGATCGTCACCTGCGGCCATACTGCGAATTTAGCACCTGTCTACGAATGCCTCATTCGATTCTTGCTTCATATGCTACACTTACAAGCATATCAACCGCTTGTCCTCGCCGAAAAAAATGCAGAAAAACGCGCGCCTTGCCTTCTGCTACCTGTCCAACAGCGAGGGCAGATGTGTGGCAAGCTCTAAGCCGTGCAGGCGCACCGTGGCCGAGCAGCTGGAGGAGAGGTGCCTTCCTTGGCAGCTCCCTGCAGAGTGCGCAAGACCAGAGTGGCCGCGCCGCCGTTGTCAGTGGACGACATGCAGTTGCCGAGCCACGGAGAACACGTTGCTTTGCGATGTGCACCCGCCTCGTGGTAGAAAACGCAAACAGTGGCCCTGTGGCGCAACGGATAACGCGTCTGACTACGGATCAGAAGATTCCAGGTTCGAATCCTGGCAGGGTCGGCATTTTGTTAGTTGCGGGCGCGTAGCTAGGCAGTGGATTCGAATGTCTCCACCTTCGTGGAGTGCAATGTTAATCCTGAGCATCTCGCAGCTGCATCTCGAGACTATTGCGGTAAATATCGCTTCGTGCAAGCGTCAGCGTAGCGTCAGTCGAGCAAAGTCGAGACAAGTCAAGCTGAGAGATGTTACGCACTTAATTAAACGGTAGGCGCGGGAAACCGACGCAGACAACGCTTTCCAAGTGTCCCATGTCACGCACCGAAGAGCGCGGACGGCTCCACGCAGCAGAGTGGCGCAGTGGAAGCGTGCTGGGCCCATAACCCATAGTCGCGCTTCAGCTGTGCTACCGTGTGGACGTGTGTACTGCTGCGCTCCGATTGTGTTGTTTACATAGGTGTTCTGCTGTTGTCGTCTTTGCTGTCTGTCCGTTCATCTTCGTGTTTGTGTATCTTTGTCAGTGTTTGGCTGTTCATCACCGTTCTGTCTCTCACCGGAATTTCGGTTTTTTAACCGGAGTTTCATCCCTGTTCTGAATCATGTCTACGAACGTCAGGAAAAACACACTGGTCTTCGCTTTCGACAAGGAAACCCGTCATATCCAGCCAACGTCACTGGAAATACACGATTGGATAACTGAGGTAATTGGTGTCAACTCTGATTCCGTCCATACCATGCAGTTAGACAATGATAAATACTGTATTTTTGTTAAGTTTGAGAGCTCGGTGACGATAGATAGACTTTTAGCAAAGTGGGGTAGTGAAGTAGAATTCATTCACAGAGACGGCTCGAAGAGCAAAGTTCGGATCTGGCGAGCTGATATTGTTTACACTACCGTTCGCGTGCTTAACTTACCTATTGAAATTGATAATGATTTAATTAAGGATGCGCTTTGCAAGTATGGTGACGTTAAATCTGTTAATAATGAACGTTGGTCTCGTCACTACAAACTACAGTGTTTTAACGGAATTCGATCTGTGGAGATGGACATCAAGACCAATATTCCGTCTCATATATTTGTAAATGGCTACAAGGCGCAAATTGTGTATTCAGGTCAAGTACCGACCTGTCATGTTTGTAATGAGTCTGGCCACTTTAGACAGGATTGTCCGCGGCGGGTTTTTGTATTGAAAAGTAACCTAACGCAACGCCAGAAACTTACCCTAAACGATGTCTTGCCAAATAATGTATCAGTCCCGTTGGGTGTGGATACTGCCCAAGCAAACCACTCTGATTTATCCGTCAATGATATTACTCAATTTCCATGTTTAGATAAAAAGGCTGATCCTGATACCCCCGCATCCTCCGAATTGCAGACAAAAAAACGGCCCCATGAGATAACTGATAGCTGTTCTGACGACGAGTTGTCTGACAAGTCTCACTCCGTGCGCAAACAAAAACAATGCGAGGAGGAGGTAATGCCACACCTCCAGGAAATACAGATGGAAGCTTGTAATCAATCAGAACGTAAACAGTTGGTGGGAAACTGCGAAGACGGGGATGTTTCTAGCAATAACCGCGAAACATCAGGAGGCGACACAGTTTGCACAGACGAGCAGACTTCTGACAATCACGAGACACAATTAGTGTGTCTGGCTCAACCCTCTGTAACGGCTAGTGGTTCCCCGAACGGTACAGATCACACGACAGGACTAAGCAGTACCGGCCGTGTCTTACAGTTGGACGACCCGACAAGATCGGCGTCACAACCGACCACCACAAAACCCGTTACAGAGCCTTCGGATGCCCCACGAAGGAAGATAAAGCCGCAACCGAATGTCAATGCTCCTCGTAATCAAGCGAAGTTAAAGAGCGCGAAAGGTACCACGCAACCCCATAATGTGCGTTACGAAACTGTCAGGCACGGGTCATTGAAAGAATCTCCTGAGGAACTTCCTGATAATCAATCTTCTACTGACTCAGGAGGAAAATCTCAAACCTAGACTGCACCAATACTGTAATTTGCAACCTCTCAATGGGACGTTCTGTTCTGTCTAAATTTTCTGTGTCTCCTAAGTAATAATTTAGTAGCATGTTATTTATTCACTGTCCTCACATCCAACGAGTAATAGCGCAATGACCCAGTGTTATACTATTGCTACTGTCAACATTAATAAAATACGGTCGGCATTGAAAATAGCAGCGCTAAAAGAATTTTTATATGATTCGGGAACTGATATAGCCCTGCTGCAGGAAGTTGTCACGTCAGATTTAAATATTCCCGGGTATGTTGCTCACCTAAATGTCTCCCACGAAGCTAGCGTGGGGACAGCTTTTTTAATCCGAGATGGGATTCCAGTAACGGAAGTAGAACGACTGGAATCTGGAAGGGGAATAGGGCTCAAGATTTATGACGTGTCCCTTATTAACTTGTATGCCCCTTCCGGCAGCTCACATAGATCTGACAGAACACGATTTTTTAAAGACGAGGTAATATATTTATTACGCAAAAACCCCAGTCGCCTTATAATGGGAGGTGATTTTAATTGCGTCCTCAACAGGAAAGATCAGAGTCCGAATTTTAATTATTCTGCTGAATTAAAACATCTCGTTACTAGCTTAAAGCTAAAGGATGCTTGGGAATGCAAACACCCTGCTATTGTCGAGTACACTTATGCAACATCCAATGCATGCAGTAGACTCGATAGATTCTACATTACCGAAAATCTCGAAACAGCTCTATTGAAAACGGAAACAATTCCTGTCTACTTTTCGGACCATTCCGGTGTGTTGGCCTGTATCAATTTACAAGCGCAGCCAATCCGCCGCTTCAAAAACCAGTGGAATTTAAATGTCTCGCTGTTACCAGACCGTGAATTAGAAGATCAGATAAAAGACGCATGGGCGTTGTGCCTGCGTGCTCTTCCTAGATACGCGACTACCATAGACTGGTGGACAAAAATGACAAAGCCGAAACTTAGGAAGACGATCATGCAATATAGCTTTCAGAGGGCCAGAGATCTTAAAAACACTATAGAGTTCTATTACTCAGTACTCAGAGAGCTATATGGTCAAACATCTGGTTCACATCTTCGCCTGACAGATATCAAAAAAATTAAGGCTAAATTACTTAGCATTAAGAGGCATCAACTGGAAGGACTTAAAATAAAATCCAAGGCGAAATCTGTATCAGACGACGAAACAACTTCCCTATACCACCTTCTGAAGCACGCTAAAAACAGAAGAACAATGCTTATCGACGAATTACGGACGCCGAATGGTACAAGTCTTAGGACACAGAAGGAGATTCTGAATGAGATCTATCGCTACTTCGATAAATTATATTCTGAAAATTCCAGCTGCGAGGAATCTATTGATGATTTCCTCGACTTTCTTGTGCCACAGCTGACGGATGATGACAACGTTACCTTCCTGTCGCACGTATGTAATGAGGACGTTTATGAGACTCTGTGTAACTCCCCTCTGAAAAAATCCCCGGGTCCTGATGGTCTACCAGCAGAATTTTATGTCCACTATTGGCCGATAGTGGGAGGGACAATTACAGCGATTGTAAATGAAGTTCTTCAGGGCGCAATGTTACCCTCTGAATTTAAAGAAAGTAAAATAGTCCTTATCCCCAAAACTAAAGGACACACAGATCTTACTAACTTCCGACCGATTTCGTTGCTCAATGCGGACTATAAAATAGTAGCAAGAATTCTCAACAAGAAAATTTCATCCTTAGCAAGTAGACTGATTAGTCCGTATCAACACTGCATTGCAGGTAAAACTCTGTTTCATAATTTAGCGGAATTTCGGGATATAATTGCAATCACTTCAGTCACTAACATCAAATGTGCCCTGGTTTTCCTGGATTTCCATAAAGCATTCGATCTCGTGAATCATCTCTACCTCTTCAAGACGTTAAAAAAGCTTGGTTTCCAAGAACGAGCCTTAAACGTAATACAAAACGTGGCGACAGGAATAAACGCATGCATAGCAGTTAACAGTCAGGCTACGAGAAAATTTCAAATACGACGCGGTGTTCCTCAGGGAAGCCCCCTTTCTATGTCACTCTTTGCCATTTCACTGGACCCATTTCTTAAACGTATTCACGATAAATTAACAGGAATAACACTGTCAGGGTGCAAAACAGCTATAAAAGCTTATGCTGATGATGTAGGCGTCATAATCAGAAATAATGACGATGTTGCTACGTTAGCTGCAGTGATTCAGACTTACTGCAGTGCGTCTGGGGCAAATTCAAATGAAAAGAAAAGCAAAATTTTACATCTTAGGGGTTTTGAGCACATAAACGTAGAGTGGGCAAAGCTGGTCAGGCAGCATACGACGCTTGGTGTTACATTAACCGCATGCCCAATGAAAATGACTGCGTTGAATTGGAAAGCTGCGGCACGGAAAGTGCAGGGTGCTATAATGGAAAATTTATCACGGAACATGAATCAGATTCAGAGGATTAAGTACATCAACACGTGTATCTTAGCTACAGCATACCACACTGCTCAGCTCTTTCCACTACCCAAAATGATAGCCAGGAACATAACGTCCAGAATCACAAATTTTCTGTGGAAAGGAGAACTGTTTCGAGTAACCGCCAAAGTGGCCACCTTACATCCCAGAAATGGTGGTTTAGGTCTAATCAATATTACCAACAAAGCCTCTGCCCTCTTCGTCAAAAGGCAACTAACTATCATTAGAGAAGTACCGGAAAGTATTTCAAGCCGACTTTTTGAAATTCTCAAACCTCGCAGCCTGCAGCCTCCTATTGATGTGCAAAAAATTAACAATCGTCTCCAGCACGTGCGAGCCTTTTATATTGAACTTAGCTACTTGAGGGACGAAGTTACACGGCTACGTCACCTAACGTCAAAAGACATTATGCGGCTCTGGCAGACATGTGAAGGAAAGAATAAAGTAGAGAGACAGTTTCCTCACATACACTGGACTGCTATCTGGCAAAACATCAATTTAAAAGTTTTATCTTCTGACATAAGAACAGCATGGTACAAAGCCGTTAATAATATCATTAGCACCAACGAAAGATTATATGAAATTGGCCTCAGTGACACCGATCTATGTCAACGATGTCGACTAGTGGACACAATTATCCACAGATACACTTGCGGCGGCAATATACATATCTGGAATTGGCTCAAAGTGCAAATAGCTCTCATTACAAGGTCTTCACCACAGTACATCTCGCTGTCAGTGCTGCACAGACCACAAGACCGTTATTTTCCAGAGACGAAGAATAATGCTGTTTATTGGCTCCTGGGAAATTATGTAACTTACGTAACTCATGACGCTGGAACTGACACCGTTACAGATTTCCAGATATACTTACAGTGCAAATACCACAACATACGTACTTATGCGGACCACAAGAAGAAATATGGTAATATGCTACAAATTATATTTGATAGAATGGGAATAGGCTAATAACCATCAACCTAAAGCACACAGTATTGAGTGAATATATTACTATGTGCAGAAGCATTGTGTGTTTCATTTCTTATACTTTCATTTTTGTTGATTTTCCATTATGACAAAATGGTCAAAAACGACAACTGATAAAAAATAAATAAAAAAAAAAACTTCAAAAAAAAATGAAAGGAACAACAGGTAGAAGATTGAGTTATATTTTTCATTTCATGCACATGAAGGGCAATTACTTATTTCAAGAAAGAATTCTTTTCATTTAATCATGATAATATAAAAAACCACACAAAAAAGAGGAAACACAAATTACAAAAAAAAAAAAAAATTTAAATACATTTTAAAAAATTGCCAAAGGCGGCAGTTGTATTTTTGGACCATAGGAGGGACAAGGTCGAAAATCAGTGATAGGTATGGTGGAGACATTGCGGCCAGGCCTCAGATTATTTTTGACCCCTGCCCGCTTTGCCTCCCCCTGCCTATTACTGAAAAAAAAAGAAAAAAAACTAAAAAAAAGTTGGAAAATAAAAAAAAATGGACAAGGCGTCGGACTTCGGATCCGAAGATTAAAAGAGAGAATAAAAAGGAAAAAAAAAAGTGGTTAAGGCGTAATAAAAAAAATGGTGTAACGGTTAGCAAAAAAAAAAAAATAAAAAGAAAAAAAAAATAAAAAGAAAAAAAAATAAAAAAAAAAATAACCCAGAGGCAGAGGTCCGTGGATCGAAACCACGCTCTGCTAAAATTATTCTTTTTCTTGGGTGCCTCGAGCTCGATCATTAAGCCTGGGGTGAGCTGGTTCAGCGTCAACAGCAACCCCTGTAAGTCGTGAAACGACGACGTCGTGTGAAGAATGCGAGAAACACTTCCTAAGACGCAGACTTTCTTACGATTTTGCAGTAACTACATTCCTTGATCGCAACGTTAATGTCCTTTCGGGCCACGCGTGCAACTTTCAAGATATAAAAATCGCACCTCCCCGGCGGGGAATCGAACCCCGGTCTCCCGCGTGACAGGCGGGGATACTAACCACTATACTACCGAGGAACACGCGATCGGTGACTATAATGCACGCACACTTATGTTTCTCAAGCAGGTGATACATTTCAGAGTCAGCTGCTACGAAATAAAAGTATGCCCCAGGTGAGGCTCGAACTCACAACCCCGGCATTGCTCACGGCTACTGCCTTATAAGTACCGTGCGCTAACCAATTGCGCCACTGGGGCTACAGCAGAGAGCTTTCAGTTAGCGATACTCACTTTGCTGCCAACCTGTTGTGGCTGCACACCCGTCATAAGATCGTCACCTGCGGCCATACTGCGAATTTAGCACCTGTCTACGAATGCCTCATTCGATTCTTGCTTCATATGCTACACTTACAAGCATATCAACCGCTTGTCCTCGCCGAAAAAAATGCAGAAAAACGCGCGCCTTGCCTTCTGCTACCTGTCCAACAGCGAGGGCAGATGTGTGGCAAGCTCTAAGCCGTGCAGGCGCACCGTGGCCGAGCAGCTGGAGGAGAGATGCCTTCCTTGGCAGCTCCCTGCAGAGTGCGCAAGACCAGAGTGGCCGCGGCGCCGTTGTCAGTGGACGACATGCAGTTGCCGAGCCACGGAGAACACGTTGCTTTGCGATGTGCACCCGCCTCGTGATAGAAAACGCAAACAGTGGCCCTGTGGCGCAACGGATAACGCGTCTGACTACGGATCAGAAGATTCCAGGTTCGAATCCTGGCAGGGTCGGCATTTTGTTAGTTGCGGGCGCGTAGCTAGGCAGTGGATTCGAATGTCTCCACCTTCGTGGAGTGCAATGTTAATCCTGAGCATCTCGCAGCTGCATCTCGAGACGATTGCGGTAAATATCGCTTCGTGCAAGCGTCAGCGCAGCGTCAGTCGAGCAAAGTCGAGACAAGTCAAGCTGAGAGATGTTACGCACTTAATTAAACGGTAGGCGCGGGAAACCGACGCAGACAACGCTTTCCAAGTGTCCCATGTCACGCACCGAAGAGCGCGGACGGCTCCACGCAGCAGAGTGGCGCAGTGGAAGCGTGCTGGGCCCATAACCCGTCTACTCGCGGCTGGCGAGGTGCGCGGACGTGTGCTGTTTACGTCCTTGCTGTTCCGGGCCAGCGCCGAGGCGAGTGGTGAGTAAACGCGGTGGGACTAGCCGTTTTCTCGAGGAAGTTAGTAATGCACGCGTGATAAAGATGGAATCTCATTTCCGTAAGAACACTCTGAAATTTAGTTTCGACGACCATTATGCACGACCTAAGCCATACGAAATAGAGGCCTTTTTACGCGATGTAGTGAAGTTACAATTTGACGACGTTATCGGGATCCATCTGTCGATAGTTAGCCGACCAGTCTATGTGAAGATGGCGAACGCAGACTGCTGTGCACGAGTAATAGCCTCTTCGGGAGGTCGATTTAAGTTCACCCATTGTGACGGTCATGTGGGGGATGTGACGGTTGAAATGGCGGGACTTGGGGTCCGGACCATTCGGATCTTTGAACTTCCGTTTGAGGTGCCTGCAGGGCAGGTCAATACTGTTCTTACTACCTATGGGACGGTCTTAAGTAATACAGCGGAGAAGTGGACAACTTTCAATACCTTCCCTGTTCTCAATGGGGTGCGGCAGGTCAAAATTGATCTTCGGCGTCACGTCCCTTCATATATATACGTCGGTGGATGTAGAGCCATTGTCATGTATGACGGGCAACCCCGAACGTGCTCAGGTTGTGGTAAGGAAGGCCATGTTCGCTCAGACTGCATGCAGAGGAGGATAGCGCAGTTACCAGTGGGAGAGGCCGTGCGCTCTGCGAATATGCAGACGTTGCCGGTCAGTTACGTTGCAGCAGTCAGGGGACCGGAACCGGACCACTTACCTGTAGAGGAGGCGGCTCCTCGCACGTCACCACCTGAGAACCACGATGCGCCCATGGTCGCGAACCGGATAGAGGCGACAGACTTCTCCGCTGCCCCGTCGGAGCAACGGGTAACTCCCGATGACGAGGGCCATGCCGCAATTGCTGCGGCTGAAAACGTCGTACTTCAGGATTCGGAGGACCCGCAGGAACCGGACCAGACCGTATCTTCCGATAGCGAGATGAGCCGACCACGGCACTCTCCCCGCAGACGCAAAAAACAACGGATTGCGCCCCCGAACGCGGACCAGACGGCGAAGGAGGTGCGTGAAAAGGCTCAGCGGGTTGGCCGCACTCTTGGAGGAACACCGGTCGCACAGGACGATGGCGTCCACCAGGTCCTCATTCCGGCAGGCATTCTTGCGACGGCCGAGCCATCTAACCCCCCCACCGAACAGATGATAGTGGACGCGACACGGGAGGTGATCCCGCATGACATACCCATGCAGACACTTGACGGCGACACGGCGTCGGTTGGACTCCGGGAGACCGGCAACTGGGCCGATGATGTGGAAAGCGTTCCACCAGGAGGGGACTTGAATGACGACCCTATGGTTGGTGTGGAGACGGCGATTATGCGCGGGGTCAGAGATGATACGGATGGGATTCCCATCCGCCACAGCGACCAGTAATCTCTAGTGCGTGCAGTCACAGACAAGGCCTTCCTCCCTTCCATCAGCGAATGACATCTGCACAAGCATACAGGATAGGCACTGTTAACATCAACAGTATCAGCAGCAGTCTCAAGCTGCAGACCTTACGTGATATGTTATACGCCGCCGAACTCGACGTGGTCTTACTACAAGAGGTGAAGAACGTAGACCTCGCCACGATTGGTGGATATATAGCCTTCACTCACCCCGGGACTGTGCAAGACCTTGGAACAGCCATCCTTACAAAGGAAGGGATATTAGCGACTGACGTAGAGTACCTCCCAACGGCGAGAGGCATGGCGCTCACCATTTACGATACTCGTATTGTCAACGTCTATGCCCCTTCAGGCACTGGTAACAGACCAGAACGGGCGGTATTTTTTAAAGATGCTATTGCACCTTTGCTTGTAGGCCATTACGACAACATTATCTTCGGTGGCGACTACAACTGCGTCCTATCCCCGAAAGACCAGACGCCACATTTTAACACTTGTCCGGATCTAGCGGCTATAATACGGGACTTTCATTTTATTGATACCTGGGAACACGTCAATGGCGATAGGCCAGGATTCACGCATGTCACGACACACTCCGCCAGCCGCCTAGATCGTATTTACGTAACGCTGGATTTAAGTCGCAGACTTTTGCAGACGGAGATATGGCCGACCGTCTTCTCTGACCACGCGGCGTACATTTGTACACTCAACCTCCAACGACAAGGGACGTACCGTGGAAGAGGATACTGGAAGTTGAATGTCTCGCTTTTGGACGAACAGGCCTGCCATGAACTCTTTGCTGCGTCTTGGGCAGCTTGTGAGAGACGGTTTTCTCAATACGCCTCGGCGCTGGAGTGGTGGCTCACTTGTGCAAAACCGACAATCATGAAGGCCTTCATGCGATACTCCCGTGAAAGGAAGGAGTGGTACACCAGGACGGTCGAGTTCTATTTCCAGGTCCTTCGAGACTTATACCGCCCGGACGCGTCGATTATAGACAATCACCAGGAAATCCAACGAATAAAAGCCACGATTACGGCTTTGACGCGTCAAAAGCTCATCGGCTGCAAAGTCAGGGCGCGCCTTCGTGACGGTGTCGCAGGCGAGCACCCTTCCATCTATCACGTGCTTAAGGAGCGGACAGGTCGCCGCAGGAAGCTAATCACTGAACTACGGACGGAGGACGGATGTTTGTTGTTGCAGCAACGCGAGATAGCAGCTGAGCTGAAGCACTATTATGCGACGCTTTACGCCGCTGGCCCTGTGGCTCGCGAGGCGATGGAGGCTTTACTGTCGGGTATAACCCGCAAGGTGAATCAGACGGAAGCAAATCAATTGTTGGCTGAACCAACTGAAGAGGAAGTAGAAGATGCGCTGCTGACGGGCCCTGCGAACAAGTCACCAGGTCCGGACGGTCTACCGGTGGAATTCTATCGCACATTTAAACGACTGTTGTTACCGAAACTGACGTGCATATGCCAGGAATTAATGGACCCCGACAAAGACATCCCGCGACAATTCAGTGAGGGCCTGATCATACCGGTTCCTAAGTCGCCACTGGCGAAATCCGCAAAACACTACCGCCCGCTCACACTTTTAAACTGTGATTATAAGATCTTTGCAAGGATTATAGCTAGGAGACTCAAACCGGTGATGAACACGGTCACAGCCCCGCCACAAACGAGTGTCGGTATAGGCCGCAACATTCACGACACCTTGTGTGACTATCGCGACATCATAGCGATAGCTGCCGCCTGTCGAATTCCGTGCGCCTTGATTGCTCTCGATTTTGACAAAGCATTCGACCGTGTGAACCATGAGTATTTACTGCAAACCATGCAGACTATGAACTTCCCCCACCGCTTCCTCACCATCATCGCACGTCTGCTGCGCCACTCCCAGTCAACGATTTTGCTCAACGGGCGATCAGTGGGGCCGATAACTCTCGAAAGTTCGGTCAGACAGGGCTGCACTATGTCGATGGCGCTGTTTGCTATCGCCATCGAGCCACTATTAACAGCGCTGAACACACACCTCCAGGGTGTCCTGATGTATGGTCACAAGTTTGTATGCCGCGCCTACGCGGATGATGTGGCCTTTCTTGTGCGAACCACGGCTGAGATTCAGACGGCGATGGACATAGTAGAGCAGTATAGGAAGGCGGCGGGGGCTCAGTTGAATGTAATGAAGTCCGGTGTCCTGAACATCGGACGTGGATTGAGGACCCCCATTCCTGGACAGATAAAGGTGATCACGGTCATGAAGTGCTTGGGAGTGAAGTTTACTCGTGACATCCGACGCACGATTGCAATCAATTACAAAGACTTACTGAATACAGTGCGCGCGAGCATACGTCAACATACCCTCAGATCGCTGGACGAAATACAACGTGTGGCCTTGGTGAACGTTTATCTCGTCTCTAAAATTAACTATGTGGCACGCGTACTCCCACTACCCCTCCCGATGGCAAGCAGATTGTTAGCTGCCTTCGGCCACTTTGTCAGCCGCGGCCACATTTTCAAAGTGAAATATTCTACGTTGACTCTACCGACGACGTCAGGTGGTCTCAACCTCATCGACGTTTATACGAAGACACGGGCCCTGTACGTCAGTTCTACATATGGCAGATGGAAGAATTCGCCTAATAGCATCACCACCCTTCTATTGAACGAAATTAAGCCGGCTAATCTTGACGCGCCTGTGGATGTTCATCACATAACAGACGACCTTCACCATCTCAAGCAATTTTTGGTTGATTATAGCTACATACGCATGGGGATGCCAGAGGCACAAATAGTCACAGTGCGAGCCGTGTACAAATATTTGATCACGACGCACGCTCGAAACAATATTGAAGCTAAGTACCCCGAGGCAGTCTGGCCACGTATATGGAGAAGTGTTCATCATCCACATTTGCCAACGGGGGCGAGAGCATTGTGGTACTACGTGGTCAATAGGAAACTTCCCACGACCTCCCGATTACATTCGATACATTTGGCTGATACTTCCCTTTGTGCAACCTGTAACGTGCAAGATACTGATGAACACAAATTCGAATGCGGTACGGCGCATGATATCTGGATAGCGGTTAGAAACCTATTGGCATTTCTACAACGCACGTCCCCGCAAGCCATCACCCTTAAGAGTCTACTTCTACCGGACGATGACCTTTACCCTACCACGAAACGAAATGCCGTAACATGGCTGAAAGGACAAGCAATATATTATATTTTTACAAACTCAGAACGAAGTATTGGAGATTTTTCGACATATTTACAAACACAGCACGATGGACTTCGCAGACTTCCACATTATAAACAGGAATACGCAAATTTTCTGATCAAAGCGATCATGGATCCCCCACAGACTTGGAGAGTGTCAAGCTAAGAGTAGACGAGATAGGAAAGTACAGGGAAGAGACAAAACGATGAAACGAGAAGAACATGCACCGGTGTGAACACACTGCAACACGTGAAGCCGACCCTTACAGTTTTCCGACGTACGGGGGACACTAAGTAAAGCTGCAACAGGTAATTCGAGAAACATCACGAACCAACACAGTGCCGATGGAGACGGCACATACAGAGGATTACTTCACGGAGATGGCATTAATGGGTATCAGCCACTCCTCCCTTTTGTTTTCATTTACTTTATGTTATAACGGTTAACAACTACAAAAAAAAAAAAAAAAAAAAAAAATTAAAAAAAATCAACAAAAAACCTAATACATTTACAGCGTAGAAGCTAGCCGAAGAAGGCAGAAAAGGTGAGCGATTGGATGGGCTATATGGGGAGAAGGGAGGCCCTAAAAAAAAAAAAAAAAAAAAAACACAAAAAAAAAAAAAAAAATAACCCAGAGGTCCGTGGATCGAAACCACGCTCTGCTAAAATTATTCTTTTTCTTGGGTGCCTCGAGCTCGATCATTAAGCCTGGGGTGAGCTGATTCAGCGTCAACAGCAACCCCTGTAAGTCGTGAAACGACGACGTCGTGTGAAGAATGCGAGAAACACTTCCTAAGACGCAGACTTTCTTACGATTTTGCAGTAACTACATTCCTTGATCGCAACGTTAATGTCCTTTCGGGCCACGCGTGCAACTTTCGCGATATAAAAATCGCACCTCCCCGGCGGGGAATCGAACCCCGGTCTCCCGCGTGACAGGCGGGGATACTAACCACTATACTACCGAGGAACACGCGATCGGTGACTATAATGCACGCACACTTATGTGTCTCAAGCAGGTGATACATCTCAACTCTCGCGTCCCGATGCTTTCAGAGTCAGCTGCTACGAAATAAAAGTATGCCCCAGGTGAGGCTCGAACTCACAACCCCGGCATTGCTCACGGCTACTGCCTTATAAGTACCGTGCGCTAACCAATTGCGCCACTGGGGCTACAGCAGAGAGCTTTCAGTTAGCGATACTCACTTTGCTGCCAACCTGTTGTGGCTGCACACCCGTCATAAGATCGTCACCTGCGGCCATACTGCGAATTTAGCACCTGTCTACGAATGCCTCATTCGATTCTTGCTTCATATGCTACACTTACAAGCATATCAACCGCTTGTCCTCGCCGAAAAAAATGCAGAAAAACGCGCGCCTTGCCTTCTGCTACCTGTCCAACAGCGAGGGCAGATGTGTGGCAAGCTCTAAGCCGTGCAGGCGCACCGTGGCCGAGCAGCTGGAGGAGAGATGCCTTCCTTGGCAGCTCCCTGCAGAGTGCGCAAGACCAGAGTGGCCGCGGCGCCGTTGTCAGTGGACGACATGCAGTTGCCGAGCCACGGAGAACACGTTGCTTTGCGATGTGCACCCGCCTCGTGATAGAAAACGCAAACAGTGGCCCTGTGGCGCAACGGATAACGCGTCTGACTACGGATCAGAAGATTCCAGGTTCGAATCCTGGCAGGGTCGGCATTTTGTTAGTTGCGGGCGCGTAGCTAGGCAGTGGATTCGAATGTCTCCACCTTCGTGGAGTGCAATGTTAATCCTGAGCATCTCGCAGCTGCATCTCGAGACGATTGCGGTAAATATCGCTTCGTGCAAGCGTCAGCGCAGCGTCAGTCGAGCAAAGTCGAGACAAGTCAAGCTGAGAGATGTTACGCACTTAATTAAACGGTAGGCGCGGGAAACCGACGCAGACAACGCTTTCCAAGTGTCCCATGTCACGCACCGAAGAGCGCGGACGGCTCCACGCAGCAGAGTGGCGCAGTGGAAGCGTGCTGGGCCCATAACCCAGAGGTCCGTGGATCGAAACCACGCTCTGCTAAAATTATTCTTTTTCTTGGGTGCCTCGAGCTCGATCATTAAGCCTGGGGTGAGCTGATTCAGCGTCAACAGCAACCCCTGTAAGTCGTGAAACGACGACGTCGTGTGAAGAATGCGAGAAACACTTCCTAAGACGCAGACTTTCTTACGATTTTGCAGTAACTACATTCCTTGATCGCAACGTTAATGTCCTTTCGGGCCACGCGTGCAACTTTCAAGATATAAAAATCGCACCTCCCCGGCGGGGAATCGAACCCCGGTCTCCCGCGTGACAGGCGGGGATACTAACCACTATACTACCGAGGAACACGCGATCGGTGACTATAATGCACGCACACTTATGTGTCTCAAGCAGGTGATACATCTCAACTCTCGCGTCCCGATGCTTTCAGAGTCAGCTGCTACGAAATAAAAGTATGCCCCAGGTGAGGCTCGAACTCACAACCCCGGCATTGCTCACGGCTACTGCCTTATAAGTACCGTGCGCTAACCAATTGCGCCACTGGGGCTACAGCAGAGAGCTTTCAGTTAGCGATACTCACTTTGCTGCCAACCTGTTGTGGCTGCACACCCGTCATAAGATCGTCACCTGCGGCCATACTGCGAATTTAGCACCTGTCTACGAATGCCTCATTCGATTCTTGCTTCATATGCTACACTTACAAGCATATCAACCGCTTGTCCTCGCCGAAAAAAATGCAGAAAAACGCGCGCCTTGCCTTCTGCTACCTGTCCAACAGCGAGGGCAGATGTGTGGCAAGCTCTAAGCCGTGCAGGCGCACCGTGGCCGAGCAGCTGGAGGAGAGTTGCCTTCCTTGGCAGCTCCCTGCAGAGTGCGCAAGACCAGAGTGGCCGCGGCGCCGTTGTCAGTGGACGACATGCAGTTGCCGAGCCACGGAGAACACGTTGCTTTGCGATGTGCACCCGCCTCGTGATAGAAAACGCAAACAGTGGCCCTGTGGCGCAACGGATAACGCGTCTGACTACGGATCAGAAGATTCCAGGTTCGAATCCTGGCAGGGTCGGCATTTTGTTAGTTGCGGGCGCGTAGCTAGGCAGTGGATTCGAATGTCTCCACCTTCGTGGAGTGCAATGTTAATCCTGAGCATCTCGCAGCTGCATCTCGAGACGATTGCGGTAAATATCGCTTCGTGCAAGCGTCAGCGCAGCGTCAGTCGAGCAAAGTCGAGACAAGTCAAGCTGAGAGATGTTACGCACTTAATTAAACGGTAGGCGCGGGAAACCGACGCAGACAACGCTTTCCAAGTGTCCCATGTCACGCACCGAAGAGCGCGGACGGCTCCACGCAGCAGAGTGGCGCAGTGGAAGCGTGCTGGGCCCATAACCCAGAGGTCCGTGGATCGAAACCACGCTCTGCTAAAATTATTCTTTTTCTTGGGCGCCTCGAGCTCGATCATTAAGCCTGGGGTGAGCTGATTCAGCGTCAACAGCAACCCCTGTAAGTCGTGAAACGACGACGTCGTGTGAAGAATGCGAGAAACACTTCCTAAGACGCAGACTTTCTTACGATTTTGCAGTAACTACATTCCTTGATCGCAACGTTAATGTCCTTTCGGGCCACGCGTGCAACTTTCAAGATATAAAAATCGCACCTCCCCGGCGGGGAATCGAACCCCGGTCTCCCGCGTGACAGGCGGGGATACTAACCACTATACTACCGAGGAACACGCGATCGGTGACTATAATGCACGCACACTTATGTGTCTCAAGCAGGTGATACATCTCAACTCTCGCGTCCCGATGCTTTCAGAGTCAGCTGCTACGAAATAAAAGTATGCCCCAGGTGAGGCTCGAACTCACAACCCCGGCATTGCTCACGGCTACTGCCTTATAAGTACCGTGCGCTAACCAATTGCGCCACTGGGGCTACAGCAGAGAGCTTTCAGTTAGCGATACTCACTTTGCTGCCAACCTGTTGTGGCTGCACACCCGTCATAAGATCGTCACCTGCGGCCATACTGCGAATTTAGCACCTGTCTACGAATGCCTCATTCGATTCTTGCTTCATATGCTACACTTACAAGCATATCAACCGCTTGTCCTCGCCGAAAAAAATGCAGAAAAACGCGCGCCTTGCCTTCTGCTACCTGTCCAACAGCGAGGGCAGATGTGTGGCAAGCTCTAAGCCGTGCAGGCGCACCGTGGCCGAGCAGCTGGAGGAGAGTTGCCTTCCTTGGCAGCTCCCTGCAGAGTGCGCAAGACCAGAGTGGCCGCGGCGCCGTTGTCAGTGGACGACATGCAGTTGCCGAGCCACGGAGAACACGTTGCTTTGCGATGTGCACCCGCCTCGTGATAGAAAACGCAAACAGTGGCCCTGTGGCGCAACGGATAACGCGTCTGACTACGGATCAGAAGATTCCAGGTTCGAATCCTGGCAGGGTCGGCATTTTGTTAGTTGCGGGCGCGTAGCTAGGCAGTGGATTCGAATGTCTCCACCTTCGTGGAGTGCAATGTTAATCCTGAGCATCTCGCAGCTGCATCTCGAGACGATTGCGGTAAATATCGCTTCGTGCAAGCGTCAGCGCAGCGTCAGTCGAGCAAAGTCGAGACAAGTCAAGCTGAGAGATGTTACGCACTTAATTAAACGGTAGGCGCGGGAAACCGACGCAGACAACGCTTTCCAAGTGTCCCATGTCACGCACCGAAGAGCGCGGACGGCTCCACGCAGCAGAGTGGCGCAGTGGAAGCGTGCTGGGCCCATAACCCAGAGGTCCGTGGATCGAAACCACGCTCTGCTAAAATTATTCTTTTTCTTGGGTGCCTCGAGCTCGATCATTAAGCCTGGGGTGAGCTGATTCAGCGTCAACAGCAACCCCTGTAAGTCGTGAAACGACGACGTCGTGTGAAGAATGCGAGAAACACTTCCTAAGACGCAGACTTTCTTACGATTTTGCAGTAACTACATTCCTTGATCGCAACGTTAATGTCCTTTCGGGCCACGCGTGCAACTTTCAAGATATAAAAATCGCACCTCCCCGGCGGGGAATCGAACCCCGGTCTCCCGCGTGACAGGCGGGGATACTAACCACTATACTACCGAGGAACACGCGATCGGTGACTATAATGCACGCACACTTATGTGTCTCAAGCAGGTGATACATCTCAACTCTCGCGTCCCGATGCTTTCAGAGTCAGCTGCTACGAAATAAAAGTATGCCCCAGGTGAGGCTCGAACTCACAACCCCGGCATTGCTCACGGCTACTGCCTTATAAGTACCGTGCGCTAACCAATTGCGCCACTGGGGCTACAGCAGAGAGCTTTCAGTTAGCGATACTCACTTTGCTGCCAACCTGTTGTGGCTGCACACCCGTCATAAGATCGTCACCTGCGGCCATACTGCGAATTTAGCACCTGTCTACGAATGCCTCATTCGATTCTTGCTTCATATGCTACACTTACAAGCATATCAACCGCTTGTCCTCGCCGTAAAAAATGCAGAAAAACGCGCGCCTTGCCTTCTGCTACCTGTCCAACAGCGAGGGCAGATGTGTGGCAAGCTCTAAGCCGTGCAGGCGCACCGTGGCCGAGCAGCTGGAGGAGAGATGCCTTCCTTGGCAGCTCCCTGCAGAGTGCGCAAGACCAGAGTGGCCGCGGCGCCGTTGTCAGTGGACGACATGCAGTTGCCGAGCCACGGAGAACACGTTGCTTTGCGAT
The DNA here is from genome assembly GCF_023898315.1 of Schistocerca nitens. Taxonomy (NCBI): domain Eukaryota; kingdom Metazoa; phylum Arthropoda; class Insecta; order Orthoptera; family Acrididae; genus Schistocerca; species Schistocerca nitens. Next base: position 147,017,058 of record NC_064622.1, on the reverse strand, counting down.
GTGCACCCGCCTCGTGATAGAAAACGCAAACAGTGGCCCTGTGGCGCAACGGATAACGCGTCTGACTACGGATCAGAAGATTCCAGGTTCGAATCCTGGCAGGGTCGGCATTTTGTTAGTTGCGGGCGCGTAGCTAGGCAGTGGATTCGAATGTCTCCACCTTCGTGGAGTGCAATGTTAATCCTGAGCATCTCGCAGCTGCATCTCGAGACGATTGCGGTAAATATCGCTTCGTGCAAGCGTCAGCGCAGCGTCAGTCGAGCAAAGTCGAGACAAGTCAAGCTGAGAGATGTTACGCACTTAATTAAACGGTAGGCGCGGGAAACCGACGCAGACAACGCTTTCCAAGTGTCCCATGTCACGCACCGAAGAGCGCGGACGGCTCCACGCAGCAGAGTGGCGCAGTGGAAGCGTGCTGGGCCCATAACCCAGAGGTCCGTGGATCGAAACCACGCTCTGCTAAAATTATTCTTTTTCTTGGGTGCCTCGAGCTCGATCATTAAGCCTGGGGTGAGCTGATTCAGCGTCAACAGCAACCCCTGTAAGTCGTGAAACGACGACGTCGTGTGAAGAATGCGAGAAACACTTCCTAAGACGCAGACTTTCTTACGATTTTGCAGTAACTACATTCCTTGATCGCAACGTTAATGTCCTTTCGGGCCACGCGTGCAACTTTCAAGATATAAAAATCGCACCTCCCCGGCGGGGAATCGAACCCCGGTCTCCCGCGTGACAGGCGGGGATACTAACCACTATACTACCGAGGAACACGCGATCGGTGACTATAATGCACGCACACTTATGTGTCTCAAGCAGGTGATACATCTCAACTCTCGCGTCCCGATGCTTTCAGAGTCAGCTGCTACGAAATAAAAGTATGCCCCAGGTGAGGCTCGAACTCACAACCCCGGCATTGCTCACGGCTACTGCCTTATAAGTACCGTGCGCTAACCAATTGCGCCACTGGGGCTACAGCAGAGAGCTTTCAGTTAGCGATACTCACTTTGCTGCCAACCTGTTGTGGCTGCACACCCGTCATAAGATCGTCACCTGCGGCCATACTGCGAATTTAGCACCTGTCTACGAATGCCTCATTCGATTCTTGCTTCATATGCTACACTTACAAGCATATCAACCGCTTGTCCTCGCCGAAAAAAATGCAGAAAAACGCGCGCCTTGCCTTCTGCTACCTGTCCAACAGCGAGGGCAGATGTGTGGCAAGCTCTAAGCCGTGCAGGCGCACCGTGGCCGAGCAGCTGGAGGAGAGTTGCCTTCCTTGGCAGCTCCCTGCAGAGTGCGCAAGACCAGAGTGGCCGCGGCGCCGTTGTCAGTGGACGACATGCAGTTGCCGAGCCACGGAGAACACGTTGCTTTGCGATGTGCACCCGCCTCGTGATAGAAAACGCAAACAGTGGCCCTGTGGCGCAACGGATAACGCGTCTGACTACGGATCAGAAGATTCCAGGTTCGAATCCTGGCAGGGTCGGCATTTTGTTAGTTGCGGGCGCGTAGCTAGGCAGTGGATTCGAATGTCTCCACCTTCGTGGAGTGCAATGTTAATCCTGAGCATCTCGCAGCTGCATCTCGAGACGATTGCGGTAAATATCGCTTCGTGCAAGCGTCAGCGCAGCGTCAGTCGAGCAAAGTCGAGACAAGTCAAGCTGAGAGATGTTACGCACTTAATTAAACGGTAGGCGCGGGAAACCGACGCAGACAACGCTTTCCAAGTGTCCCATGTCACGCACCGAAGAGCGCGGACGGCTCCACGCAGCAGAGTGGCGCAGTGGAAGCGTGCTGGGCCCATAACCCAGAGGTCCGTGGATCGAAACCACGCTCTGCTAAAATTATTCTTTTTCTTGGGTGCCTCGAGCTCGATCATTAAGCCTGGGGTGAGCTGATTCAGCGTCAACAGCAACCCCTGTAAGTCGTGAAACGACGACGTCGTGTGAAGAATGCGAGAAACACTTCCTAAGACGCAGACTTTCTTACGATTTTGCAGTAACTACATTCCTTGATCGCAACGTTAATGTCCTTTCGGGCCACGCGTGCAACTTTCAAGATATAAAAATCGCACCTCCCCGGCGGGGAATCGAACCCCGGTCTCCCGCGTGACAGGCGGGGATACTAACCACTATACTACCGAGGAACACGCGATCGGTGACTATAATGCACGCACACTTATGTGTCTCAAGCAGGTGATACATCTCAACTCTCGCGTCCCGATGCTTTCAGAGTCAGCTGCTACGAAATAAAAGTATGCCCCAGGTGAGGCTCGAACTCACAACCCCGGCATTGCTCACGGCTACTGCCTTATAAGTACCGTGCGCTAACCAATTGCGCCACTGGGGCTACAGCAGAGAGCTTTCAGTTAGCGATACTCACTTTGCTGCCAACCTGTTGTGGCTGCACACCCGTCATAAGATCGTCACCTGCGGCCATACTGCGAATTTAGCACCTGTCTACGAATGCCTCATTCGATTCTTGCTTCATATGCTACACTTACAAGCATATCAACCGCTTGTCCTCGCCGTAAAAAATGCAGAAAAACGCGCGCCTTGCCTTCTGCTACCTGTCCAACAGCGAGGGCAGATGTGTGGCAAGCTCTAAGCCGTGCAGGCGCACCGTGGCCGAGCAGCTGGAGGAGAGATGCCTTCCTTGGCAGCTCCCTGCAGAGTGCGCAAGACCAGAGTGGCCGCGGCGCCGTTGTCAGTGGACGACATGCAGTTGCCGAGCCACGGAGAACACGTTGCTTTGCGATGTGCACCCGCCTCGTGATAGAAAACGCAAACAGTGGCCCTGTGGCGCAACGGATAACGCGTCTGACTACGGATCAGAAGATTCCAGGTTCGAATCCTGGCAGGGTCGGCATTTTGTTAGTTGCGGGCGCGTAGCTAGGCAGTGGATTCGAATGTCTCCACCTTCGTGGAGTGCAATGTTAATCCTGAGCATCTCGCAGCTGCATCTCGAGACGATTGCGGTAAATATCGCTTCGTGCAAGCGTCAGCGCAGCGTCAGTCGAGCAAAGTCGAGACAAGTCAAGCTGAGAGATGTTACGCACTTAATTAAACGGTAGGCGCGGGAAACCGACGCAGACAACGCTTTCCAAGTGTCCCATGTCACGCACCGAAGAGCGCGGACGGCTCCACGCAGCAGAGTGGCGCAGTGGAAGCGTGCTGGGCCCATAACCCAGAGGTCCGTGGATCGAAACCACGCTCTGCTAAAATTATTCTTTTTCTTGGGTGCCTCGAGCTCGATCATTAAGCCTGGGGTGAGCTGATTCAGCGTCAACAGCAACCCCTGTAAGTCGTGAAACGACGACGTCGTGTGAAGAATGCGAGAAACACTTCCTAAGACGCAGACTTTCTTACGATTTTGCAGTAACTACATTCCTTGATCGCAACGTTAATGTCCTTTCGGGCCACGCGTGCAACTTTCAAGATATAAAAATCGCACCTCCCCGGCGGGGAATCGAACCCCGGTCTCCCGCGTGACAGGCGGGGATACTAACCACTATACTACCGAGGAACACGCGATCGGTGACTATAATGCACGCACACTTATGTGTCTCAAGCAGGTGATACATCTCAACTCTCGCGTCCCGATGCTTTCAGAGTCAGCTGCTACGAAATAAAAGTATGCCCCAGGTGAGGCTCGAACTCACAACCCCGGCATTGCTCACGGCTACTGCCTTATAAGTACCGTGCGCTAACCAATTGCGCCACTGGGGCTACAGCAGAGAGCTTTCAGTTAGCGATACTCACTTTGCTGCCAACCTGTTGTGGCTGCACACCCGTCATAAGATCGTCACCTGCGGCCATACTGCGAATTTAGCACCTGTCTACGAATGCCTCATTCGATTCTTGCTTCATATGCTACACTTACAAGCATATCAACCGCTTGTCCTCGCCGAAAAAAATGCAGAAAAACGCGCGCCTTGCCTTCTGCTACCTGTCCAACAGCGAGGGCAGATGTGTGGCAAGCTCTAAGCCGTGCAGGCGCACCGTGGCCGAGCAGCTGGAGGAGAGATGCCTTCCTTGGCAGCTCCCTGCAGAGTGCGCAAGACCAGAGTGGCCGCGGCGCCGTTGTCAGTGGACGACATGCAGTTGCCGAGCCACGGAGAACACGTTGCTTTGCGATGTGCACCCGCCTCGTGATAGAAAACGCAAACAGTGGCCCTGTGGCGCAACGGATAACGCGTCTGACTACGGATCAGAAGATTCCAGGTTCGAATCCTGGCAGGGTCGGCATTTTGTTAGTTGCGGGCGCGTAGCTAGGCAGTGGATTCGAATGTCTCCACCTTCGTGGAGTGCAATGTTAATCCTGAGCATCTCGCAGCTGCATCTCGAGACGATTGCGGTAAATATCGCTTCGTGCAAGCGTCAGCGCAGCGTCAGTCGAGCAAAGTCGAGACAAGTCAAGCTGAGAGATGTTACGCACTTAATTAAACGGTAGGCGCGGGAAACCGACGCAGACAACGCTTTCCAAGTGTCCCATGTCACGCACCGAAGAGCGCTGACGGCTCCACGCAGCAGAGTGGCGCAGTGGAAGCGTGCTGGGCCCATAACCCAGAGGTCCGTGGATCGAAACCACGCTCTGCTAAAATTATTCTTTTTCTTGGGTGCCTCGAGCTCGATCATTAAGCCTGGGGTGAGCTGATTCAGCGTCAACAGCAACCCCTGTAAGTCGTGAAACGACGACGTCGTGTGAAGAATGCGAGAAACACTTCCTAAGACGCAGACTTTCTTACGATTTTGCAGTAACTACATTCCTTGATCGCAACGTTAATGTCCTTTCGGGCCACGCGTGCAACTTTCAAGATATAAAAATCGCACCTCCCCGGCGGGGAATCGAACCCCGGTCTCCCGCGTGACAGGCGGGGATACTAACCACTATACTACCGAGGAACACGCGATCGGTGACTATAATGCACGCACACTTATGTGTCTCAAGCAGGTGATACATCTCAACTCTCGCGTCCCGATGCTTTCAGAGTCAGCTGCTACGAAATAAAAGTATGCCCCAGGTGAGGCTCGAACTCACAACCCCGGCATTGCTCACGGCTACTGCCTTATAAGTACCGTGCGCTAACCAATTGCGCCACTGGGGCTACAGCAGAGAGCTTTCAGTTAGCGATACTCACTTTGCTGCCAACCTGTTGTGGCTGCACACCCGTCATAAGATCGTCACCTGCGGCCATACTGCGAATTTAGCACCTGTCTACGAATGCCTCATTCGATTCTTGCTTCATATGCTACACTTACAAGCATATCAACCGCTTGTCCTCGCCGAAAAAAATGCAGAAAAACGCGCGCCTTGCCTTCTGCTACCTGTCCAACAGCGAGGGCAGATGTGTGGCAAGCTCTAAGCCGTGCAGGCGCACCGTGGCCGAGCAGCTGGAGGAGAGATGCCTTCCTTGGCAGCTCCCTGCAGAGTGCGCAAGACCAGAGTGGCCGCGGCGCCGTTGTCAGTGGACGACATGCAGTTGCCGAGCCACGGAGAACACGTTGCTTTGCGATGTGCACCCGCCTCGTGATAGAAAACGCAAACAGTGGCCCTGTGGCGCAACGGATAACGCGTCTGACTACGGATCAGAAGATTCCAGGTTCGAATCCTGGCAGGGTCGGCATTTTGTTAGTTGCGGGCGCGTAGCTAGGCAGTGGATTCGAATGTCTCCACCTTCGTGGAGTGCAATGTTAATCCTGAGCATCTCGCAGCTGCATCTCGAGACGATTGCGGTAAATATCGCTTCGTGCAAGCGTCAGCGCAGCGTCAGTCGAGCAAAGTCGAGACAAGTCAAGCTGAGAGATGTTACGCACTTAATTAAACGGTAGGCGCGGGAAACCGACGCAGACAACGCTTTCCAAGTGTCCCATGTCACGCACCGAAGAGCGCTGACGGCTCCACGCAGCAGAGTGGCGCAGTGGAAGCGTGCTGGGCCCATAACCCAGAGGTCCGTGGATCGAAACCACGCTCTGCTAAAATTATTCTTTTTCTTGGGTGCCTCGAGCTCGATCATTAAGCCTGGGGTGAGCTGATTCAGCGTCAACAGCAACCCCTGTAAGTCGTGAAACGACGACGTCGTGTGAAGAATGCGAGAAACACTTCCTAAGACGCAGACTTTCTTACGATTTTGCAGTAACTACATTCCTTGATCGCAACGTTAATGTCCTTTCGGGCCACGCGTGCAACTTTCGCGATATAAAAATCGCACCTCCCCGGCGGGGAATCGAACCCCGGTCTCCCGCGTGACAGGCGGGGATACTAACCACTATACTACCGAGGAACACGCGATCGGTGACTATAATGCACGCACACTTATGTGTCTCAAGCAGGTGATACATCTCAACTCTCGCGTCCCGATGCTTTCAGAGTCAGCTGCTACGAAATAAAAGTATGCCCCAGGTGAGGCTCGAACTCACAACCCCGGCATTGCTCACGGCTACTGCCTTATAAGTACCGTGCGCTAACCAATTGCGCCACTGGGGCTACAGCAGAGAGCTTTCAGTTAGCGATACTCACTTTGCTGCCAACCTGTTGTGGCTGCACACCCGTCATAAGATCGTCACCTGCGGCCATACTGCGAATTTAGCACCTGTCTACGAATGCCTCATTCGATTCTTGCTTCATATGCTACACTTACAAGCATATCAACCGCTTGTCCTCGCCGAAAAAAATGCAGAAAAACGCGCGCCTTGCCTTCTGCTACCTGTCCAACAGCGAGGGCAGATGTGTGGCAAGCTCTAAGCCGTGCAGGCGCACCGTGGCCGAGCAGCTGGAGGAGAGATGCCTTCCTTGGCAGCTCCCTGCAGAGTGCGCAAGACCAGAGTGGCCGCGGCGCCGTTGTCAGTGGACGACATGCAGTTGCCGAGCCACGGAGAACACGTTGCTTTGCGATGTGCACCCGCCTCGTGATAGAAAACGCAAACAGTGGCCCTGTGGCGCAACGGATAACGCGTCTGACTACGGATCAGAAGATTCCAGGTTCGAATCCTGGCAGGGTCGGCATTTTGTTAGTTGCGGGCGCGTAGCTAGGCAGTGGATTCGAATGTCTCCACCTTCGTGGAGTGCAATGTTAATCCTGAGCATCTCGCAGCTGCATCTCGAGACGATTGCGGTAAATATCGCTTCGTGCAAGCGTCAGCGCAGCGTCAGTCGAGCAAAGTCGAGACAAGTCAAGCTGAGAGATGTTACGCACTTAATTAAACGGTAGGCGCGGGAAACCGACGCAGACAACGCTTTCCAAGTGTCCCATGTCACGCACCGAAGAGCGCTGACGGCTCCACGCAGCAGAGTGGCGCAGTGGAAGCGTGCTGGGCCCATAACCCAGAGGTCCGTGGATCGAAACCACGCTCTGCTAAAATTATTCTTTTTCTTGGGTGCCTCGAGCTCGATCATTAAGCCTGGGGTGAGCTGATTCAGCGTCAACAGCAACCCCTGTAAGTCGTGAAACGACGACGTCGTGTGAAGAATGCGAGAAACACTTCCTAAGACGCAGACTTTCTTACGATTTTGCAGTAACTACATTCCTTGATCGCAACGTTAATGTCCTTTCGGGCCACGCGTGCAACTTTCGCGATATAAAAATCGCACCTCCCCGGCGGGGAATCGAACCCCGGTCTCCCGCGTGACAGGCGGGGATACTAACCACTATACTACCGAGGAACACGCGATCGGTGACTATAATGCACGCACACTTATGTGTCTCAAGCAGGTGATACATCTCAACTCTCGCGTCCCGATGCTTTCAGAGTCAGCTGCTACGAAATAAAAGTATGCCCCAGGTGAGGCTCGAACTCACAACCCCGGCATTGCTCACGGCTACTGCCTTATAAGTACCGTGCGCTAACCAATTGCGCCACTGGGGCTACAGCAGAGAGCTTTCAGTTAGCGATACTCACTTTGCTGCCAACCTGTTGTGGCTGCACACCCGTCATAAGATCGTCACCTGCGGCCATACTGCGAATTTAGCACCTGTCTACGAATGCCTCATTCGATTCTTGCTTCATATGCTACACTTACAAGCATATCAACCGCTTGTCCTCGCCGTAAAAAATGCAGAAAAACGCGCGCCTTGCCTTCTGCTACCTGTCCAACAGCGAGGGCAGATGTGTGGCAAGCTCTAAGCCGTGCAGGCGCACCGTGGCCGAGCAGCTGGAGGAGAGTTGCCTTCCTTGGCAGCTCCCTGCAGAGTGCGCAAGACCAGAGTGGCCGCGGCGCCGTTGTCAGTGGACGACATGCAGTTGCCGAGCCACGGAGAACACGTTGCTTTGCGATGTGCACCCGCCTCGTGATAGAAAACGCAAACAGTGGCCCTGTGGCGCAACGGATAACGCGTCTGACTACGGATCAGAAGATTCCAGGTTCGAATCCTGGCAGGGTCGGCATTTTGTTAGTTGCGGGCGCGTAGCTAGGCAGTGGATTCGAATGTCTCCACCTTCGTGGAGTGCAATGTTAATCCTGAGCATCTCGCAGCTGCATCTCGAGACGATTGCGGTAAATATCGCTTCGTGCAAGCGTCAGCGCAGCGTCAGTCGAGCAAAGTCGAGACAAGTCAAGCTGAGAGATGTTACGCACTTAATTAAACGGTAGGCGCGGGAAACCGACGCAGACAACGCTTTCCAAGTGTCCCATGTCACGCACCGAAGAGCGCGGACGGCTCCACGCAGCAGAGTGGCGCAGTGGAAGCGTGCTGGGCCCATAACCCAGAGGTCCGTGGATCGAAACCACGCTCTGCTAAAATTATTCTTTTTCTTGGGTGCCTCGAGCTCGATCATTAAGCCTGGGGTGAGCTGATTCAGCGTCAACAGCAACCCCTGTAAGTCGTGAAACGACGACGTCGTGTGAAGAATGCGAGAAACACTTCCTAAGACGCAGACTTTCTTACGATTTTGCAGTAACTACATTCCTTGATCGCAACGTTAATGTCCTTTCGGGCCACGCGTGCAACTTTCAAGATATAAAAATCGCACCTCCCCGGCGGGGAATCGAACCCCGGTCTCCCGCGTGACAGGCGGGGATACTAACCACTATACTACCGAGGAACACGCGATCGGTGACTATAATGCACGCACACTTATGTGTCTCAAGCAGGTGATACATCTCAACTCTCGCGTCCCGATGCTTTCAGAGTCAGCTGCTACGAAATAAAAGTATGCCCCAGGTGAGGCTCGAACTCACAACCCCGGCATTGCTCACGGCTACTGCCTTATAAGTACCGTGCGCTAACCAATTGCGCCACTGGGGCTACAGCAGAGAGCTTTCAGTTAGCGATACTCACTTTGCTGCCAACCTGTTGTGGCTGCACACCCGTCATAAGATCGTCACCTGCGGCCATACTGCGAATTTAGCACCTGTCTACGAATGCCTCATTCGATTCTTGCTTCATATGCTACACTTACAAGCATATCAACCGCTTGTCCTCGCCGTAAAAAATGCAGAAAAACGCGCGCCTTGCCTTCTGCTACCTGTCCAACAGCGAGGGCAGATGTGTGGCAAGCTCTAAGCCGTGCAGGCGCACCGTGGCCGAGCAGCTGGAGGAGAGATGCCTTCCTTGGCAGCTCCCTGCAGAGTGCGCAAGACCAGAGTGGCCGCGGCGCCGTTGTCAGTGGACGACATGCAGTTGCCGAGCCACGGAGAACACGTTGCTTTGCGATGTGCACCCGCCTCGTGATAGAAAACGCAAACAGTGGCCCTGTGGCGCAACGGATAACGCGTCTGACTACGGATCAGAAGATTCCAGGTTCGAATCCTGGCAGGGTCGGCATTTTGTTAGTTGCGGGCGCGTAGCTAGGCAGTGGATTCGAATGTCTCCACCTTCGTGGAGTGCAATGTTAATCCTGAGCATCTCGCAGCTGCATCTCGAGACGATTGCGGTAAATATCGCTTCGTGCAAGCGTCAGCGCAGCGTCAGTCGAGCAAAGTCGAGACAAGTCAAGCTGAGAGATGTTACGCACTTAATTAAACGGTAGGCGCGGGAAACCGACGCAGACAACGCTTTCCAAGTGTCCCATGTCACGCACCGAAGAGCGCGGACGGCTCCACGCAGCAGAGTGGCGCAGTGGAAGCGTGCTGGGCCCATAACCCAGAGGTCCGTGGATCGAAACCACGCTCTGCTAAAATTATTCTTTTTCTTGGGTGCCTCGAGCTCGATCATTAAGCCTGGGGTGAGCTGATTCAGCGTCAACAGCAACCCCTGTAAGTCGTGAAACGACGACGTCGTGTGAAGAATGCGAGAAACACTTCCTAAGACGCAGACTTTCTTACGATTTTGCAGTAACTACATTCCTTGATCGCAACGTTAATGTCCTTTCGGGCCACGCGTGCAACTTTCAAGATATAAAAATCGCACCTCCCCGGCGGGGAATCGAACCCCGGTCTCCCGCGTGACAGGCGGGGATACTAACCACTATACTACCGAGGAACACGCGATCGGTGACTATAATGCACGCACACTTATGTGTCTCAAGCAGGTGATACATCTCAACTCTCGCGTCCCGATGCTTTCAGAGTCAGCTGCTACGAAATAAAAGTATGCCCCAGGTGAGGCTCGAACTCACAACCCCGGCATTGCTCACGGCTACTGCCTTATAAGTACCGTGCGCTAACCAATTGCGCCACTGGGGCTACAGCAGAGAGCTTTCAGTTAGCGATACTCACTTTGCTGCCAACCTGTTGTGGCTGCACACCCGTCATAAGATCGTCACCTGCGGCCATACTGCGAATTTAGCACCTGTCTACGAATGCCTCATTCGATTCTTGCTTCATATGCTACACTTACAAGCATATCAACCGCTTGTCCTCGCCGAAAAAAATGCAGAAAAACGCGCGCCTTGCCTTCTGCTACCTGTCCAACAGCGAGGGCAGATGTGTGGCAAGCTCTAAGCCGTGCAGGCGCACCGTGGCCGAGCAGCTGGAGGAGAGATGCCTTCCTTGGCAGCTCCCTGCAGAGTGCGCAAGACCAGAGTGGCCGCGGCGCCGTTGTCAGTGGACGACATGCAGTTGCCGAGCCACGGAGAACACGTTGCTTTGCGATGTGCACCCGCCTCGTGATAGAAAACGCAAACAGTGGCCCTGTGGCGCAACGGATAACGCGTCTGACTACGGATCAGAAGATTCCAGGTTCGAATCCTGGCAGGGTCGGCATTTTGTTAGTTGCGGGCGCGTAGCTAGGCAGTGGATTCGAATGTCTCCACCTTCGTGGAGTGCAATGTTAATCCTGAGCATCTCGCAGCTGCATCTCGAGACGATTGCGGTAAATATCGCTTCGTGCAAGCGTCAGCGCAGCGTCAGTCGAGCAAAGTCGAGACAAGTCAAGCTGAGAGATGTTACGCACTTAATTAAACGGTAGGCGCGGGAAACCGACGCAGACAACGCTTTCCAAGTGTCCCATGTCACGCACCGAAGAGCGCTGACGGCTCCACGCAGCAGAGTGGCGCAGTGGAAGCGTGCTGGGCCCATAACCCAGAGGTCCGTGGATCGAAACCACGCTCTGCTAAAATTATTCTTTTTCTTGGGTGCCTCGAGCTCGATCATTAAGCCTGGGGTGAGCTGATTCAGCGTCAACAGCAACCCCTGTAAGTCGTGAAACGACGACGTCGTGTGAAGAATGCGAGAAACACTTCCTAAGACGCAGACTTTCTTACGATTTTGCAGTAACTACATTCCTTGATCGCAACGTTAATGTCCTTTCGGGCCACGCGTGCAACTTTCAAGATATAAAAATCGCACCTCCCCGGCGGGGAATCGAACCCCGGTCTCCCGCGTGACAGGCGGGGATACTAACCACTATACTACCGAGGAACACGCGATCGGTGACTATAATGCACGCACACTTATGTGTCTCAAGCAGGTGATACATCTCAACTCTCGCGTCCCGATGCTTTCAGAGTCAGCTGCTACGAAATAAAAGTATGCCCCAGGTGAGGCTCGAACTCACAACCCCGGCATTGCTCACGGCTACTGCCTTATAAGTACCGTGCGCTAACCAATTGCGCCACTTTTTTTTTTTTTTTTTTTTAGGGCCTCCCATCTCCCCTTCTAGCCCTTCCATTCGCTCTCCTTCATGCGCCTTCTTCGGCGAGCTTCATTGCGAAAATCAAATGAAATGCTTCTTCGCACGTAAGGGAATCCATTGCAAACGTGGTGATAAATGCAAATTTCTCCAGCCAAATGAACTTATTCTGTAACGTTGGATAGTTATTCAAAATGGGTGAACATGATCTGTTGAAAATTGTGAATAAATAAAGAAAAGTTAATTGGAAAACTGAGAAACGTAGTCTTCTTAAGGACACACACAATACATGACACTGATCTCTGGTTATAGGCACAGTATATCAGTCAACACATCATCCAATACCTTCCTTTTGAAAGAGTATTTGTAGCATATTTCCAAAATGCTTGTTGTGGTTGCGGTGGGCGCGGAGCTTGTAATATTCCTCCGTGATGTAGCAGTTGTAGTCCTCAATGGTGTCCGTGGTCGATTTGTGGATGACAAAATGAACAAAATTGCCGTATAACCACAGTATGGTATTATGTTTCTGACGCGGAAAATACATCACGTCCGGGGCCGAGAGTTCAGCGGTGGTGATGAATCTACCATCATTGCGCCTGAGGAATGCGACCTGTTGCTTAATGTGGTTCCATATGGTATTGTATCCTTGGCAAGTAAACCTGTGAACTGTCGTATCAACATATCCACAACGGCGACACAAGGGAGTATCATGAAGTCCTATAGCATGTAGCCTCTCATTATTTGCGATGATATCGTTAACCACGTGATACCATGTCGACCTTACTGACATTGTTAAGACTTTATTATGAATATTCTTCCAAACAGTAATCCAATCTTTGGATGGATATTTTTTCTCGATTCGATTCCTGACTGAACAGCGCCATGGAATAGAAGTAGCAGATGACGTGGCGCTGCGGCTGTGTGTCAGATGTATACCCTCTTCGTAACTGATCTCAGTGAAGTAAAGTCTGACGTGCTGCAGTTTGAAATTAATCGGAGCCACATTGACAGGAGCAACTAAACTCTTAGGTTCAGTCAGGTGAAACAGTTGCGTCGTAATACTCTCGGGGTACTTACGGAGGTGTTCTCGAGTACGCTTGATAAATAAAGTCACTGTCTTTTGGCGAATATCTGTGAGTCCGAGGCCACCGGCGACCGGAGGTAAGGTCACTGTACGAGCTGCCACTTTAAAAATACAGCCCCTCCATAACAGCTGACAAACTGCCCTCGTGATATTTTTGGCGATGCCCAAGGGGATAGGAAGACATTGCCCTAGGTAAATCGCTTTTGACAGGATCACACAGTTAATCAGTTGTACCCTTTGCATTAAATTGAGGTCCCTATTTCGATGCTCTATTAATGAGCCTCTGATGTTGGTAAGCATGTTCTTCCAGTTAACTGCAGCCATCTTGAGCGGGCAGCTAGAAAATGTGACACCGAGGGACTTATGTTGGTTCGTGGACGTGATCCAATCTAAGTCTGCGTTCGCATAACCATTCAGGCTGAGCATAGAGCTTTTCGTGTGATTCACAGCTGCACCAGTAGCACCACAATAAATGTGTAAGGCGGTCTGAAGAGCTTGAACATCGTCGTCACTCCGAACTATGACTCCTAAATCGTCTGCATACACATTGGTTACTTTCTTTACCGACATAATCGTGATCCCTTCCAAACGAACATTTAAACGTCGGACAAGAGGTTCCAGAGCTATGACATAGAGCAGCATGGAGAGTGGGCTTCCTTGCGGGAATCCGCGACAAATATTTATGGCTCTCGTGCAGTGACCGTTGACAAGTACTTTTGCCGTCATCCCAGTAATCATACTTTGCAAAGACTGCAAGCACCGTCCCCCAAAACCCAGGGCCGACATTGTTTTAAAAAGATAACGATGATCAATCCGGTCAAATGCATTGGCAAAATCAATAAAGCATAGAGCACCTTTAAGTTGAGCTGCTGAAAAAATTGAAATCACATCACGATATTCACTGACTGTTTTGAGGATACTTCTATGCGGAAGGGCCGTTTGGTCCTGCGCAATGACACGTTGTAGGACTGGAGTCAGGCGCAATTTCAGTGCACGGGCAGCAATTTTGTAGTCTCCATTTAATAAACATATAGGTCGCAGACGACGGACATCCTTCATTCCTCGCCCCTTGGGAACCATCACAAAGACACCCTCTTTAAACTCCGAGGGTATGGAGATACCGTTGATGATTTCATTGATGACGGCGGTGAACGCATCGCCTAGAACATTCCAAAACCTGTAGTAAAATTCGACTGGTAAACCATCCGGCCCAGGCGTCTTGTTTACCGGAGAAGTTTTGACGATATCCAAAACATCATCACTAGAAAAGATGTCCAATATCGCCCTATTCTCGTCCTCAGTAACTATCGAGTCTGTGCCGTTAAGTAACGTCGCCACAGACTGTTCATTGACGTCAGTTGCAGCATATAAACTCGTAAAAAAGCGATGGATTTCGTTAATGATGTCACGTTGTTCATGGAGCACATCGTTATTCACATCGCGCAGGGTGTTGATAAAACTATTCCTTCTATTCTTTGCATGCCGGAGGAGATGATATAAAGAGGCAGTTTCATCCTCGACAGTGGAATGTGATCTTGACTTCACCTTCAGACCATCAAGTTGTCTTCGTTTCAGTTGGGTTAAAATCGCCTTAAATTTCTTTATTTGCATGAAATGGTCAGCAGACAAAACTGGACGATCATACAGTTCTCGCAAACAGGTATAATAAAATTCGATAGTGTCTTTCCGAAGTTTAGCCCTTGCCTTGCCATAGTCGATCAAAGTCATCCGCAGCTTCCTTTTAGCGTAGTTGGTCCACCACGCAATGGTGGAAACGTATCTGGGTCTCGCTCTGAGGCACATATTCCAGGTCACTTGGATGGATTCATTTAAGTCTGTTTCGTTAAGGAGACTGACATTCAATTTCCAAAGCCCGCGTCCCCAATAGGTCTTTTGCCGGTCAAGATGTATGCTACAACGAACTCCACAGTGATCAGAAAAACTGGTGGGAATCGTGTCTATTGAAGATGCACACTGCATTAAACTATCGGATATATAAATTCTGTCAATTCGACTGGCCGCCAAGTTCGTCATATATGTAAATTTGACAGCTGTGGGGTGAAATAGTTCCCATGCGTCTGTAAGACGTAAGGCTGTGACACAATCGTTCAGTGCTTGAGAGAAGTTAAAGTTCGGTTTTTGATCCTTTGGCTTCAGTACACAGTTCCAGTCGCCAGCTATGATGATATTATCTGAATTGTCTGTTAATAAGTGAACCATTTCACCGGTGAAAAAAGTTGTCCTGGCCGCTCGGGAGCTGCTACCAGAGGGGGCATAGACATTTACAACCGTTGTATTAAAGACTTTACAAGAGATTCCGCGACCGGATTCTAGAAGACACAAAGGCTCCGCCGGTATACCATGTTTCACCAAAATAGCCGTTCCACATTCATTTTCGAAAGCAACATTTAAAATTTCGGTAAACCCCGGGAAATTAAATTCACTGACCATTACCTCCTGCAAGAGAGCAATATCGGTATCCGAATTATACAAGAAATCTTTCAAAGCCGCCAATTTTGTTGGACTCCTAATCCTGTTAATATTCAAAGTCATTATATTGTAAGTCTGTGACATTCTCTGTAAACGTCGTTCCATTTAAGAAGATAAAACAAATGGACACACCAACATAAAAACCAGTGTAACGTTCAACACAATCTTACTGTTATTGTCTGTGGACAAATTAGGCATTTCAATTTAGCGCAGCGATCCAGGGTGCCCTGCAAGGAGACTTTCATCAACGGTCATGCTATCAATGATCATTGGCAGCGTGTCAACTGCCGTCGGTGCCCGTGGTACACAGTCATCTTCCTTGTCCGTCACCCAGTCCATCCGAGGGGAAGACCGATCCGTGCTACATTCACGAGATGGCCGTCGGGGTGGACCATCATTGGGAGCCGCCAAGCCTTCTGTACACTCTATCACTCCTCGAGACCTGTGTGGGACAGGGTTTCGACCATCTTCCCTATCTGGACTATACGTGGAACTATCTGAAATATCCTTAGTTTCCTCTGGTCCCTCATTGCTTTGGTCATTGTCCATCGTCGTAATCTGACGCAACTTTTCCCTGGTTTTTGGGGCCTCGTGCGCCGCCGCCGGATGGGCAATCCGCCTCTTCTTGTTTTTTCGCGATCTAGGAGATGAAGAGACCATATCTTGCCCGCCATCCGGTGGGGAGTGAGGCAGAGTAGCTCCGACAGTGGCTGAGTATTCCACCTCCTGGAGCGCTGTCTCATCAGTTCGAAGCTGGTGAGTATCAGGCGAAACCTCTGGGTTAACTGGCACTTCGTTGTGTATCCGGGGTAAAGCAGGTTCACCCTGGTCAGAGACCGTGGAATCGTGGAGGGGAACTGCTTGAGAGACAGTTTCGGTACTCGTCGCTTGGATGACACTTGTCGCAACGGGAGGGGACGGTGGAGCGCTGACAGCCGCTGCCGCATACGAGAGCGGTATATTTACAACGCCAGGTGAACGCGTGACGCTGTCTCCGGGTGGCAACTGCGCGATCCGACGTCGCGAACACTCGGCGCGAACGTGCTCCGTTGAGTTACATATAGAACAAGTTCGCGGTTGTCCATCATAAATAACTAAAGCACGATACCCGGATACACTGATGAAGGACGGGATGTGCTTCATCAAATCAATTCGAACCTGCCTCACGCCGTTCAGTACAGGCAACGGATAATCATTTCCCCACTTTTCGTCGTGAATAGAAAGGACACGTCCATATGGACGTAAAACCTCGCTCACATGATCACAAGGGATTTCGAAAGGAAGTTCAAATATCCGCACCGTACGCAAACCAAGGCCACCAAAAGAGACGTGAACTTCGGTAACACTCCCATCAGAACGTGTAAATCTCATAACACCACCACTATCTTCAACGATACGACTACAGAGAGCAGAATCCTTCAATTTGACAAATCCGACAGTTGCAAGGTGCGACAAATGTATTCCAGTAATAGCATCGGAAGGAATCTTGACTTGTTCAATCACAAAATATTGAAATTCGAGGGCAGACGGTTTAACACATCCACGTTCAAAAGTAAACTTAAGAGTATCTCGTCTAGAAATCAAAGCCATCTTCAAACTGGCACCATTACACAAACATCAACACGAGCACCCAGACAGCACAAAACGAAGTATTGATAACTGAACGAAAAAACAACTAATAACCAGATAAACAACAGAATACGGCGTCACAAGCAGCAGCAAACTTGCCTTGCCCTGAGCAGCGACGGAGCACAGCGAAAACACGTCCGCTCTCCACGACGGCTCAAGCCGGAATTGAGCTTTCAGTTAGCGATACTCACTTTGCTGCCAACCTGTTGTGGCTGCACACCCGTCATAAGATCGTCACCTGCGGCCATACTGCGAATTTAGCACCTGTCTACGAATGCCTCATTCGATTCTTGCTTCATATGCTACACTTACAAGCATATCAACCGCTTGTCCTCGCCGAAAAAAATGCAGAAAAACGCGCGCCTTGCCTTCTGCTACCTGTCCAACAGCGAGGGCAGATGTGTGGCAAGCTCTAAGCCGTGCAGGCGCACCGTGGCCGAGCAGCTGGAGGAGAGATGCCTTCCTTGGCAGCTCCCTGCAGAGTGCGCAAGACCAGAGTGGCCGCGGCGCCGTTGTCAGTGGACGACATGCAGTTGCCGAGCCACGGAGAACACGTTGCTTTGCGATGTGCACCCGCCTCGTGATAGAAAACGCAAACAGTGGCCCTGTGGCGCAACGGATAACGCGTCTGGCTACGGATCAGAGGATTCCAGGTTCGAATCCTGGCAGGGTCGGCATTTTGTTAGTTGCGGGCGCGTAGCTAGGCAGTGGATTCGAATGTCTCCACCTTCGTGGAGTGCAATGTTAATCCTGAGCATCTCGCAGCTGCATCTCGAGACGATTGCGGTAAATATCGCTTCGTGCAAGCGTCAGCGCAGCGTCAGTCGAGCAAAGTCGAGACAAGTCAAGCTGAGAGATGTTACGCACTTAATTAAACGGTAGGCGCGGGAAACCGACGCAGACAACGCTTTCCAAGTGTCCCATGTCACGCACCGAAGAGCGCGGACGGCTCCACGCAGCAGAGTGGCGCAGTGGAAGCGTGCTGGGCCCATAACCCAGAGGTCCGTGGATCGAAACCACGCTCTGCTAAAATTATTCTTTTTCTTGGGTGCCTCGAGCTCGATCATTAAGCCTGGGGTGAGCTGATTCAGCGTCAACAGCAACCCCTGTAAGTCGTGAAACGACGACGTCGTGTGAAGAATGCGAGAAACACTTCCTAAGACGCAGACTTTCTTACGATTTTGCAGTAACTACATTCCTTGATCGCAACGTTAATGTCCTTTCGGGCCACGCGTGCAACTTTCAAGATATAAAAATCGCACCTCCCCGGCGGGGAATCGAACCCCGGTCTCCCGCGTGACAGGCGGGGATACTAACCACTATACTACCGAGGAACACGCGATCGGTGACTATAATGCACGCACACTTATGTGTCTCAAGCAGGTGATACATCTCAACTCTCGCGTCCCGATGCTTTCAGAGTCAGCTGCTACGAAATAAAAGTATGCCCCAGGTGAGGCTCGAACTCACAACCCCGGCATTGCTCACGGCTACTGCCT
Organism: Schistocerca nitens; assembly: GCF_023898315.1. NCBI lineage: Eukaryota > Metazoa > Arthropoda > Insecta > Orthoptera > Acrididae > Schistocerca > Schistocerca nitens. Next base: position 146,998,346 of record NC_064622.1, on the reverse strand, counting down.
TATAAGTACCGTGCGCTAACCAATTGCGCCACTGGGGCTACAGCAGAGAGCTTTCAGTTAGCGATACTCACTTTGCTGCCAACCTGTTGTGGCTGCACACCCGTCATAAGATCGTCACCTGCGGCCATACTGCGAATTTAGCACCTGTCTACGAATGCCTCATTCGATTCTTGCTTCATATGCTACACTTACAAGCATATCAACCGCTTGTCCTCGCCGAAAAAAATGCAGAAAAACGCGCGCCTTGCCTTCTGCTACCTGTCCAACAGCGAGGGCAGATGTGTGGCAAGCTCTAAGCCGTGCAGGCGCACCGTGGCCGAGCAGCTGGAGGAGAGATGCCTTCCTTGGCAGCTCCCTGCAGAGTGCGCAAGACCAGAGTGGCCGCGGCGCCGTTGTCAGTGGACGACATGCAGTTGCCGAGCCACGGAGAACACGTTGCTTTGCGATGTGCACCCGCCTCGTGATAGAAAACGCAAACAGTGGCCCTGTGGCGCAACGGATAACGCGTCTGACTACGGATCAGAAGATTCCAGGTTCGAATCCTGGCAGGGTCGGCATTTTGTTAGTTGCGGGCGCGTAGCTAGGCAGTGGATTCGAATGTCTCCACCTTCGTGGAGTGCAATGTTAATCCTGAGCATCTCGCAGCTGCATCTCGAGACGATTGCGGTAAATATCGCTTCGTGCAAGCGTCAGCGCAGCGTCAGTCGAGCAAAGTCGAGACAAGTCAAGCTGAGAGATGTTACGCACTTAATTAAACGGTAGGCGCGGGAAACCGACGCAGACAACGCTTTCCAAGTGTCCCATGTCACGCACCGAAGAGCGCGGACGGCTCCACGCAGCAGAGTGGCGCAGTGGAAGCGTGCTGGGCCCATAACCCAGAGGTCCGTGGATCGAAACCACGCTCTGCTAAAATTATTCTTTTTCTTGGGTGCCTCGAGCTCGATCATTAAGCCTGGGGTGAGCTGATTCAGCGTCAACAGCAACCCCTGTAAGTCGTGAAACGACGACGTCGTGTGAAGAATGCGAGAAACACTTCCTAAGACGCAGACTTTCTTACGATTTTGCAGTAACTACATTCCTTGATCGCAACGTTAATGTCCTTTCGGGCCACGCGTGCAACTTTCAAGATATAAAAATCGCACCTCCCCGGCGGGGAATCGAACCCCGGTCTCCCGCGTGACAGGCGGGGATACTAACCACTATACTACCGAGGAACACGCGATCGGTGACTATAATGCACGCACACTTATGTGTCTCAAGCAGGTGATACATCTCAACTCTCGCGTCCCGATGCTTTCAGAGTCAGCTGCTACGAAATAAAAGTATGCCCCAGGTGAGGCTCGAACTCACAACCCCGGCATTGCTCACGGCTACTGCCTTATAAGTACCGTGCGCTAACCAATTGCGCCACTGGGGCTACAGCAGAGAGCTTTCAGTTAGCGATACTCACTTTGCTGCCAACCTGTTGTGGCTGCACACCCGTCATAAGATCGTCACCTGCGGCCATACTGCGAATTTAGCACCTGTCTACGAATGCCTCATTCGATTCTTGCTTCATATGCTACACTTACAAGCATATCAACCGCTTGTCCTCGCCGAAAAAAATGCAGAAAAACGCGCGCCTTGCCTTCTGCTACCTGTCCAACAGCGAGGGCAGATGTGTGGCAAGCTCTAAGCCGTGCAGGCGCACCGTGGCCGAGCAGCTGGAGGAGAGATGCCTTCCTTGGCAGCTCCCTGCAGAGTGCGCAAGACCAGAGTGGCCGCGGCGCCGTTGTCAGTGGACGACATGCAGTTGCCGAGCCACGGAGAACACGTTGCTTTGCGATGTGCACCCGCCTCGTGATAGAAAACGCAAACAGTGGCCCTGTGGCGCAACGGATAACGCGTCTGACTACGGATCAGAAGATTCCAGGTTCGAATCCTGGCAGGGTCGGCATTTTGTTAGTTGCGGGCGCGTAGCTAGGCAGTGGATTCGAATGTCTCCACCTTCGTGGAGTGCAATGTTAATCCTGAGCATCTCGCAGCTGCATCTCGAGACGATTGCGGTAAATATCGCTTCGTGCAAGCGTCAGCGCAGCGTCAGTCGAGCAAAGTCGAGACAAGTCAAGCTGAGAGATGTTACGCACTTAATTAAACGGTAGGCGCGGGAAACCGACGCAGACAACGCTTTCCAAGTGTCCCATGTCACGCACCGAAGAGCGCGGACGGCTCCACGCAGCAGAGTGGCGCAGTGGAAGCGTGCTGGGCCCATAACCCAGAGGTCCGTGGATCGAAACCACGCTCTGCTAAAATTATTCTTTTTCTTGGGTGCCTCGAGCTCGATCATTAAGCCTGGGGTGAGCTGATTCAGCGTCAACAGCAACCCCTGTAAGTCGTGAAACGACGACGTCGTGTGAAGAATGCGAGAAACACTTCCTAAGACGCAGACTTTCTTACGATTTTGCAGTAACTACATTCCTTGATCGCAACGTTAATGTCCTTTCGGGCCACGCGTGCAACTTTCAAGATATAAAAATCGCACCTCCCCGGCGGGGAGTCGAACCCCGGTCTCCCGCGTGACAGGCGGGGATACTAACCACTATACTACCGAGGAACACGCGATCGGTGACTATAATGCACGCACACTTATGTGTCTCAAGCAGGTGATACATCTCAACTCTCGCGTCCCGATGCTTTCAGAGTCAGCTGCTACGAAATAAAAGTATGCCCCAGGTGAGGCTCGAACTCACAACCCCGGCATTGCTCACGGCTACTGCCTTATAAGTACCGTGCGCTAACCAATTGCGCCACTGGGGCTACAGCAGAGAGCTTTCAGTTAGCGATACTCACTTTGCTGCCAACCTGTTGTGGCTGCACACCCGTCATAAGATCGTCACCTGCGGCCATACTGCGAATTTAGCACCTGTCTACGAATGCCTCATTCGATTCTTGCTTCATATGCTACACTTACAAGCATATCAACCGCTTGTCCTCGCCGAAAAAAATGCAGAAAAACGCGCGCCTTGCCTTCTGCTACCTGTCCAACAGCGAGGGCAGATGTGTGGCAAGCTCTAAGCCGTGCAGGCGCACCGTGGCCGAGCAGCTGGAGGAGAGATGCCTTCCTTGGCAGCTCCCTGCAGAGTGCGCAAGACCAGAGTGGCCGCGGCGCCGTTGTCAGTGGACGACATGCAGTTGCCGAGCCACGGAGAACACGTTGCTTTGCGATGTGCACCCGCCTCGTGATAGAAAACGCAAACAGTGGCCCTGTGGCGCAACGGATAACGCGTCTGACTACGGATCAGAAGATTCCAGGTTCGAATCCTGGCAGGGTCGGCATTTTGTTAGTTGCGGGCGCGTAGCTAGGCAGTGGATTCGAATGTCTCCACCTTCGTGGAGTGCAATGTTAATCCTGAGCATCTCGCAGCTGCATCTCGAGACGATTGCGGTAAATATCGCTTCGTGCAAGCGTCAGCGCAGCGTCAGTCGAGCAAAGTCGAGACAAGTCAAGCTGAGAGATGTTACGCACTTAATTAAACGGTAGGCGCGGGAAACCGACGCAGACAACGCTTTCCAAGTGTCCCATGTCACGCACCGAAGAGCGCGGACGGCTCCACGCAGCAGAGTGGCGCAGTGGAAGCGTGCTGGGCCCATAACCCAGAGGTCCGTGGATCGAAACCACGCTCTGCTAAAATTATTCTTTTTCTTGGGTGCCTCGAGCTCGATCATTAAGCCTGGGGTGAGCTGATTCAGCGTCAACAGCAACCCCTGTAAGTCGTGAAACGACGACGTCGTGTGAAGAATGCGAGAAACACTTCCTAAGACGCAGACTTTCTTACGATTTTGCAGTAACTACATTCCTTGATCGCAACGTTAATGTCCTTTCGGGCCACGCGTGCAACTTTCAAGATATAAAAATCGCACCTCCCCGGCGGGGAATCGAACCCCGGTCTCCCGCGTGACAGGCGGGGATACTAACCACTATACTACCGAGGAACACGCGATCGGTGACTATAATGCACGCACACTTATGTGTCTCAAGCAGGTGATACATCTCAACTCTCGCGTCCCGATGCTTTCAGAGTCAGCTGCTACGAAATAAAAGTATGCCCCAGGTGAGGCTCGAACTCACAACCCCGGCATTGCTCACGGCTACTGCCTTATAAGTACCGTGCGCTAACCAATTGCGCCACTGGGGCTACAGCAGAGAGCTTTCAGTTAGCGATACTCACTTTGCTGCCAACCTGTTGTGGCTGCACACCCGTCATAAGATCGTCACCTGCGGCCATACTGCGAATTTAGCACCTGTCTACGAATGCCTCATTCGATTCTTGCTTCATATGCTACACTTACAAGCATATCAACCGCTTGTCCTCGCCGAAAAAAATGCAGAAAAACGCGCGCCTTGCCTTCTGCTACCTGTCCAACAGCGAGGGCAGATGTGTGGCAAGCTCTAAGCCGTGCAGGCGCACCGTGGCCGAGCAGCTGGAGGAGAGATGCCTTCCTTGGCAGCTCCCTGCAGAGTGCGCAAGACCAGAGTGGCCGCGGCGCCGTTGTCAGTGGACGACATGCAGTTGCCGAGCCACGGAGAACACGTTGCTTTGCGATGTGCACCCGCCTCGTGATAGAAAACGCAAACAGTGGCCCTGTGGCGCAACGGATAACGCGTCTGACTACGGATCAGAAGATTCCAGGTTCGAATCCTGGCAGGGTCGGCATTTTGTTAGTTGCGGGCGCGTAGCTAGGCAGTGGATTCGAATGTCTCCACCTTCGTGGAGTGCAATGTTAATCCTGAGCATCTCGCAGCTGCATCTCGAGACGATTGCGGTAAATATCGCTTCGTGCAAGCGTCAGCGCAGCGTCAGTCGAGCAAAGTCGAGACAAGTCAAGCTGAGAGATGTTACGCACTTAATTAAACGGTAGGCGCGGGAAACCGACGCAGACAACGCTTTCCAAGTGTCCCATGTCACGCACCGAAGAGCGCGGACGGCTCCACGCAGCAGAGTGGCGCAGTGGAAGCGTGCTGGGCCCATAACCCAGAGGTCCGTGGATCGAAACCACGCTCTGCTAAAATTATTCTTTTTCTTGGGTGCCTCGAGCTCGATCATTAAGCCTGGGGTGAGCTGATTCAGCGTCAACAGCAACCCCTGTAAGTCGTGAAACGACGACGTCGTGTGAAGAATGCGAGAAACACTTCCTAAGACGCAGACTTTCTTACGATTTTGCAGTAACTACATTCCTTGATCGCAACGTTAATGTCCTTTCGGGCCACGCGTGCAACTTTCAAGATATAAAAATCGCACCTCCCCGGCGGGGAATCGAACCCCGGTCTCCCGCGTGACAGGCGGGGATACTAACCACTATACTACCGAGGAACACGCGATCGGTGACTATAATGCACGCACACTTATGTGTCTCAAGCAGGTGATACATCTCAACTCTCGCGTCCCGATGCTTTCAGAGTCAGCTGCTACGAAATAAAAGTATGCCCCAGGTGAGGCTCGAACTCACAACCCCGGCATTGCTCACGGCTACTGCCTTATAAGTACCGTGCGCTAACCAATTGCGCCACTGGGGCTACAGCAGAGAGCTTTCAGTTAGCGATACTCACTTTGCTGCCAACCTGTTGTGGCTGCACACCCGTCATAAGATCGTCACCTGCGGCCATACTGCGAATTTAGCACCTGTCTACGAATGCCTCATTCGATTCTTGCTTCATATGCTACACTTACAAGCATATCAACCGCTTGTCCTCGCCGAAAAAAATGCAGAAAAACGCGCGCCTTGCCTTCTGCTACCTGTCCAACAGCGAGGGCAGATGTGTGGCAAGCTCTAAGCCGTGCAGGCGCACCGTGGCCGAGCAGCTGGAGGAGAGATGCCTTCCTTGGCAGCTCCCTGCAGAGTGCGCAAGACCAGAGTGGCCGCGGCGCCGTTGTCAGTGGACGACATGCAGTTGCCGAGCCACGGAGAACACGTTGCTTTGCGATGTGCACCCGCCTCGTGATAGAAAACGCAAACAGTGGCCCTGTGGCGCAACGGATAACGCGTCTGACTACGGATCAGAAGATTCCAGGTTCGAATCCTGGCAGGGTCGGCATTTTGTTAGTTGCGGGCGCGTAGCTAGGCAGTGGATTCGAATGTCTCCACCTTCGTGGAGTGCAATGTTAATCCTGAGCATCTCGCAGCTGCATCTCGAGACGATTGCGGTAAATATCGCTTCGTGCAAGCGTCAGCGCAGCGTCAGTCGAGCAAAGTCGAGACAAGTCAAGCTGAGAGATGTTACGCACTTAATTAAACGGTAGGCGCGGGAAACCGACGCAGACAACGCTTTCCAAGTGTCCCATGTCACGCACCGAAGAGCGCGGACGGCTCCACGCAGCAGAGTGGCGCAGTGGAAGCGTGCTGGGCCCATAACCCAGAGGTCCGTGGATCGAAACCACGCTCTGCTAAAATTATTCTTTTTCTTGGGTGCCTCGAGCTCGATCATTAAGCCTGGGGTGAGCTGATTCAGCGTCAACAGCAACCCCTGTAAGTCGTGAAACGACGACGTCGTGTGAAGAATGCGAGAAACACTTCCTAAGACGCAGACTTTCTTACGATTTTGCAGTAACTACATTCCTTGATCGCAACGTTAATGTCCTTTCGGGCCACGCGTGCAACTTTCAAGATATAAAAATCGCACCTCCCCGGCGGGGAATCGAACCCCGGTCTCCCGCGTGACAGGCGGGGATACTAACCACTATACTACCGAGGAACACGCGATCGGTGACTATAATGCACGCACACTTATGTGTCTCAAGCAGGTGATACATCTCAACTCTCGCGTCCCGATGCTTTCAGAGTCAGCTGCTACGAAATAAAAGTATGCCCCAGGTGAGGCTCGAACTCACAACCCCGGCATTGCTCACGGCTACTGCCTTATAAGTACCGTGCGCTAACCAATTGCGCCACTTTTTTTTTTTTTTTTTTTTTTTTTTCGTGTACCTCTGGTGGGACTCGAACCCACAATCCCCGGTTTAGGAGACCGATGCCTTATCCATTCTTTTTTTTTTTTTTTTTTTACACAATTTTTTTTTTGACGCCTTATCCATTTTTTTTTTTTTTTTTTTTTTTTTTTTTGTAATGCACGTGAGTGCTAGGCAGCCGGCGGCAAGGTGGGCAGGGGTCGCAATCCTGAGGCCTGGCCACGATGTCACCGCCATACCCCGCACCCATGTGCATCGTTTTGTGATGTGAATTTATAGTTCCAGAAGTATTATTATATTTTGTTTAATTTGTAATGTGGCGTCATGTGTGTTCCATTGTTTTTATAAATATAAACAGAATGTTAAAAAGAAATCCATGTCTGGCCTTAGGATTACGCAGCACAGTATGAAATCCAGCACAACAGGTACTCAAAGTTGGTCTTCGCGTAGAAAGAATTTTCCCAGTTTCCATGTCGTTGATAAGTATTGTGCATTCTGTTTCCCGATGGGTGAGTGTGGATTGCCGCTTCTCAAAACCCTGAGCGTGCCATGCATTGGAAGATGCGCGCTGGTAACGTGGTGACACCATAGAGCAGGGACATGCCAAAACAACCATTTCCCGTATTGTAAAGCCTCTTGATAGGAGGATAGAAGCTGCTGGAAACTCCTGGTTCGTACGAAATCTTCGTGCAGCTTTGATGAAAAATAATGCGAAATGAAAGTAAACAAATGAGGAGCCTCTTCTGGGTGTCGCTCTGCGGAACCAAAAGTAAAGTGCTGTCATTTGAAAATGAAAGGGAACTCCAAAAAACAATTAAATGTTCGAGGCCAAGTGCACTGTGCACTCAGTACCGCCGTTTGACCCATGATGCAAATCACCCACAGCTGATGGTGCGGAGCAGACCATATCCATGGAAACAACAACAATATAACAAAGTAGTGAAAAAAAAAAAATCCGTCCAATGGATCCGTAAACTTAAATTCTGCCATCACTTAAAGCAATAGTGAGAAAATTTTGAAACTGGTCTTGATACTGTCGCAATTTCTTAATCGCATAGTACTCTTCGATGAGGTACATCTGATAATCGTGTAGCGTTGGCGTTGTATGGACGAGCATGTAATAGACGAACTGGCCCATGAGCCAGACATAACTATTATTCTTAGATTGAGGATAAAGCTGCCAGTCTGGTTGAAGCGCGTCATGAAGTTGAATGGAAGAATCCGACGTCCTATTAATGACTGCGAGTTTCTTTCGCGTCCACTGCCATATTTGTGTTTGATCCCGGCAGTGGAAGAGATGCGGCAGCGTTTCCACTAAGTTACACTTCTCACAAAACGGGGTGGGCCGCAGCTTGATTTTGTGCAATTTCTCTCCAGTGGGAATCACCTCATTGACAGCGTCATACCAAACAGATCGAACTCTGGAGCGAAGGAGCGGATAACTAATGTTCTTCCATACATTTCTCCAGTTTTTGCCTAAATATTTCTTCTCAATTGGGTTATCCAGCTGCCGTTTAGTAAGAGCACGATAGGTCGCCGCCGTGTTGAACGGATGCGGGTTGTCCTGAACATAGCTGAGCTCCACATAATACCGCCGGATATAGCCAAGTTCAGGATGAATGTGTCCCACAGACGTTGGCGCAGACAAATCCTTGGGACGTAAGGTGTTGAAAAGCCGTTCCGTGAGACTATTTGGGTTACTGTGTAGTATGCGGGAAGTACGAGTTAAAAAAGTCGCCACACATTGGGATTCAACGTCTTTGACGCCTAAGCCACCGCGGGAACGAAATAACGAGGTAGCTTTAAAGGAAACTTTAAAGATGTTCCCTCGCCAGACATACCAGCAAGCAAGTGCTAAAATTTTTTTCGCAATGGCTGTCGGGATTGGTAAAACAGCGGCAGTGTGATAGAGCTTACTGAAAACGTAACTATTAATAAACTGTGCCCTCTGCGTCCGGTCTAAAGACCGCATGTTATGTTCTTTGATCACCGCACGTAAGATGGTAAGCTTACGTTCCCAATTCACGTGGAGCAGGGCCTGGGGGTTCGGTGATATAACCAGGCCGAGATGCCACAGGTCTTCGGTCTTGTCCAACCAAGAAATACCGATGGAGTGGGGGTTGCGACCTAACGGCATAATTTTGGACTTTCGCTCATTAAGTCTAGCGCCACAAGCGACAGAGTACTGATGGACAATCCGACGAACTGACCCCAGCTCTTCGGTGTTAGTAATAAGCACACTGATATCGTCGGCATAGGCGTGGCAGACCGTTTTTGTGTTTAACGTTTGCAACCCGTGTAAAGTTACGTAAAACTTTTTAAGAAGTGGCTCTATAGCGATCGAGAATAACGTCATAGAAAGTGGGCACCCTTGTCGCACTGCCTGTCGTATGGGCACGGGGGCGGTTAACTGGCCGTTAACCTTCACGCGTGAAGACGTTCCGCAGATACATTTCTGAATAAGCTGTCGAAAACGCTGGTTGAATCCCATCTGACTCATTGTGCGCAATAAAAAGCCGTGATTAACTCTATCAAACGCCTTATCAAAGTCGAGAAACAATAACGCCAAATCAGTGTTGGTAATCCAAGTTAAATAAGTCAGGTCGCGATATTCACACAGGGCATTTAACATCGATCGACCACTGACTGCACTCGTCTGATAAGGGCCAAGTACTTTGCCAAGAAGTACTTTAAGCCTGGTGTTAATAATCCTAGTCAAGATCTTAAAATCGGAGTTAAGCAACGTAATTGGCCGAAAGTCATTTAACATAGTCGGATTGGATGTTTTGGGAACCAGGACAACCATTCCTTCCGTGAACTGCGGGGGGAAGGCAGGACGCGATAACAGGTCGTTATACATGGCGGTCAATTCGTCGCCGATCACATCCCAGAACCGTGAATAAAATTCGACCGGCAAGCCGTCTAAGCCGGCGGCTTTGTTCTTGGCAGCGCACGCAAGGATGGACTTAACTTCAGAGTTTGTGACATTGGCCAAGAGAGCAGCGTTATCATCCTGATCGACCGTGGAGGCGATGTCGTTTAAAAAATCGTCCCCCGCCGATAGATCGGTATCTGACTCGGAATAATGTTGTCGAAAATAATTGAAAACATGCGTCTTGATAGCACCCTGCTCATTGTACAGATTCCCGCCAGCATCCTTCAGATGAGCAATAATTTTTTGTTTACCACGTTTGGTTTCCCGTATGAGATGGAATAACGATGCGGACTCGTGGGCGACGTCATCAGAAGAGCGCGATCGTACCCGATTGCCAACAAGAGCTTCACGAACTAAAGCAGTAATTTTTGCTTTGATACGCTTGATGCGGATCAGGTTGTCGGACAAAGCAGAGGGATCGCTGTACAGCTGGCGTAAACCGAGGAAATTAAAATTCTAGAGACCGTTTCCTCCAATAAGCCCTGGTCCTGGCAAACTGGTAAATACATTTCTTAATCCGCGGCTTAAGAAGCTCCGTCCACCAAAGAACGCGCTCCCTATACCGAGCTTGCCTCTGGAGGCACTGCTGCCAGGTGTCAACGAGGCAACGCCGTAACTCCGCTTCATCTAACAGCGAGACATTCAGCTGCCACGTGCCGCGTCCCAAAAAGGTCTGCTGTCGCACATTCCGAATCGTTATATGGTATGCGGAGTGGTCACTGAAACTGAGCGGCCATAGTTCACAATCACGAATGGTATGTAAAAGATCTTGAGAAACATAAAACCTATCCAAACGGCTAGAAGAAGCAGCACTTACATAGGTATAGCCCATCGTGTGTGGTCGAAGATGACACCAACTATCTTGTAAATGCAGTCCATCTGTTAACATTAGTAGCTCGGGACAAAAATTAAAATTCGGACTTTGATCTTCTTTGCGTAAAACACAGTTGAAATCCCCACCCAGGATGAGCTTCCGACGCACGTTTGTCAATAAGGGCACAACTTCAGCCCTAAAAAAATCACTTCTGTCCCTTCTGCCAGCGGATCCTGTCGGGGCGTACACGTTCAGGAGAAGCAAATCCTGGAATTGGGCGGCAATGCCGCGTCCCGTGTCTAAAAGCGCTGTAGGTTGATAAGCGATGCCAGCTTTAAATAAAATCGCAGTGCCCGCCTCAGTGCCAAGATTTAATATGGCATCATACCCAGGTATTTCTCCAACCTTGGGTGACACAACTTCTTGGAAGAAAACTATATCTATATCGGCGGCATATAGATAGTCGGTCAAGCATTTAAGTTTGACATCGGATGCGATCCTATTTAAATTAACTGTGGCAAGTTTATAATCTTGCATGGTGGGGATAGAAAGGGTCCAGTTTATTCACTTTCGTCTGCCCAAGACTTGTCAGCTGGCGTATGCTGATGGCCAGTATCCATCAGCTCAGAACGCGGACGGTCGACATGCATCTCCATATCGGCCTCCCCCACGTGGCGCGCGACGGAACCCATTTCATCTGTGCCGCCGCGTTCACTGCCGTCTTTTCGGATCTGCTTTATAGTGCGCTGCAATTTCTTTTCCAGAGTGCGGATCTCCTCCTCACTCTGCTTTCGTGCCGACCGCTTAGATTTCCCGGTTCTCGGGGGAGGTGCGTCGCCGTCAGAAACGGTTTGGACGTCCGTTAAGAGACTGTGTGTAGAGCCTTCCTCAGATAGGTCACCGCCGAGAGGGAGGGGTGTGGGGGGTGCCACGTCAGGGGGGCAAGAAACGCGCGACCTGTCGCCACCATCCGACAACTGCTTCAGCTCGACGGACGTAGTTGGAGTAGGGACGGGAGTCGGTCCTGCATGGTCGGCACGAAGGCCGACAGTCGGGGAAACCTGCAGGTGTACAGCGTGGCTGTCGATATCGGCGACATCACTACGAACGGGACATTCGGGGGTTGCCGCAGAGTTGTTTACAACGACCGCACCGGCGTCTGGGGTCACCGCAGCCGGTTGGTGGAGCGTCGGGTGTGTCGTAGGCGACTCCATCAATGTCTGCGCGTAAGACAACCGATTGCCATCGTGCCCATCGAGAGGTGTAAGACGATGTTGCATTCCTCGGCGACCCGCCCGGACACGGGGACAAGCAGATTTTAAATGGTCCGTAGAACCACAAAGTACGCAAGTTCGCGGTTGTCCTTCGTACATCACCAGCGCCCGAAAACCCTGCACCAAAATGTTGGACGGGATGTGCTTCGTCAAATCAATTTTCGCATTCCGAACGCCGTTATCAACATTGAAATGTTTGTAACCCCTCCATTGTTCGGCATGAATTTGTAAGACATTACCGTAGGGAGACAACGCTTGCCGAAGTCTATCGAAGCTAACTTCGAAAGGCAGATTAAAGATACGGACGGTTCGTAGCCCTAGCCCAGCATGACTAACGGATACTTTACAAATTTCGCCTTTAGAATTCACAAAATCCGCTGTGCCCTCCGTGAGGGTCATAATACGAACGCAAGGATCGTCACTAATCAATTTTACATAAACAGCGTTCGCAAGAAAATCATACGAAAACCCAAGAACTTCGTCATCTCGCAGTCCCAATCGATCGTAAAACCAGTCAACGAGTTCGTGAACCTGTGGTCGTGCAAATCCATACGGAAATCCAAATCGTAGCGTGTAACGTCTCAACTCATCTTCCATCACTTTCTTGAAGGAGTACTTACAGTACCAACAGCTGCGTGCGCCCTTAAGCACAGGCGAAGCGACCACAACCGCACGTCTGCACACGGCCGCGGCCGCGGCGGAACTGAGCCACTGGGGCTACAGCAGAGAGCTTTCAGTTAGCGATACTCACTTTGCTGCCAACCTGTTGTGGCTGCACACCCGTCATAAGATCGTCACCTGCGGCCATACTGCGAATTTAGCACCTGTCTACGAATGCCTCATTCGATTCTTGCTTCATATGCTACACTTACAAGCATATCAACCGCTTGTCCTCGCCGAAAAAAATGCAGAAAAACGCGCGCCTTGCCTTCTGCTACCTGTCCAACAGCGAGGGCAGATGTGTGGCAAGCTCTAAGCCGTGCAGGCGCACCGTGGCCGAGCAGCTGGAAAAGAGATGCCTTCCTTGGCAGCTCCCTGCAGAGTGCGCAAGACCAGAGTGGCCGCGGCGCCGTTGCCAGTGGACGACATGCAGTTGCCGAGCCACGGAGAACACGTTGCTTTGCGATGTGCACCCGCCTCGTGATAGAAAACGCAAACAGTGGCCCTGTGGCGCAACGGATAACGCGTCTGACTACGGATCAGAAGATTCCAGGTTCGAATCCTGGCAGGGTCGGCATTTTGTTAGTTGCGGGCGCGTAGCTAGGCAGTGGATTCGAATGTCTCCACCTTCGTGGAGTGCAATGTTAATCCTGAGCATCTCGCAGCTGCATCTCGAGACGATTGCGGTAAATATCGCTTCGTGCAAGCGTCAGCGCAGCGTCAGTCGAGCAAAGTCGAGACAAGTCAAGCTGAGAGATGTTAAGCACTTAATTAAACGGTAGGCGCGGGAAACCGACGCAGACAACGCTTTCCAAGTGTCCCATGTCACGCACCGAAGAGCGCGGACGGCTCCACGCAGCAGAGTGGCGCAGTGGAAGCGTGCTGGGCCCATAACCCAGAGGTCCGTGGATCGAAACCACGCTCTGCTAAAATTATTCTTTTTCTTGGGTGCCTCGAGCTCGATCATTAAGCCTGGGGTGAGCTGATTCAGCGTCAACAGCAACCCCTGTAAGTCGTGAAACGACGACGTCGTGTGAAGAATGCGAGAAACACTTCCTAAGACGCAGACTTTCTTACGATTTTGCAGTAACTACATTCCTTGATCGCAACGTTAATGTCCTTTCGGGCCACGCGTGCAACTTTCAAGATATAAAAATCGCACCTCCCCGGCGGGGAATCGAACCCCGGTCTCCCGCGTGACAGGCGGGGATACTAACCACTATACTACCGAGGAACACGCGATCGGTGACTATAATGCACGCACACTTATGTGTCTCAAGCAGGTGATACATCTCAACTCTCGCGTCCCGATGCTTTCAGAGTCAGCTGCTACGAAATAAAAGTATGCCCCAGGTGAGGCTCGAACTCACAACCCCGGCATTGCTCACGGCTACTGCCTTATAAGTACCGTGCGCTAACCAATTGCGCCACTGGGGCTACAGCAGAGAGCTTTCAGTTAGCGATACTCACTTTGCTGCCAACCTGTTGTGGCTGCACACCCGTCATAAGATCGTCACCTGCGGCCATACTGCGAATTTAGCACCTGTCTACGAATGCCTCATTCGATTCTTGCTTCATATGCTACACTTACAAGCATATCAACCGCTTGTCCTCGCCGAAAAAAATGCAGAAAAACGCGCGCCTTGCCTTCTGCTACCTGTCCAACAGCGAGGGCAGATGTGTGGCAAGCTCTAAGCCGTGCAGGCGCACCGTGGCCGAGCAGCTGGAGGAGAGATGCCTTCCTTGGCAGCTCCCTGCAGAGTGCGCAAGACCAGAGTGGCCGCGGCGCCGTTGTCAGTGGACGACATGCAGTTGCCGAGCCACGGAGAACACGTTGCTTTGCGATGTGCACCCGCCTCGTGATAGAAAACGCAAACAGTGGCCCTGTGGCGCAACGGATAACGCGTCTGACTACGGATCAGAAGATTCCAGGTTCGAATCCTGGCAGGGTCGGCATTTTGTTAGTTGCGGGCGCGTAGCTAGGCAGTGGATTCGAATGTCTCCACCTTCGTGGAGTGCAATGTTAATCCTGAGCATCTCGCAGCTGCATCTCGAGACGATTGCGGTAAATATCGCTTCGTGCAAGCGTCAGCGCAGCGTCAGTCGAGCAAAGTCGAGACAAGTCAAGCTGAGAGATGTTAAGCACTTAATTAAACGGTAGGCGCGGGAAACCGACGCAGACAACGCTTTCCAAGTGTCCCATGTCACGCACCGAAGAGCGCGGACGGCTCCACGCAGCAGAGTGGCGCAGTGGAAGCGTGCTGGGCCCATAACCCAGAGGTCCGTGGATCGAAACCACGCTCTGCTAAAATTATTCTTTTTCTTGGGTGCCTCGAGCTCGATCATTAAGCCTGGGGTGAGCTGATTCAGCGTCAACAGCAACCCCTGTAAGTCGTGAAACGACGACGTCGTGTGAAGAATGCGAGAAACACTTCCTAAGACGCAGACTTTCTTACGATTTTGCAGTAACTACATTCCTTGATCGCAACGTTAATGTCCTTTCGGGCCACGCGTGCAACTTTCAAGATATAAAAATCGCACCTCCCCGGCGGGGAATCGAACCCCGGTCTCCCGCGTGACAGGCGGGGATACTAACCACTATACTACCGAGGAACACGCGATCGGTGACTATAATGCACGCACACTTATGTGTCTCAAGCAGGTGATACATCTCAACTCTCGCGTCCCGATGCTTTCAGAGTCAGCTGCTACGAAATAAAAGTATGCCCCAGGTGAGGCTCGAACTCACAACCCCGGCATTGCTCACGGCTACTGCCTTATAAGTACCGTGCGCTAACCAATTGCGCCACTGGGGCTACAGCAGAGAGCTTTCAGTTAGCGATACTCACTTTGCTGCCAACCTGTTGTGGCTGCACACCCGTCATAAGATCGTCACCTGCGGCCATACTGCGAATTTAGCACCTGTCTACGAATGCCTCATTCGATTCTTGCTTCATATGCTACACTTACAAGCATATCAACCGCTTGTCCTCGCCGAAAAAAATGCAGAAAAACGCGCGCCTTGCCTTCTGCTACCTGTCCAACAGCGAGGGCAGATGTGTGGCAAGCTCTAAGCCGTGCAGGCGCACCGTGGCCGAGCAGCTGGAGGAGAGATGCCTTCCTTGGCAGCTCCCTGCAGAGTGCGCAAGACCAGAGTGGCCGCGGCGCCGTTGTCAGTGGACGACATGCAGTTGCCGAGCCACGGAGAACACGTTGCTTTGCGATGTGCACCCGCCTCGTGATAGAAAACGCAAACAGTGGCCCTGTGGCGCAACGGATAACGCGTCTGACTACGGATCAGAAGATTCCAGGTTCGAATCCTGGCAGGGTCGGCATTTTGTTAGTTGCGGGCGCGTAGCTAGGCAGTGGATTCGAATGTCTCCACCTTCGTGGAGTGCAATGTTAATCCTGAGCATCTCGCAGCTGCATCTCGAGACGATTGCGGTAAATATCGCTTCGTGCAAGCGTCAGCGCAGCGTCAGTCGAGCAAAGTCGAGACAAGTCAAGCTGAGAGATGTTACGCACTTAATTAAACGGTAGGCGCGGGAAACCGACGCAGACAACGCTTTCCAAGTGTCCCATGTCACGCACCGAAGAGCGCGGACGGCTCCACGCAGCAGAGTGGCGCAGTGGAAGCGTGCTGGGCCCATAACCCAGAGGTCCGTGGATCGAAACCACGCTCTGCTAAAATTATTCTTTTTCTTGGGTGCCTCGAGCTCGATCATTAAGCCTGGGGTGAGCTGATTCAGCGTCAACAGCAACCCCTGTAAGTCGTGAAACGACGACGTCGTGTGAAGAATGCGAGAAACACTTCCTAAGACGCAGACTTTCTTACGATTTTGCAGTAACTACATTCCTTGATCGCAACGTTAATGTCCTTTCGGGCCACGCGTGCAACTTTCAAGATATAAAAATCGCACCTCCCCGGCGGGGAATCTAACCCCGGTCTCCCGCGTGACAGGCGGGGATACTAACCACTATACTACCGAGGAACACGCGATCGGTGACTATAATGCACGCACACTTATGTGTCTCAAGCAGGTGATACATCTCAACTCTCGCGTCCCGATGCTTTCAGAGTCAGCTGCTACGAAATAAAAGTATGCCCCAGGTGAGGCTCGAACTCACAACCCCGGCATTGCTCACGGCTACTGCCTTATAAGTACCGTGCGCTAACCAATTGCGCCACTTTTTTTTTTTTTTTTTTTTTTTTTCGTGTACCTCTGGTGGGACTCGAACCCACAATCCCCGGTTTAGGAGACCGATGCCTTATCCATTCTTTTTTTTTTTTTTTTTTTTACACAATTTTTTTTTTTGACGCCTTATCCATATTTTTTTTTTTTTTTTTTTTTTTTTTTTGTAATGCACGTGAGTGCTAGGCAGCCGGCGGCAAGGTGGGCAGGGGTCGCAATCCTGAGGCCTGGCCACGATGTCACCGCCATACCCCGCACCCATGTGCATCGTTTTGTGATGTGAATTTATAGTTCCAGAAGTATTATTATATTTTGTTTAATTTGTAATGTGGCGTCATGTGTGTTCCATTGTTTTTATAAATATAAACAGAATGTTAAAAAGAAATCCATGTCTGGCCTTAGGATTACGCAGCACAGTATGAAATCCAGCACAACAGGTACTCAAAGTTGGTCTTCGCGTAGAAAGAATTTTCCCAGTTTCCATGTCGTTGATAAGTATTGTGCATTCTGTTTCCCGATGGGTGAGTGTGGATTGCCGCTTCTCAAAACCCTGAGCGTGCCATGCATTGGAAGATGCGCGCTGGTAACGTGGTGACACCATAGAGCAGGGACATGCCAAAACAACCATTTCCCGTATTGTAAAGCCTCTTGATAGGAGGATAGAAGCTGCTGGAAACTCCTGGTTCGTACGAAATCTTCGTGCAGCTTTGATGAAAAATAATGCGAAATGAAAGTAAACAAATGAGGAGCCTCTTCTGGGTGTCGCTCTGCGGAACCAAAAGTAAAGTGCTGTCATTTGAAAATGAAAGGGAACTCCAAAAAACAATTAAATGTTCGAGGCCAAGTGCACTGTGCACTCAGTACCGCCGTTTGACCCATGATGCAAATCACCCACAGCTGATGGTGCGGAGCAGACCATATCCATGGAAACAACAACAATATAACAAAGTAGTGAAAAAAAAAAAAATCCGTCCAATGGATCCGTAAACTTAAATTCTGCCATCACTTAAAGCAATAGTGAGAAAATTTTGAAACTGGTCTTGATACTGTCGCAATTTCTTAATCGCATAGTACTCTTCGATGAGGTACATCTGATAATCGTGTAGCGTTGGCGTTGTATGGACGAGCATGTAATAGACGAACTGGCCCATGAGCCAGACATAACTATTATTCTTAGATTGAGGATAAAGCTGCCAGTCTGGTTGAAGCGCGTCATGAAGTTGAATGGAAGAATCCGACGTCCTATTAATGACTGCGAGTTTCTTTCGCGTCCACTGCCATATTTGTGTTTGATCCCGGCAGTGGAAGAGATGCGGCAGCGTTTCCACTAAGTTACACTTCTCACAAAACGGGGTGGGCCGCAGCTTGATTTTGTGCAATTTCTCTCCAGTGGGAATCACCTCATTGACAGCGTCATACCAAACAGATCGAACTCTGGAGCGAAGGAGCGGATAACTAATGTTCTTCCATACATTTCTCCAGTTTTTGCCTAAATATTTCTTCTCAATTGGGTTATCCAGCTGCCGTTTAGTAAGAGCACGATAGGTCGCCGCCGTGTTGAACGGATGCGGGTTGTCCTGAACATAGCTGAGCTCCACATAATACCGCCGGATATAGCCAAGCTCAGGATGAATGTGTCCCACAGGCGTTGGCGCAGACATATCCTTTGGACGTAAGGTGTTGAAAAGCCGTTCCGTGAGACTATTTGGGTTACTGTGTAGTATGCGGGAAGTACGAGTTAAAAAAGTCGCCACACATTGGGATTCAACGTCTTTGACGCCTAAGCCACCGCGGGAACGAAATAACGAGGTAGCTTTAAAGGAAACTTTAAAGATGTTCCCTCGCCAGACATACCAGCAAGCAAGTGCTAAAATTTTTTTCGCAATGGCTGTCGGGATTGGTAAAACAGCGGCAGTGTGATAGAGCTTACTGAAAACGTAACTATTAATAAACTGTGCCCTCTGCGTCCGGTCTAAAGACCGCATGTTATGTTCTTTGATCACCGCACGTAAGATGGTAAGCTTACGTTCCCAATTCACGTGGAGCAGGGCCTGGGGGTTCGGTGATATAACCAGGCCGAGATGCCACAGGTCTTCGGTCTTGTCCAACCAAGAAATACCGATGGAGTGGGGGTTGCGACCTAACGGCATAATTTTGGACTTTCGCTCATTAAGTCTAGCGCCACAAGCGACAGAGTACTGATGGACAATCCGACGAACTGACCCCAGCTCTTCGGTGTTAGTAATAAGCACACTGATATCGTCGGCATAGGCGTGGCAGACCGTTTTTGTGTTTAACGTTTGCAACCCGTGTAAAGTTACGTAAAACTTTTTAAGAAGTGGCTCTATAGCGATCGAGAATAACGTCATAGAAAGTGGGCACCCTTGTCGCACTGCCTGTCGTATGGGCACGGGGGCGGTTAACTGGCCGTTAACCTTCACGCGTGAAGACGTTCCGCAGATACATTTCTGAATAAGCTGTCGAAAACGCTGGTTGAATCCCATCTGACTCATTGTGCGCAATAAAAAGCCGTGATTAACTCTATCAAACGCCTTATCAAAGTCGAGAAACAATAACGCCAAATCAGTGTTGGTAATCCAAGTTAAATAAGTCAGGTCGCGATATTCACACAGGGCATTTAACATCGATCGACCACTGACTGCACTCGTCTGATAAGGGCCAAGTACTTTGCCAAGAAGTACTTTAAGCCTGGTGTTAATAATCCTAGTCAAGATCTTAAAATCGGAGTTAAGCAACGTAATTGGCCGAAAGTCATTTAACATAGTCGGATTGGATGTTTTGGGAACCAGGACAACCATTCCTTCCGTGAACTGCGGGGGGAAGGCAGGACGCGATAACAGGTCGTTATACATGGCGGTCAATTCGTCGCCGATCACATCCCAGAACCGTGAATAAAATTCGACCGGCAAGCCGTCTAAGCCGGCGGCTTTGTTCTTGGCAGCGCACGCAAGGATGGACTTAACTTCAGAGTTTGTGACATTGGCCAAGAGAGCAGCGTTATCATCCTGATCGACCGTGGAGGCGATGTCGTTTAAAAAATCGTCCCCCGCCGATAGATCGGTATCTGACTCGGAATAATGTTGTCGAAAATAATTGAAAACATGCGTCTTGATAGCACCCTGCTCATTGTACAGATTCCCGCCAGCATCCTTCAGATGAGCAATAATTTTTTGTTTACCACGTTTGGTTTCCCGTATGAGATGGAATAACGATGCGGACTCGTGGGCGACGTCATCAGAAGAGCGCGATCGTACCCGATTGCCAACAAGAGCTTCACGAACTAAAGCAGTAATTTTTGCTTTGATACGCTTGATGCGGATCAGGTTGTCGGACAAAGCAGAGGGATCGCTGTACAGCTGGCGTAAACCGAGGAAATTAAAATTCTAGAGACCGTTTCCTCCAATAAGCCCTGGTCCTGGCAAACTGGTAAATACATTTCTTAATCCGCGGCTTAACAAGCTCCGTCCACCAAAGAACGCGCTCCCTATACCGAGCTTGCCTCTGGAGGCACTGCTGCCAGGTGTCAACGAGGCAACGCCGTAACTCCGCTTCATCTAACAGCGAGACATTCAGCTGCCACGTGCCGCGTCCCAAAAAGGTCTGCTGTCGCACATTCCGAATCGTTATATGGTATGCGGAGTGGTCACTGAAACTGAGCGGCCATAGTTCACAATCACGAATGGTATGTAAAAGATCTTGAGAAACATAAAACCTATCCAAACGGCTAGAAGAAGCAGCACTTACATAGGTATAGCCCATCGTGTGTGGTCGAAGATGACACCAACTATCTTGTAAATGCAGTCCATCTGTTAACATTAGTAGCTCGGGACAAAAATTAAAATTCGGACTTTGATCTTCTTTGCGTAAAACACAGTTGAAATCCCCACCCAGGATGAGCTTCCGACGCACGTTTGTCAATAAGGGCACAACTTCAGCCCTAAAAAAATCACTTCTGTCCCTTCTGCCAGCGGATCCTGTCGGGGCGTACACGTTCAGGAGAAGCAAATCCTGGAATTGGGCGGCAATGCCGCGTCCCGTGTCTAAAAGCGCTGTAGGTTGATAAGCGATGCCAGCTTTAAATAAAATCGCAGTGCCCGCCTCAGTGCCAAGATTTAATATGGCATCATACCCAGGTATTTCTCCAACCTTGGGTGACACAACTTCTTGGAAGAAAACTATATCTATATCGGCGGCATATAGATAGTCGGTCAAGCATTTAAGTTTGACATCGGATGCGATCCTATTTAAATTAACTGTGGCAAGTTTATAATCTTGCATGGTGGGGATAGAAAGGGTCCAGTTTATTCACTTTCGTCTGCCCAAGACTTGTCAGCTGGCGTATGCTGATGGCCAGTATCCATCAGCTCAGAACGCGGACGGTCGACATGCATCTCCATATCGGCCTCCCCCACGTGGCGCGCGACGGAACCCATTTCATCTGTGCCGCCGCGTTCACTGCCGTCTTTTCGGATCTGCTTTATAGTGCGCTGCAATTTCTTTTCCAGAGTGCGGATCTCCTCCTCACTCTGCTTTCGTGCCGACCGCTTAGATTTCCCGGTTCTCGGGGGAGGTGCGTCGCCGTCAGAAACGGTTTGGACGTCCGTCAAGAGACTGTGTGTAGAGCCTTCCTCAGATAGGTCACCGCCGAGAGGGAGGGGTGTGGGGGGTGCCACGTCAGGGGGGCAAGAAACGCGCGACCTGTCGCCACCATCCGACAACTGCTTCAGCTCGACGGACGTAGTTGGAGTAGGGACGGGAGTCGGTCCTGCATGGTCGGCACGAAGGCCGACAGTCGGGGAAACCTGCAGGTGTACAGCGTGGCTGTCGATATCGGCGACATCACTACGAACGGGACATTCGGGGGTTGCCGCAGAGTTGTTTACAACGACCGCACCGGCGTCTGGGGTCACCGCAGCCGGTTGGTGGAGCGTCGGGTGTGTCGTAGGCGACTCCATCAATGTCTGCGCGTAAGACAACCGATTGCCATCGTGCCCATCGAGAGGTGTAAGACGATGTTGCATTCCTCGGCGACCCGCCCGGACACGGGGACAAGCAGATTTTAAATGGTCCGTAGAACCACAAAGTACGCAAGTTCGCGGTTGTCCTTCGTACATCACCAGCGCCCGAAAACCCTGCACCAAAATGTTGGACGGGATGTGCTTCGTCAAATCAATTTTCGCATTCCGAACGCCGTTATCAACATTGAAATGTTTGTAACCCCTCCATTGTTCGGCATGAATTTGTAAGACATTACCGTAGGGAGACAACGCTTGCCGAAGTCTATCGAAGCTAACTTCGAAAGGCAGATTAAAGATACGGACGGTTCGTAGCCCTAGCCCAGCATGACTAACGGATACTTTACAAATTTCGCCTTTAGAATTCACAAAATCCGCTGTGCCCTCCGTGAGGGTCATAATACGAACGCAAGGATCGTCACTAATCAATTTTACATAAACAGCGTTCGCAAGAAAATCATACGAAAACCCAAGAACTTCGTCATCTCGCAGTCCCAATCGATCGTAAAACCAGTCAACGAGTTCGTGAACCTGTGGTCGTGCAAATCCATACGGAAATCCAAATCGTAGCGTGTAACGTCTCAACTCATCTTCCATCACTTTCTTGAAGGAGTACTTACAGTACCAACAGCTGCGTGCGCCCTTAAGCACAGGCGAAGCGACCACAACCGCACGTCTGCACACGGCCGCGGCCGCGGCGGAACTGAGCCACTGGGGCTACAGCAGAGAGCTTTCAGTTAGCGATACTCACTTTGCTGCCAACCTGTTGTGGCTGCACACCCGTCATAAGATCGTCACCTGCGGCCATACTGCGAATTTAGCACCTGTCTACGAATGCCTCATTCGATTCTTGCTTCATATGCTACACTTACAAGCATATCAACCGCTTGTCCTCGCCGAAAAAAATGCAGAAAAACGCGCGCCTTGCCTTCTGCTACCTGTCCAACAGCGAGGGCAGATGTGTGGCAAGCTCTAAGCCGTGCAGGCGCACCGTGGCCGAGCAGCTGGAGGAGAGATGCCTTCCTTGGCAGCTCCCTGCAGAGTGCGCAAGACCAGAGTGGCCGCGGCGCCGTTGTCAGTGGACGACATGCAGTTGCCGAGCCACGGAGAACACGTTGCTTTGCGATGTGCACCCGCCTCGTGATAGAAAACGCAAACAGTGGCCCTGTGGCGCAACGGATAACGCGTCTGACTACGGATCAGAAGATTCCAGGTTCGAATCCTGGCAGGGTCGGCATTTTGTTAGTTGCGGGCGCGTAGCTAGGCAGTGGATTCGAATGTCTCCACCTTCGTGGAGTGCAATGTTAATCCTGAGCATCTCGCAGCTGCATCTCGAGACGATTGCGGTAAATATCGCTTCGTGCAAGCGTCAGCGCAGCGTCAGTCGAGCAAAGTCGAGACAAGTCAAGCTGAGAGATGTTACGCACTTAATTAAACGGTAGGCGCGGGAAACCGACGCAGACAACGCTTTCCAAGTGTCCCATGTCACGCACCGAAGAGCGCGGACGGCTCCACGCAGCAGAGTGGCGCAGTGGAAGCGTGCTGGGCCCATAACCCAGAGGTCCGTGGATCGAAACCACGCTCTGCTAAAATTATTCTTTTTCTTGGGTGCCTCGAGCTCGATCATTAAGCCTGGGGTGAGCTGATTCAGCGTCAACAGCAACCCCTGTAAGTCGTGAAACGACGACGTCGTGTGAAGAATGCGAGAAACACTTCCTAAGACGCAGACTTTCTTACGATTTTGCAGTAACTACATTCCTTGATCGCAACGTTAATGTCCTTTCGGGCCACGCGTGCAACTTTCAAGATATAAAAATCGCACCTCCCCGGCGGGGAATCGAACCCCGGTCTCCCGCGTGACAGGCGGGGATACTAACCACTATACTACCGAGGAACACGCGATCGGTGACTATAATGCACGCACACTTATGTGTCTCAAGCAGGTGATACATCTCAACTCTCGCGTCCCGATGCTTTCAGAGTCAGCTGCTACGAAATAAAAGTATGCCCCAGGTGAGGCTCGAACTCACAACCCCGGCATTGCTCACGGCTACTGCCTTATAAGTACCGTGCGCTAACCAATTGCGCCACTTTTTTTTTTTTTTTTTTTTTTTTTCGTGTACCTCTGGTGGGACTCGAACCCACAATCCCCGGTTTAGGAGACCGATGCCTTATCCATTCTTTTTTTTTTTTTTTTTTTACACAATTTTTTTTTTTGACGCCTTATCCATATTTTTTTTTTTTTTTTTTTTTTTTTTGTAATGCACGTGAGTGCTAGGCAGCCGGCGGCAAGGTGGGCAGGGGTCGCAATCCTGAGGCCTGGCCACGATGTCACCGCCATACCCCGCACCCATGTGCATCGTTTTGTGATGTGAATTTATAGTTCCAGAAGTATTATTATATTTTGTTTAATTTGTAATGTGGCGTCATGTGTGTTCCATTGTTTTTATAAATATAAACAGAATGTTAAAAAGAAATCCATGTCTGGCCTTAGGATTACGCAGCACAGTATGAAATCCAGCACAACAGGTACTCAAAGTTGGTCTTCGCGTAGAAAGAATTTTCCCAGTTTCCATGTCGTTGATAAGTATTGTGCATTCTGTTTCCCGATGGGTGAGTGTGGATTGCCGCTTCTCAAAACCCTGAGCGTGCCATGCATTGGAAGATGCGCGCTGGTAACGTGGTGACACCATAGAGCAGGGACATGCCAAAACAACCATTTCCCGTATTGTAAAGCCTCTTGATAGGAGGATAGAAGCTGCTGGAAACTCCTGGTTCGTACGAAATCTTCGTGCAGCTTTGATGAAAAATAATGCGAAATGAAAGTAAACAAATGAGGAGCCTCTTCTGGGTGTCGCTCTGCGGAACCAAAAGTAAAGTGCTGTCATTTGAAAATGAAAGGGAACTCCAAAAAACAATTAAATGTTCGAGGCCAAGTGCACTGTGCACTCAGTACCGCCGTTTGACCCATGATGCAAATCACCCACAGCTGATGGTGCGGAGCAGACCATATCCATGGAAACAACAACAATATAACAAAGTAGTGAAAAAAAAAAAAAATCCGTCCAATGGATCCGTAAACTTAAATTCTGCCATCACTTAAAGCAATAGTGAGAAAATTTTGAAACTGGTCTTGATACTGTCGCAATTTCTTAATCGCATAGTACTCTTCGATGAGGTACATCTGATAATCGTGTAGCGTTGGCGTTGTATGGACGAGCATGTAATAGACGAACTGGCCCATGAGCCAGACATAACTATTATTCTTAGATTGAGGATAAAGCTGCCAGTCTGGTTGAAGCGCGTCATGAAGTTGAATGGAAGAATCCGACGTCCTATTAATGACTGCGAGTTTCTTTCGCGTCCACTGCCATATTTGTGTTTGATCCCGGCAGTGGAAGAGATGCGGCAGCGTTTCCACTAAGTTACACTTCTCACAAAACGGGGTGGGCCGCAGCTTGATTTTGTGCAATTTCTCTCCAGTGGGAATCACCTCATTGACAGCGTCATACCAAACAGATCGAACTCTGGAGCGAAGGAGCGGATAACTAATGTTCTTCCATACATTTCTCCAGTTTTTGCCTAAATATTTCTTCTCAATTGGGTTATCCAGCTGCCGTTTAGTAAGAGCACGATAGGTCGCCGCCGTGTTGAACGGATGCGGGTTGTCCTGAACATAGCTGAGCTCCACATAATACCGCCGGATATAGCCAAGCTCAGGATGAATGTGTCCCACAGGCGTTGGCGCAGACATATCCTTTGGACGTAAGGTGTTGAAAAGCCGTTCCGTGAGACTATTTGGGTTACTGTGTAGTATGCGGGAAGTACGAGTTAAAAAAGTCGCCACACATTGGGATTCAACGTCTTTGACGCCTAAGCCACCGCGGGAACGAAATAACGAGGTAGCTTTAAAGGAAACTTTAAAGATGTTCCCTCGCCAGACATACCAGCAAGCAAGTGCTAAAATTTTTTTCGCAATGGCTGTCGGGATTGGTAAAACAGCGGCAGTGTGATAGAGCTTACTGAAAACGTAACTATTAATAAACTGTGCCCTCTGCGTCCGGTCTAAAGACCGCATGTTATGTTCTTTGATCACCGCACGTAAGATGGTAAGCTTACGTTCCCAATTCACGTGGAGCAGGGCCTGGGGGTTCGGTGATATAACCAGGCCGAGATGCCACAGGTCTTCGGTCTTGTCCAACCAAGAAATACCGATGGAGTGGGGGTTGCGACCTAACGGCATAATTTTGGACTTTCGCTCATTAAGTCTAGCGCCACAAGCGACAGAGTACTGATGGACAATCCGACGAACTGACCCCAGCTCTTCGGTGTTAGTAATAAGCACACTGATATCGTCGGCATAGGCGTGGCAGACCGTTTTTGTGTTTAACGTTTGCAACCCGTGTAAAGTTACGTAAAACTTTTTAAGAAGTGGCTCTATAGCGATCGAGAATAACGTCATAGAAAGTGGGCACCCTTGTCGCACTGCCTGTCGTATGGGCACGGGGGCGGTTAACTGGCCGTTAACCTTCACGCGTGAAGACGTTCCGCAGATACATTTCTGAATAAGCTGTCGAAAACGCTGGTTGAATCCCATCTGACTCATTGTGCGCAATAAAAAGCCGTGATTAACTCTATCAAACGCCTTATCAAAGTCGAGAAACAATAACGCCAAATCAGTGTTGGTAATCCAAGTTAAATAAGTCAGGTCGCGATATTCACACAGGGCATTTAACATCGATCGACCACTGACTGCACTCGTCTGATAAGGGCCAAGTACTTTGCCAAGAAGTACTTTAAGCCTGGTGTTAATAATCCTAGTCAAGATCTTAAAATCGGAGTTAAGCAACGTAATTGGCCGAAAGTCATTTAACATAGTCGGATTGGATGTTTTGGGAACCAGGACAACCATTCCTTCCGTGAACTGCGGGGGGAAGGCAGGACGCGATAACAGGTCGTTATACATGGCGGTCAATTCGTCGCCGATCACATCCCAGAACCGTGAATAAAATTCGACCGGCAAGCCGTCTAAGCCGGCGGCTTTGTTCTTGGCAGCGCACGCAAGGATGGACTTAACTTCAGAGTTTGTGACATTGGCCAAGAGAGCAGCGTTATCATCCTGATCGACCGTGGAGGCGATGTCGTTTAAAAAATCGTCCCCCGCCGATAGATCGGTATCTGACTCGGAATAATGTTGTCGAAAATAATTGAAAACATGCGTCTTGATAGCACCCTGCTCATTGTACAGATTCCCGCCAGCATCCTTCAGATGAGCAATAATTTTTTGTTTACCACGTTTGGTTTCCCGTATGAGATGGAATAACGATGCGGACTCGTGGGCGACGTCATCAGAAGAGCGCGATCGTACCCGATTGCCAACAAGAGCTTCACGAACTAAAGCAGTAATTTTTGCTTTGATACGCTTGATGCGGATCAGGTTGTCGGACAAAGCAGAGGGATCGCTGTACAGCTGGCGTAAACCGAGGAAATTAAAATTCTAGAGACCGTTTCCTCCAATAAGCCCTGGTCCTGGCAAACTGGTAAATACATTTCTTAATCCGCGGCTTAACAAGCTCCGTCCACCAAAGAACGCGCTCCCTATACCGAGCTTGCCTCTGGAGGCACTGCTGCCAGGTGTCAACGAGGCAACGCCGTAACTCCGCTTCATCTAACAGCGAGACATTCAGCTGCCACGTGCCGCGTCCCAAAAAGGTCTGCTGTCGCACATTCCGAATCGTTATATGGTATGCGGAGTGGTCACTGAAACTGAGCGGCCATAGTTCACAATCACGAATGGTATGTAAAAGATCTTGAGAAACATAAAACCTATCCAAACGGCTAGAAGAAGCAGCACTTACATAGGTATAGCCCATCGTGTGTGGTCGAAGATGACACCAACTATCTTGTAAATGCAGTCCATCTGTTAACATTAGTAGCTCGGGACAAAAATTAAAATTCGGACTTTGATCTTCTTTGCGTAAAACACAGTTGAAATCCCCACCCAGGATGAGCTTCCGACGCACGTTTGTCAATAAGGGCACAACTTCAGCCCTAAAAAAATCACTTCTGTCCCTTCTGCCAGCGGATCCTGTCGGGGCGTACACGTTCAGGAGAAGCAAATCCTGGAATTGGGCGGCAATGCCGCGTCCCGTGTCTAAAAGCGCTGTAGGTTGATAAGCGATGCCAGCTTTAAATAAAATCGCAGTGCCCGCCTCAGTGCCAAGATTTAATATGGCATCATACCCAGGTATTTCTCCAACCTTGGGTGACACAACTTCTTGGAAGAAAACTATATCTATATCGGCGGCATATAGATAGTCGGTCAAGCATTTAAGTTTGACATCGGATGCGATCCTATTTAAATTAACTGTGGCAAGTTTATAATCTTGCATGGTGGGGATAGAAAGGGTCCAGTTTATTCACTTTCGTCTGCCCAAGACTTGTCAGCTGGCGTATGCTGATGGCCAGTATCCATCAGCTCAGAACGCGGACGGTCGACATGCATCTCCATATCGGCCTCCCCCACGTGGCGCGCGACGGAACCCATTTCATCTGTGCCGCCGCGTTCACTGCCGTCTTTTCGGATCTGCTTTATAGTGCGCTGCAATTTCTTTTCCAGAGTGCGGATCTCCTCCTCACTCTGCTTTCGTGCCGACCGCTTAGATTTCCCGGTTCTCGGGGGAGGTGCGTCGCCGTCAGAAACGGTTTGGACGTCCGTCAAGAGACTGTGTGTAGAGCCTTCCTCAGATAGGTCACCGCCGAGAGGGAGGGGTGTGGGGGGTGCCACGTCAGGGGGGCAAGAAACGCGCGACCTGTCGCCACCATCCGACAACTGCTTCAGCTCGACGGACGTAGTTGGAGTAGGGACGGGAGTCGGTCCTGCATGGTCGGCACGAAGGCCGACAGTCGGGGAAACCTGCAGGTGTACAGCGTGGCTGTCGATATCGGCGACATCACTACGAACGGGACATTCGGGGGTTGCCGCAGAGTTGTTTACAACGACCGCACCGGCGTCTGGGGTCACCGCAGCCGGTTGGTGGAGCGTCGGGTGTGTCGTAGGCGACTCCATCAATGTCTGCGCGTAAGACAACCGATTGCCATCGTGCCCATCGAGAGGTGTAAGACGATGTTGCATTCCTCGGCGACCCGCCCGGACACGGGGACAAGCAGATTTTAAATGGTCCGTAGAACCACAAAGTACGCAAGTTCGCGGTTGTCCTTCGTACATCACCAGCGCCCGAAAACCCTGCACCAAAATGTTGGACGGGATGTGCTTCGTCAAATCAATTTTCGCATTCCGAACGCCGTTATCAACATTGAAATGTTTGTAACCCCTCCATTGTTCGGCATGAATTTGTAAGACATTACCGTAGGGAGACAACGCTTGCCGAAGTCTATCGAAGCTAACTTCGAAAGGCAGATTAAAGATACGGACGGTTCGTAGCCCTAGCCCAGCATGACTAACGGATACTTTACAAATTTCGCCTTTAGAATTCACAAAATCCGCTGTGCCCTCCGTGAGGGTCATAATACGAACGCAAGGATCGTCACTAATCAATTTTACATAAACAGCGTTCGCAAGAAAATCATACGAAAACCCAAGAACTTCGTCATCTCGCAGTCCCAATCGATCGTAAAACCAGTCAACGAGTTCGTGAACCTGTGGTCGTGCAAATCCATACGGAAATCCAAATCGTAGCGTGTAACGTCTCAACTCATCTTCCATCACTTTCTTGAAGGAGTACTTACAGTACCAACAGCTGCGTGCGCCCTTAAGCACAGGCGAAGCGACCACAACCGCACGTCTGCACACGGCCGCGGCCGCGGCGGAACTGAGCCACTGGGGCTACAGCAGAGAGCTTTCAGTTAGCGATACTCACTTTGCTGCCAACCTGTTGTGGCTGCACACCCGTCATAAGATCGTCACCTGCGGCCATACTGCGAATTTAGCACCTGTCTACGAATGCCTCATTCGATTCTTGCTTCATATGCTACACTTACAAGCATATCAACCGCTTGTCCTCGCCGAAAAAAATGCAGAAAAACGCGCGCCTTGCCTTCTGCTACCTGTCCAACAGCGAGGGCAGATGTGTGGCAAGCTCTAAGCCGTGCAGGCGCACCGTGGCCGAGCAGCTGGAAAAGAGATGCCTTCCTTGGCAGCTCCCTGCAGAGTGCGCAAGACCAGAGTGGCCGCGGCGCCGTTGTCAGTGGACGACATGCAGTTGCCGAGCCACGGAGAACACGTTGCTTTGCGATGTGCACCCGCCTCGTGATAGAAAACGCAAACAGTGGCCCTGTGGCGCAACGGATAACGCGTCTGACTACGGATCAGAAGATTCCAGGTTCGAATCCTGGCAGGGTCGGCATTTTGTTAGTTGCGGGCGCGTAGCTAGGCAGTGGATTCGAATGTCTCCACCTTCGTGGAGTGCAATGTTAATCCTGAGCATCTCGCAGCTGCATCTCGAGACGATTGCGGTAAATATCGCTTCGTGCAAGCGTCAGCGCAGCGTCAGTCGAGCAAAGTCGAGACAAGTCAAGCTGAGAGATGTTAAGCACTTAATTAAACGGTAGGCGCGGGAAACCGACGCAGACAACGCTTTCCAAGTGTCCCATGTCACGCACCGAAGAGCGCGGACGGCTCCACGCAGCAGAGTGGCGCAGTGGAAGCGTGCTGGGCCCATAACCCAGAGGTCCGTGGATCGAAACCACGCTCTGCTAAAATTATTCTTTTTCTTGGGTGCCTCGAGCTCGATCATTAAGCCTGGGGTGAGCTGATTCAGCGTCAACAGCAACCCCTGTAAGTCGTGAAACGACGACGTCGTGTGAAGAATGCGAGAAACACTTCCTAAGACGCAGACTTTCTTACGATTTTGCAGTAACTACATTCCTTGATCGCAACGTTAATGTCCTTTCGGGCCACGCGTGCAACTTTCAAGATATAAAAATCGCACCTCCCCGGCGGGGAATCGAACCCCGGTCTCCCGCGTGACAGGCGGGGATACTAACCACTATACTACCGAGGAACACGCGATCGGTGACTATAATGCACGCACACTTATGTGTCTCAAGCAGGTGATACATCTCAACTCTCGCGTCCCGATGCTTTCAGAGTCAGCTGCTACGAAATAAAAGTATGCCCCAGGTGAGGCTCGAACTCACAACCCCGGCATTGCTCACGGCTACTGCCTTATAAGTACCGTGCGCTAACCAATTGCGCCACTGGGGCTACAGCAGAGAGCTTTCAGTTAGCGATACTCACTTTGCTGCCAACCTGTTGTGGCTGCACACCCGTCATAAGATCGTCACCTGCGGCCATACTGCGAATTTAGCACCTGTCTACGAATGCCTCATTCGATTCTTGCTTCATATGCTACACTTACAAGCATATCAACCGCTTGTCCTCGCCGAAAAAAATGCAGAAAAACGCGCGCCTTGCCTTCTGCTACCTGTCCAACAGCGAGGGCAGATGTGTGGCAAGCTCTAAGCCGTGCAGGCGCACCGTGGCCGAGCAGCTGGAAAAGAGATGCCTTCCTTGGCAGCTCCCTGCAGAGTGCGCAAGACCAGAGTGGCCGCGGCGCCGTTGTCAGTGGACGACATGCAGTTGCCGAGCCACGGAGAACACGTTGCTTTGCGATGTGCACCCGCCTCGTGATAGAAAACGCAAACAGTGGCCCTGTGGCGCAACGGATAACGCGTCTGACTACGGATCAGAAGATTCCAGGTTCGAATCCTGGCAGGGTCGGCATTTTGTTAGTTGCGGGCGCGTAGCTAGGCAGTGGATTCGAATGTCTCCACCTTCGTGGAGTGCAATGTTAATCCTGAGCATCTCGCAGCTGCATCTCGAGACGATTGCGGTAAATATCGCTTCGTGCAAGCGTCAGCGCAGCGTCAGTCGAGCAAAGTCGAGACAAGTCAAGCTGAGAGATGTTACGCACTTAATTAAACGGTAGGCGCGGGAAACCGACGCAGACAACGCTTTCCAAGTGTCCCATGTCACGCACCGAAGAGCGCGGACGGCTCCACGCAGCAGAGTGGCGCAGTGGAAGCGTGCTGGGCCCATAACCCAGAGGTCCGTGGATCGAAACCACGCTCTGCTAAAATTATTCTTTTTCTTGGGTGCCTCGAGCTCGATCATTAAGCCTGGGGTGAGCTGATTCAGCGTCAACAGCAACCCCTGTAAGTCGTGAAACGACGACGTCGTGTGAAGAATGCGAGAAACACTTCCTAAGACGCAGACTTTCTTACGATTTTGCAGTAACTACATTCCTTGATCGCAACGTTAATGTCCTTTCGGGCCACGCGCGCAACTTTCAAGATATAAAAATCGCACCTCCCCGGCGGGGAATCGAACCCCGGTCTCCCGCGTGACAGGCGGGGATACTAACCACTATACCACCGAGGAACACGCGATCGGTGACTATAATGCACGCACACTTATGTGTCTCAAGCAGGTGATACATCTCAACTCTCGCGTCCCGATGCTTTCAGAGTCAGCTGCTACGAAATAAAAGTATGCCCCAGGTGAGGCTCGAACTCACAACCCCGGCATTGCTCACGGCTACTGCCTTATAAGTACCGTGCGCTAACCAATTGCGCCACTGGGGCTACAGCAGAGAGCTTTCAGTTAGCGATACTCACTTTGCTGCCAACCTGTTGTGGCTGCACACCCGTCATAAGATCGTCACCTGCGGCCATACTGCGAATTTAGCACCTGTCTACGAATGCCTCATTCGATTCTTGCTTCATATGCTACACTTACAAGCATATCAACCGCTTGTCCTCGCCGAAAAAAATGCAGAAAAACGCGCGCCTTGCCTTCTGCTACCTGTCCAACAGCGAGGGCAGATGTGTGGCAAGCTCTAAGCCGTGCAGGCGCACCGTGGCCGAGCAGCTGGAGGAGAGATGCCTTCCTTGGCAGCTCCCTGCAGAGTGCGCAAGACCAGAGTGGCCGCGGCGCCGTTGTCAGTGGACGACATGCAGTTGCCGAGCCACGGAGAACACGTTGCTTTGCGATGTGCACCCGCCTCGTGATAGAAAACGCAAACAGTGGCCCTGTGGCGCAACGGATAACGCGTCTGACTACGGATCAGAAGATTCCAGGTTCGAATCCTGGCAGGGTCGGCATTTTGTTAGTTGCGGGCGCGTAGCTAGGCAGTGGATTCGAATGTCTCCACCTTCGTGGAGTGCAATGTTAATCCTGAGCATCTCGCAGCTGCATCTCGAGACGATTGCGGTAAATATCGCTTCGTGCAAGCGTCAGCGCAGCGTCAGTCGAGCAAAGTCGAGACAAGTCAAGCTGAGAGATGTTACGCACTTAATTAAACGGTAGGCGCGGGAAACCGACGCAGACAACGCTTTCCAAGTGTCCCATGTCACGCACCGAAGAGCGCGGACGGCTCCACGCAGCAGAGTGGCGCAGTGGAAGCGTGCTGGGCCCATAACCCAGAGGTCCGTGGATCGAAACCACGCTCTGCTAAAATTATTCTTTTTCTTGGGTGCCTCGAGCTCGATCATTAAGCCTGGGGTGAGCTGGTTCAGCGTCAACAGCAACCCCTGTAAGTCGTGAAACGACGACGTCGTGTGAAGAATGCGAGAAACACTTCCTAAGACGCAGACTTTCTTACGATTTTGCAGTAACTACATTCCTTGATCGCAACGTTAATGTCCTTTCGGGCCACGCGTGCAACTTTCGCGATATAAAAATCGCACCTCCCCGGCGGGGAATCGAACCCCGGTATCCCGCGTGACAGGCGGGGATACTAACCACTATACTACCGAGGAACACGCGATCGTTGACTATAATGCACGCACACTTATGTGTCTCAAGCAGGTGATACATCTCAACTCTCGCGTCCCGATGCTTTCAGAGTCAGCTGCTACGAAATAAAAGTATGCCCCAGGTGAGGCTCGAACTCACAACCCCGGCATTGCTCACGGCTACTGCCTTATAAGTACCGTGCGCTAACCAATTGCGCCACTGGGGCTACAGCAGAGAGCTTTCAGTTAGCGATACTCACTTTGCTGCCAACCTGTTGTGGCTGCACACCCGTCATAAGATCGTCACCTGCGGCCATACTGCGAATTTAGCACCTGTCTACGAATGCCACATTCGATTCTTGCTTCATATGCTACACTTACAAGCATATCAACCGCTTGTCCTCGCCGAAAAAAATGCAGAAAAACGCGCGCCTTGCCTTCTGCTACCTGTCCAACAGCGAGGGCAGATGTGTGGCAAGCTCTAAGCCGTGCAGGCGCACCGTGGCCGAGCAGCTGGAGGAGAGATGCCTTCCTTGGCAGCTCCCTGCAGAGTGCGCAAGACCAGAGTGGCCGCGCCGCCGTTGTCAGTGGACGACATGCAGTTGCCGAGCCACGGAGAACACGTTGCTTTGCGATGTGCACCCGCCTCGTGATAGAAAACGCAAACAGTGGCCCTGTGGTCAGTTCCGCCGCAGCAGCGGCCGTGTGTGGACGTGCCGGAGTGCTCGCTCCGCGCGTGTTTGGCGGCGTTTGCAGCAGTTGTGGGCCTTGTGAGTACATCATGGCTTTTGCCATGGATGATCGGTTACGCCGTTACACGTTGCGTTTCCAATTCCCGTTTGGTTTTGCCCGACCACATGTCTACGAATTAGTCGATTTTTTCTTCGACAGATTGGGTCTTAAAGACGAGGAAGTTTTAGGATTTTCATACGATTTTCTAGCGAATGCCGTTTACGTGAAACTTGTTAATGACGAGCCTTGTTTACGTGTAATGGACTCAACTAAGGGTACTGCCGAGTTCGTTAATTCTGTTGGTGAAATTTGTAAAGTTGTTGTTAACCATGCTGGGTTAGGCCTGCGCACGGTCCGTATATTCAACCTACCATTTGAAATTGACCTTGAACGTATTCGGCAATGTCTGTCCCAGTATGGGAACGTATTAGAAATTCACCAAGAGCAGTGGAGTGGCCTTAAACACTTCAATGTGGATAATGGTGTCAGAGTAGCGCGAATTGACCTATCTAAGCATATCCCGTCGAATGTCGTGGTACAAGGCTTCCGAGCACTCGTTATGTACGAGGGGCAACCACGTACATGTGTACTTTGTGGCTCTCCGGACCATATGAAGGCCGCGTGTCCACGTGCTAAACCAGTGCGTCGTGTTTTACGACAACGTGATGCCCTTGCAGCTGGGCTGGATGGCAATAAGCCGACGTATGCCGAGAGCCTTGTCGGTCCGTCTGTCGTTAGCGCGCCACAGCGGCACGCGACTGGGGTTGTGCCTGACGTGCCCGCCGCCGGTGTAAACAACGCTACGCCGAGCCGAATGCCCGTTGCTTCTGACGTGGAAACCTATGCAAACGACGGGGCCGGAAATTCGCGCCCTTCCGATGCTGGCGTGGTCCGTGTGGAACTTCCGCCTCGGTTGCCCGATCAACAGATGCTCCCATCTGTGGAGAGTCTTACACCTGAGGACTCTGGTGACCAGCCGCGAGTTTCCCATCCCCTTGACGTGTCTTCTCCAGTCAGCGCAGTTTCCGGCAAAGAACTGTCTCCCACGGGAGCTACCCCTACCGCTGTGAATTCTGACAACAACGAACCAGTCGAGGACACCCGTCCTCAGAAGAAAGGACGACAAAAGAAATCGGTCCGTAAGCAGAGTGAAGAGGAAACTCGTACTCTCGAACAGAAACTGCAGCGTACAATCAAGCAGTTCCGGACGGATGAATGTGAGAGAATCGTCACGGACGATGGAGTACAGGTCGTGCAGCATTCAGAGGAGGCCGATATGGGGATGCATGTCGACAGTTCTGGACCCGATGCATTTATGGATACCGCTCACTCGCCGGGGTCGAGCAGGCAGCCTTCCTGGGCTGACGATACGCTTTAACATGGCATCACCCCTTCTTATGCGGGATTACAAAATTGCAACTGCTAATATAAATCGAATAACATCTGATGTAAAATTAAAATGTTTGACTGACTATCTGTATGCCGCCGATATAGATATCGTTTTCCTACAAGAAGTCGTCACACCCAAGGTCGGGAATGTCACAGGCTATGAGGCCATCATAAATATTGGCGATGAGGCAGGGACTGCAATTTTGTACAAAGCGGGCGTCACTTGTAGACCTCGAGGGATTTTAGAAACGGGTAGAGGGATTGTCGTACAGTTCGAAGATTTGCTTCTGATCAACGTCTATGCCCCGACTGGATCTACAGGCCGAAGGGATAGGAGTGTTTTTTATCGCGATGAAATTGTGCCATTATTATCCTGTGGTTGTTCGAAGATTTTATTGGGCGGCGATTTTAACTGTGTTGTACGCAGAGAAGACCAGTGTCCGAATTTTAATTTTTGTCTGGAGTTGCGAGATTTAATTGATGGGCTGGACTTACAAGATACCTGGTGCTCACTTCGCCCGCAGGTGACCGGATATACTTATGTTACCACTGCCTCCGCTAGTCGTCTGGATAGGTTTTATGTATCTACAGACATTTTAAGCGCTGCCAGGGATTGTGAAATATGGCCTGTTAATTTTAGCGACCACTGTGCGTATCACATTACGCTTAGGCACGTCTCGCAGAAAACCTTTTTGGGTCGAGGCGTATGGCAACTGAACGTCGCACTGTTGGACGACGGCGACCTGAAGAAGGATCTTATTGCAACGTGGCAATGGTGCCTCCAGCGACGACAAAGATATAGGGAGCGTGTTCGTTGGTGGACGGAGCTAGTAAAACCACGCATAAAGAAATGTATTTGTCAGTTTGCCAGGGCCAAGGCGTACTGGAAGAAACAGACGTTGGAATTTTATTTTACCGCTCTCCGCCAGTTGTATAACGATTCCTCTGCACTGCCTGGCAATCTCCTTCGCATTAAACGTACCAAAGCCAAAATCACCGCATTGGTTCGTGAGTCTCTGGCAGGAGCCCAAGTCAGGGCCCGCGCTTTCGATGACACCTTTAATGAGTCAGCGTCCTTGTACCACGTCATACGGGAAACTAAAAGAGGAAGACAAAAAATCATTACTCAACTGACAGATGACGATGGTCGTGTTTATGATGAGCAGGGCGAGCTTAAGATTTTTATTCGGAATCATTTCAGGCAACTTTACTCCCTACCTGACACAGACGTAGAGGCAGGAGAGGATTTTTTGTCTAACATTACAGCATCGGTGGACCCGGACGACCACGCACAGCTCCTGGCCAACATAACTAACTTCGAAGTGAAGTCAATCATTACGTCTGCGGCGAAAGGAAAAGCTGCAGGATCAGACGGTTTGCCGGTCGAATTTTATCTTCGGTATTGGGATGTTTTCGGCGACGAACTGACTATCATGTATAATGAATTGTTAACGAATACTGCTTTTCCATCGCAGTTCACTGAGGGCCTGATAGTCTTAGTCTCCAAACCGTCACAAGGGACTTCACTCAATAACTTACGACCAATCACCCTACTCAATGCAGATTTCAAAATCTTTACTAGAATTCTGAATGCCAGACTTAAGCCAGTCCTCAGTAAAGTGCTTGGTTCATACCACATGAACGTGGTTCCTGGTCGATCAATGATAGACGCCCTGTGCGAATACCGAGATATTGCATATTTGACTTGGATTTGCAAGACCACGTTGGCAATAGTCTTTTTTGACTTCGACAAGGCATTTGATAGGACCAACCATGGATTTCTGTTCCGAACGCTGGATAAACTGGGTTTCAACCAGCATTTCGTACAGATCATAAGGAATTGTATCTGCAATACGACTTCCCGCGTGAAATTCAACGGCCAGTTAACAGCCCCCGTGCCCATTCAACAAGGTTTGCGACAAGGGTGCCCGCTTTCTACGACTCTTTTCGCCATTGCTATCGAGCCGCTACTGAAGACGTTTTGCGTCACCTTACCGGGTCTTCAAACGCTGAATACAAAGACCGTCTGTCATGCCTATGCGGACGATATCAGCGTCCTTATCAATAACGACGAAGAGTTCGCTTCCGTGCGGCGGCTTGTCCACCGGTATGCAAGCGCCTGCGGTGCACGCCTTAACGAACGGAAATCCAAAGTCTTGCATTTAGGTCCGCAGGCTCGCTTCGCGAACACCGTTTGGTTAGAGGCAACCAACCAGCTCAAGCACCTTGGTTTGATTCTCACTCCGAATCCACGGGAAATGGTAAGAGTGAATTGGGAACAGAAGCTCAACGTCCTTCGAGCTTTGATTCGAGAGCACAATATGCGGTCCTTAGACAGGATTCAGAGAGCACATTTCGTCAATTATTATGTTCTCAGCAAGATTTACCATGTTGCCGCTGTTCTCCCTATTCCTACTGATATTGCTAACAGAATTTTAGCCCTTGCAGGCTGGTACATTTGGCGAGGTAATATTTTTAAAGTCGCTTTCAAGGCTACCGCTTTACCTCGGTATAAAGGTGGTCTAGCCCTTAAAGATGTTGAATTACAGTGCTCAGCGATTTTTCTAGCTCGAACATCAAGGATCTTACGATGTCGTCAGACAGGTCTTACAGCGCGTCTATTCCAGCAGTTACGACCACCGGATATGACGCCACCGATAAATGTTGGACATATCCATCCCGAGCTCGTTCATATTCGCCGTTATTACGTGGAGTTCAGCTATGTGCATCAACACCTGCAACCATTCACTGCTGCGGCTGTCTACAGTGTATTTACGAATCGGCAACAGAATAACTCTATAGAAATGAAGTATCCTGGCAAGAACTGGCGACAAATTTGGATGAATATCAGCACTCCTCTTCTTCGTTCCCAAGTTCGTTCCGTGTGGTATGATGTTGTGAACGAGGTGATGCCCACGGGGGAGAAATTGTGTAAGATCCACTTACGGCCTACACCGACTTGCGACACATGTGGGCATGTGGAAACATTGCACCACATATTATACTGCAGAGATCAGACGCAAATCTGGAAATGGACGAGAATGAAACTGGCTCTTATTAATAGAACGACGCCATCCGCAATACAACTGCAGGATATATTCCACCCGGACTGGCAATTATTTCCGAAATCTAAAAATAATAGCTATACCTGGTTAATTGGACAGTACCTATTTTATATACTGACGACTAAAACGCCTACACTTTCTGATTTTCATATGTATCTTATTGCCGAATATTACGCGATCAAACGATTACGAAAGTATAAAGAAAAATTTCAGAATTTTCTCACCGTTGCTTTGAATGATGGGAAGCTTTAAGTGTGCGAACCAATGGGTACGATTATTGCTTTTATTCTTTCTTCTATTATCAGGGTATCTGTTTGTCGGTTCTCAGGGCTCAATTGTTTCTTAAGTGGTACAATGCGTGCACCTGTGCACCTAAGGTCACAGAGAAGCAGCATGCAACAGGATGCAAACCTTGTGGCACCAGTATTTATTTCTGTTTTTCTTACGTTACCCAGCAGACAAGTATAGTTTCATTTGACGAAGTTTAAAACAGACGAGGCAGTATTTTCTTTCTAGATACCCATCTTTCCTCTATAAGGAACAATATCTCTATTAATTATATACGATGCTGAAGGAGCAATCTATGATCTTGTTGTTTTTGTCTCCACCAACTCAAGGAACACGCCATAGTACCCAGTTACTTTACTGAATAACTGCAAGAAAACAGCACGGCGACAATCTCGGCGAACATACTCTCAACGCTAAGAGATGACAACTTTGAATGAAGCCTTCAGGAAACTGAAACATCGACGAATACAGAACGACACGGAAACATTCATGCCAATACTAAGTGAAGACGAGGTTGAGAGGTAGAGATATACCACCACAAAAAAAATAAATAAATAAATAAATAAATAACTACATAAATAAATACAAAAAAAAAACGGTAGCGCGTCTGACTCCAGATCAGAAGGTAAAAAAAAAAAAAAAGTGGCGCAACGGATAACGCGTCTGACTACGGATCAGAAGATTCCAGGTTCGAATCCTGGCAGGGTCGGCATTTTGTTAGTTGCGGGCGCGTAGCTAGGCAGTGGATTCGAATGTCTCCACCTTCGTGGAGTGCAATGTTAATCCTGAGCATCTCGCAGCTGCATCTCGAGACGATTGCGGTAAATATCGCTTCGTGCAAGCGTCAGCGTAGCGTCAGTCGAGCAAAGTCGAGACAAGTCAAGCTGAGAGATGTTACGCACTTAATTAAACGGTAGGCGCGGGAAACCGACGCAGACAACGCTTTCCAAGTGTCCCATGTCACGCACCGAAGAGCGCGGACGGCTCCACGCAGCAGAGTGGCGCAGTGGAAGCGTGCTGGGCCCATAACCCAGAGGTCCGTGGATCGAAACCACGCTCTGCTAAAATTATTCTTTTTCTTGGGTGCCTCGAGCTCGATCATTAAGCCTGGGGTGAGCTGGTTCAGCGTCAACAGCAACCCCTGTAAGTCGTGAAACGACGACGTCGTGTGAAGAATGCGAGAAACACTTCCTAAGACGCAGACTTTCTTACGATTTTGCAGTAACTACATTCCTTGATCGCAACGTTAATGTCCTTTCGGGCCACGCGTGCAACTTTCGCGATATAAAAATCGCACCTCCCCGGCGGGGAATCGAACCCCGGTCTCCCGCGTGACAGGCGGGGATACTAACCACTATACTACCGAGGAACACGCGATCGGTGACTATAATGCACGCACACTTATGTTTCTCAAGCAGGTGATACATCTCAACTCTCGCGTCCCGATGCTTTCAGAGTCAGCTGCTACGAAATAAAAGTATGCCCCAGGTGAGGCTCGAACTCACAACCCCGGCATTGCTCACGGCTACTGCCTTATAAGTACCGTGCGCTAACCAATTGCGCCACTGGGGCTACAGCAGAGAGCTTTCAGTTAGCGATACTCACTTTGCTGCCAACCTGTTGTGGCTGCACACCCGTCATAAGATCGTCACCTGCGGCCATACTGCGAATTTAGCACCTGTCTACGAATGCCTCATTCGATTCTTGCTTCATATGCTACACTTACAAGCATATCAACCGCTTGTCCTCGCCGAAAAAAATGCAGAAAAACGCGCGCCTTGCCTTCTGCTACCTGTCCAACAGCGAGGGCAGATGTGTGGCAAGCTCTAAGCCGTGCAGGCGCACCGTGGCCGAGCAGCTGGAGGAGAGGTGCCTTCCTTGGCAGCTCCCTGCAGAGTGCGCAAGACCAGAGTGGCCGCGCCGCCGTTGTCAGTGGACGACATGCAGTTGCCGAGCCACGGAGAACACGTTGCTTTGCGATGTGCACCCGCCTCGTGGTAGAAAACGCAAACAGTGGCCCTGTGGCGCAACGG
This sequence comes from Schistocerca nitens, assembly GCF_023898315.1. NCBI lineage: Eukaryota > Metazoa > Arthropoda > Insecta > Orthoptera > Acrididae > Schistocerca > Schistocerca nitens. Next base: position 146,957,229 of record NC_064622.1, on the reverse strand, counting down.
ATAACGCGTCTGACTACGGATCAGAAGATTCCAGGTTCGAATCCTGGCAGGGTCGGCATTTTGTTAGTTGCGGGCGCGTAGCTAGGCAGTGGATTCGAATGTCTCCACCTTCGTGGAGTGCAATGTTAATCCTGAGCATCTCGCAGCTGCATCTCGAGACGATTGCGGTAAATATCGCTTCGTGCAAGCGTCAGCGTAGCGTCAGTCGAGCAAAGTCGAGACAAGTCAAGCTGAGAGATGTTACGCACTTAATTAAACGGTAGGCGCGGAAACCGACGCAGACAACGCTTTCCAAGTGTCCCATGTCACGCACCGAAGAGCGCGGACGGCTCCACGCAGCAGAGTGGCGCAGTGGAAGCGTGCTGGGCCCATAACCCAGAGGTCCGTGGATCGAAACCACGCTCTGCTAAAATTATTCTTTTTCTTGGGTGCCTCGAGCTCGATCATTAAGCCTGGGGTGAGCTGGTTCAGCGTCAACAGCAACCCCTGTAAGTCGTGAAACGACGACGTCGTGTGAAGAATGCGAGAAACACTTCCTAAGACGCAGACTTTCTTACGATTTTGCAGTAACTACATTCCTTGATCGCAACGTTAATGTCCTTTCGGGCCACGCGTGCAACTTTCGCGATATAAAAATCGCACCTCCCCGGCGGGGAATCGAACCCCGGTCTCCCGCGTGACAGGCGGGGATACTAACCACTATACTACCGAGGAACACGCGATCGGTGACTATAATGCACGCACACTTATGTTTCTCAAGCAGGTGATACATCTCAACTCTCGCGTCCCGATGCTTTCAGAGTCAGCTGCTACGAAATAAAAGTATGCCCCAGGTGAGGCTCGAACTCACAACCCCGGCATTGCTCACGGCTACTGCCTTATAAGTACCGTGCGCTAACCAATTGCGCCACTGGGGCTACAGCAGAGAGCTTTCAGTTAGCGATACTCACTTTGCTGCCAACCTGTTGTGGCTGCACACCCGTCATAAGATCGTCACCTGCGGCCATACTGCGAATTTAGCACCTGTCTACGAATGCCTCATTCGATTCTTGCTTCATATGCTACACTTACAAGCATATCAACCGCTTGTCCTCGCCGAAAAAAATGCAGAAAAACGCGCGCCTTGCCTTCTGCTACCTGTCCAACAGCGAGGGCAGATGTGTGGCAAGCTCTAAGCCGTGCAGGCGCACCGTGGCCGAGCAGCTGGAGGAGAGGTGCCTTCCTTGGCAGCTCCCTGCAGAGTGCGCAAGACCAGAGTGGCCGCGCCGCCGTTGTCAGTGGACGACATGCAGTTGCCGAGCCACGGAGAACACGTTGCTTTGCGATGTGCACCCGCCTCGTGGTAGAAAACGCAAACAGTGGCCCTGTGGCGCAACGGATAACGCGTCTGACTACGGATCAGAAGATTCCAGGTTCGAATCCTGGCAGGGTCGGCATTTTGTTAGTTGCGGGCGCGTAGCTAGGCAGTGGATTCGAATGTCTCCACCTTCGTGGAGTGCAATGTTAATCCTGAGCATCTCGCAGCTGCATCTCGAGACGATTGCGGTAAATATCGCTTCGTGCAAGCGTCAGCGTAGCGTCAGTCGAGCAAAGTCGAGACAAGTCAAGCTGAGAGATGTTACGCACTTAATTAAACGGTAGGCGCGGAAACCGACGCAGACAACGCTTTCCAAGTGTCCCATGTCACGCACCGAAGAGCGCGGACGGCTCCACGCAGCAGAGTGGCGCAGTGGAAGCGTGCTGGGCCCATAACCCAGAGGTCCGTGGATCGAAACCACGCTCTGCTAAAATTATTCTTTTTCTTGGGTGCCTCGAGCTCGATCATTAAGCCTGGGGTGAGCTGGTTCAGCGTCAACAGCAACCCCTGTAAGTCGTGAAACGACGACGTCGTGTGAAGAATGCGAGAAACACTTCCTAAGACGCAGACTTTCTTACGATTTTGCAGTAACTACATTCCTTGATCGCAACGTTAATGTCCTTTCGGGCCACGCGTGCAACTTTCAAGATATAAAAATCGCACCTCCCCGGCGGGGAATCGAACCCCGGTCTCCCGCGTGACAGGCGGGGATACTAACCACTATACTACCGAGGAACACGCGATCGGTGACTATAATGCACGCACACTTATGTTTCTCAAGCAGGTGATACATCTCAACTCTCGCGTCCCGATGCTTTCAGAGTCAGCTGCTACGAAATAAAAGTATGCCCCAGGTGAGGCTCGAACTCACAACCCCGGCATTGCTCACGGCTACTGCCTTATAAGTACCGTGCGCTAACCAATTGCGCCACTGGGGCTACAGCAGAGAGCTTTCAGTTAGCGATACTCACTTTGCTGCCAACCTGTTGTGGCTGCACACCCGTCATAAGATCGTCACCTGCGGCCATACTGCGAATTTAGCACCTGTCTACGAATGCCTCATTCGATTCTTGCTTCATATGCTACACTTACAAGCATATCAACCGCTTGTCCTCGCCGAAAAAAATGCAGAAAAACGCGCGCCTTGCCTTCTGCTACCTGTCCAACAGCGAGGGCAGATGTGTGGCAAGCTCTAAGCCGTGCAGGCGCACCGTGGCCGAGCAGCTGGAGGAGAGGTGCCTTCCTTGGCAGCTCCCTGCAGAGTGCGCAAGACCAGAGTGGCCGCGCCGCCGTTGTCAGTGGACGACATGCAGTTGCCGAGCCACGGAGAACACGTTGCTTTGCGATGTGCACCCGCCTCGTGGTAGAAAACGCAAACAGTGGCCCTGTGGCGCAACGGATAACGCGTCTGACTACGGATCAGAAGATTCCAGGTTCGAATCCTGGCAGGGTCGGCATTTTGTTAGTTGCGGGCGCGTAGCTAGGCAGTGGATTCGAATGTCTCCACCTTCGTGGAGTGCAATGTTAATCCTGAGCATCTCGCAGCTGCATCTCGAGACGATTGCGGTAAATATCGCTTCGTGCAAGCGTCAGCGTAGCGTCAGTCGAGCAAAGTCGAGACAAGTCAAGCTGAGAGATGTTACGCACTTAATTAAACGGTAGGCGCGGGAAACCGACGCAGACAACGCTTTCCAAGTGTCCCATGTCACGCACCGAAGAGCGCGGACGGTTCCACGCAGCAGAGTGGCGCAGTGGAAGCGTGCTGGGCCCATAACCCAGAGGTCCGTGGATCGAAACCACGCTCTGCTAAAATTATTCTTTTTCTTGGGTGCCTCGAGCTCGATCATTAAGCCTGGGGTGTGCTGATTCAGCGTCAACAGCAACCCCTGTAAGTCGTGAAACGACGACGTCGTGTGAAGAATGCGAGAAACACTTCCTAAGACGCAGACTTTCTTACGATTTTGCAGTAACTACATTCCTTGATCGCAACGTTAATGTCCTTTCGGGCCACGCGTGCAACTTTCGCGATATAAAAATCGCACCTCCCCGGCGGGGAATCGAACCCCGGTCTCCCGCGTGACAGGCGGGGATACTAACCACTATACTACCGAGGAACACGCGATCGGTGACTATAATGCACGCACACTTATGTTTCTCAAGCAGGTGATACATCTCAACTCTCGCGTCCCGATGCTTTCAGAGTCAGCTGCTACGAAATAAAAGTATGCCCCAGGTGAGGCTCGAACTCACAACCCCGGCATTGCTCACGGCTACTGCCTTATAAGTACCGTGCGCTAACCAATTGCGCCACTGGGGCTACAGCAGAGAGCTTTCAGTTAGCGATACTCACTTTGCTGCCAACCTGTTGTGGCTGCACACCCGTCATAAGATCGTCACCTGCGGCCATACTGCGAATTTAGCACCTGTCTACGAATGCCTCATTCGATTCTTGCTTCATATGCTACACTTACAAGCATATCAACCGCTTGTCCTCGCCGAAAAAAATGCAGAAAAACGCGCGCCTTGCCTTCTGCTACCTGTCCAACAGCGAGGGCAGATGTGTGGCAAGCTCTAAGCCGTGCAGGCGCACCGTGGCCGAGCAGCTGGAGGAGAGGTGCCTTCCTTGGCAGCTCCCTGCAGAGTGCGCAAGACCAGAGTGGCCGCGCCGCCGTTGTCAGTGGACGACATGCAGTTGCCGAGCCACGGAGAACACGTTGCTTTGCGATGTGCACCCGCCTCGTGGTAGAAAACGCAAACAGTGGCCCTGTGGCGCAACGGATAACGCGTCTGACTACGGATCAGAAGATTCCAGGTTCGAATCCTGGCAGGGTCGGCATTTTGTTAGTTGCGGGCGCGTAGCTAGGCAGTGGATTCGAATGTCTCCACCTTCGTGGAGTGCAATGTTAATCCTGAGCATCTCGCAGCTGCATCTCGAGACGATTGCGGTAAATATCGCTTCGTGCAAGCGTCAGCGTAGCGTCAGTCGAGCAAAGTCGAGACAAGTCAAGCTGAGAGATGTTACGCACTTAATTAAACGGTAGGCGCGGAAACCGACGCAGACAACGCTTTCCAAGTGTCCCATGTCACGCACCGAAGAGCGCGGACGGCTCCACGCAGCAGAGTGGCGCAGTGGAAGCGTGCTGGGCCCATAACCCAGAGGTCCGTGGATCGAAACCACGCTCTGCTAAAATTATTCTTTTTCTTGGGTGCCTCGAGCTCGATCATTAAGCCTGGGGTGAGCTGGTTCAGCGTCAACAGCAACCCCTGTAAGTCGTGAAACGACGACGTCGTGTGAAGAATGCGAGAAACACTTCCTAAGACGCAGACTTTCTTACGATTTTGCAGTAACTACATTCCTTGATCGCAACGTTAATGTCCTTTCGGGCCACGCGTGCAACTTTCGCGATATAAAAATCGCACCTCCCCGGCGGGGAATCGAACCCCGGTCTCCCGCGTGACAGGCGGGGATACTAACCACTATACTACCGAGGAACACGCGATCGGTGACTATAATGCACGCACACTTATGTTTCTCAAGCAGGTGATACATCTCAACTCTCGCGTCCCGATGCTTTCAGAGTCAGCTGCTACGAAATAAAAGTATGCCCCAGGTGAGGCTCGAACTCACAACCCCGGCATTGCTCACGGCTACTGCCTTATAAGTACCGTGCGCTAACCAATTGCGCCACTGGGGCTACAGCAGAGAGCTTTCAGTTAGCGATACTCACTTTGCTGCCAACCTGTTGTGGCTGCACACCCGTCATAAGATCGTCACCTGCGGCCATACTGCGAATTTAGCACCTGTCTACGAATGCCTCATTCGATTCTTGCTTCATATGCTACACTTACAAGCATATCAACCGCTTGTCCTCGCCGAAAAAAATGCAGAAAAACGCGCGCCTTGCCTTCTGCTACCTGTCCAACAGCGAGGGCAGATGTGTGGCAAGCTCTAAGCCGTGCAGGCGCACCGTGGCCGAGCAGCTGGAGGAGAGGTGCCTTCCTTGGCAGCTCCCTGCAGAGTGCGCAAGACCAGAGTGGCCGCGCCGCCGTTGTCAGTGGACGACATGCAGTTGCCGAGCCACGGAGAACACGTTGCTTTGCGATGTGCACCCGCCTCGTGGTAGAAAACGCAAACAGTGGCCCTGTGGCGCAACGGATAACGCGTCTGACTACGGATCAGAAGATTCCAGGTTCGAATCCTGGCAGGGTCGGCATTTTGTTAGTTGCGGGCGCGTAGCTAGGCAGTGGATTCGAATGTCTCCACCTTCGTGGAGTGCAATGTTAATCCTGAGCATCTCGCAGCTGCATCTCGAGACGATTGCGGTAAATATCGCTTCGTGCAAGCGTCAGCGTAGCGTCAGTCGAGCAAAGTCGAGACAAGTCAAGCTGAGAGATGTTACGCACTTAATTAAACGGTAGGCGCGGGAAACCGACGCAGACAACGCTTTCCAAGTGTCCCATGTCACGCACCGAAGAGCGCGGACGGTTCCACGCAGCAGAGTGGCGCAGTGGAAGCGTGCTGGGCCCATAACCCAGAGGTCCGTGGATCGAAACCACGCTCTGCTAAAATTATTCTTTTTCTTGGGTGCCTCGAGCTCGATCATTAAGCCTGGGGTGTGCTGATTCAGCGTCAACAGCAACCCCTGTAAGTCGTGAAACGACGACGTCGTGTGAAGAATGCGAGAAACACTTCCTAAGACGCAGACTTTCTTACGATTTTGCAGTAACTACATTCCTTGATCGCAACGTTAATGTCCTTTCGGGCCACGCGTGCAACTTTCGCGATATAAAAATCGCACCTCCCCGGCGGGGAATCGAACCCCGGTCTCCCGCGTGACAGGCGGGGATACTAACCACTATACTACCGAGGAACACGCGATCGGTGACTATAATGCACGCACACTTATGTTTCTCAAGCAGGTGATACATCTCAACTCTCGCGTCCCGATGCTTTCAGAGTCAGCTGCTACGAAATAAAAGTATGCCCCAGGTGAGGCTCGAACTCACAACCCCGGCATTGCTCACGGCTACTGCCTTATAAGTACCGTGCGCTAACCAATTGCGCCACTGGGGATACAGCAGAGAGCTTTCAGTTAGCGATACTCACTTTGCTGCCAACCTGTTGTGGCTGCACACCCGTCATAAGATCGTCACCTGCGGCCATACTGCGAATTTAGCACCTGTCTACGAATGCCTCATTCGATTCTTGCTTCATATGCTACACTTACAAGCATATCAACCGCTTGTCCTCGCCGAAAAAAATGCAGAAAAACGCGCGCCTTGCCTTCTGCTACCTGTCCAACAGCGAGGGCAGATGTGTGGCAAGCTCTAAGCCGTGCAGGCGCACCGTGGCCGAGCAGCTGGAGGAGAGGTGCCTTCCTTGGCAGCTCCCTGCAGAGTGCGCAAGACCAGAGTGGCCGCGCCGCCGTTGTCAGTGGACGACATGCAGTTGCCGAGCCACGGAGAACACGTTGCTTTGCCATGTGCACCCGCCTCGTGGTAGAAAACGCAAACAGTGGCCCTATGGCGCAACGGATAACGCGTCTGACTACGGATCAGAAGATTCCAGGTTCGAATCCTGGCAGGGTCGGCATTTTGTTAGTTGCGGGCGCGTAGCTAGGCAGTGGATTCGAATGTCTCCACCTTCGTGGAGTGCAATGTTAATCCTGAGCATCTCGCAGCTGCATCTCGAGACGATTGCGGTAAATATCGCTTCGTGCAAGCGTCAGCGTAGCGTCAGTCGAGCAAAGTCGAGACAAGTCAAGCTGAGAGATGTTACGCACTTAATTAAACGGTAGGCGCGGGAAACCGACGCAGACAACGCTTTCCAAGTGTCCCATGTCACGCACCGAAGAGCGCGGACGGCTCCACGCAGCAGAGTGGCGCAGTGGAAGCGTGCTGGGCCCATAACCCAGAGGTCCGTGGATCGAAACCACGCTCTGCTAAAATTATTCTTTTTCTTGGGTGCCTCGAGCTCGATCATTAAGCCTGGGGTGAGCTGGTTCAGCGTCAACAGCAACCCCTGTAAGTCGTGAAACGACGACGTCGTGTGAAGAATGCGAGAAACACTTCCTAAGACGCAGACTTTCTTACGATTTTGCAGTAACTACATTCCTTGATCGCAACGTTAATGTCCTTTCGGGCCACGCGTGCAACTTTCGCGATATAAAAATCGCACCTCCCCGGCGGGGAATCGAACCCCGGTCTCCCGCGTGACAGGCGGGGATACTAACCACTATACTACCGAGGAACACGCGATCGGTGACTATAATGCACGCACACTTATGTTTCTCAAGCAGGTGATACATCTCAACTCTCGCGTCCCGATGCTTTCAGAGTCAGCTGCTACGAAATAAAAGTATGCCCCAGGTGAGGCTCGAACTCACAACCCCGGCATTGCTCACGGCTACTGCCTTATAAGTACCGTGCGCTAACCAATTGCGCCACTTTTTTTTTTTTTTTTTTTTTAATTTATGTCGAATGCTCTACGACTTTTTTTTTTTTTTTTTTTTTTTTTTTGTAGTATCCGTAGTCACTTCGCAATAATCAATAAAATAGTTGACTGAGTCCACTGTCGCCCGTTACGTCCTTATAGTTTCTGTCGTATTGTGGGTCGTTTTTTAACCAATGCCTGTTCTCTCGAAGACTATATTCAACATGTTGCCGTAGAGGTTTGTATGGTTACTGAATTTTTTGGATTCCCAGTAAGCTGATTCCATGTAGACCATGAAATCAATTGAATTGTCAGATCCATTTCTACCAATTACGTAATGTGTGTAGTGACCCAAGAGCCACATGACAGTGTTATTTTTCCGTTCTGGGAAAAATATCTCTTCAGGCTGTAACAGCATTCGTGGCGTATAATTGCGGCCATCACTTCTGGTGAGGAGTGCTATCTTTCTTCTGATCCATGTCCAATTGTGAACTAGTCCACTGCAGGTGAATCTGTGTTGAAGTGTGTCCACGATTCCACACTTAGTGCAGTGATGTGTATCACTGAGTCCTATTCGATAAAGTTTTTCATTGGTCGGTACAGTGTCGCAGACCACCTTGTACCAAGTGGAAGCCACTTCTGTTGAATGGATTTTGAGGCTAATATTTTTCCATACAGTACGCCATATGACGTTCGGATACTTGATTTCTATGGTATTTTGTGTATCCGATTTATGCCATGTATTTAAAATCTCTCTTGTAGTTATATGTGACTTGTACACCGTGCCTGCCTCTAAGTAACTGACCTCAATATAAAAGTCCTTGACATGCGTGAGTTTGTTGTTTAGTTGGCCCACATTCACCGGGGGCTGCAGGGAACGTGGCTGGACAATTGTGAAGAGTCTGGAGGTAATGTTATTTCTGTCCTTATTAATCATAAACAGGGTTCTTTTGACGTAAAGTGCAGATGCTTTTTTAACCAAATTAGTTAGCCCTAATCCGCCCACCAGTCTTGCTTTGGTCACACTGTCGAGTCTAACTTTAAAAATGTTGCCTTTCCACAAGTAACTATTGGCAAGTCGCATTACCTTTTTCACCTGTAATTTCGGTGCTGGGAATATTTGTGCTACAAAACAGGCTTTAGAAAACATGTAGGTGTTAATTAATTGAACTTTCTGCAATAAATTCGCGGATCGCCAACAAAGTTCGTTGAACGCACCCTGCATTTTGGTCGCCGTGTCCCGCCAATTTACTGCAGCCATCTTCATTGGACAATTGTTTATAGTAATACCTAGTGGTTTGTGGGAATCAACTAGTGTAGCCCATTGGCTGCGTACCCTGTCAAATCCTCTTAAGTTTAGGATTTTACTCTTATGTATGTTCACCTTGGCACCAGAGGCGCGACTATATTGACGTATCGTCTCTTCCAGAATTGTAATTGCACCTCCGTGTCGAAGGACGACGCCCACGTCATCGGCATATGCTTTTGCTGTAAGCGTGACCCCGGATATTGTGACGCCACTTAATTTGCCTCTGAGTTGCCGTAGCAAAGGCTCAAGTGCAAGAACATACAATAGCATTGATAATGGGCTCCCTTGTGGAACGCCCCTCTGTATATGAATAGTTTTCGTCGGCTGCCCGTTTACGTAAGCCTTTGCAGTGATGCCGGTCATCATCTGGTGGATTACACTAACTGCTCGATCGTCAAAAGCCAGGTGTTTAAATATGAGATCGACGTACCGGTGGCTGACATGGTCAAATGCCTTGCAGAAATCGATGAAGTATAGTGCACATCTGATGTCAGTGACTGCCACAATAGAAATGAGGTCTCTGTATTCGGAGATGACCGACATGATTGTCCTGCCTGGGAAGCAGGCTTGATGGCCGTTTATTACAGTTCTTAGAAGTGGTGTGAGTCTCTCCTTCAGTGCTCGTGCAATGGTCTTGTAATCATAGTTCATCAACATTAAGGGGCGAAAATTATCGATTTTCTTGTGTCCTTTACTTTTCGGAATCAAGACTAGTTTTCCTTCCTTAAGTTCAGTTGGTAAGTCTCCTCCATGTAAGGTTTCGTTTATTACATCCGTGAACGTTGACCCAATTATATGCCAAAACTTTTGATAAAATTCTTTTGGTAATCCATCTGGACCCGCCGATTTGTTGGAAGGTGACGTCTTTACTAGATTAAATATTTCGTCCTCTGCAAATGCAGCAATCAGACAGTTATTTTCTTCAGTAGTGATCCGTTCCGTTAATAAGTGCAACATTTCAGTACTCGCAGTCTCGGCAGTCTGATCTTTAGTGTAGAGGTGAGCGAAATGTTGTTGGATTGCGCGCACTATGTCATTTTGGTCTGTAATAACGGTCCCGTCTTCGAGTTTGAGGTCTTCAATAAAACCGCGTCGCCTATTAAGTTGGTGTTTGATCAGGTGAAACATTGAAGTAGTTTCTTCTTGTAGTAGAGACTTTGCCTTTGATTTAAGTTTTAATCCCTCTAACTGCTGTCGTGTGATGCTTAGAAGCTTCGCTTTGATTTGTCGAATTTGCTCTAGATGAGGAGTAGCTACGTCGTGTTTGTCATGTAGTTCTCGCAATACAGTGTAATAAAATTCGATTGTCTTTTTGCCATCTCTAGTTTTTTGAAAACTGTATGATTTTAAGGTTTGCCTAAGTTTAGGTTTGGCAAACTTGACCCACCATTCGATTTTAGATCCGTATTTATGCACTGATTTCAAACATGCCGTCCATGTGGCGTTGACCCACCCTTCTAGTTCGTCATCTTTGAGATGGGCAATGTTGAGCATCCACTGATTGCGGTAAAATTTTGTAGGTTGCTTTGCTAAATTGATAGTCACAGAAAACCCACAGTGATCCGAGCAGTATGTCGGGATTACTTCCACATCCAACACGTTATGACTTAGATTCTCCGACACATACTGCCTATCTATCCGACTGCATGATGTCGAAGTGAAATGCGTGAACTTGACTAGCGTAGGGAATTTGACTTCCCATGCATCTTTGTACTTCATGTTTTTGATTAAGTCATGCAGCTCCTTGGAGTAGTTAAAATGCGGTACCTGATCTTTCCTGTGAACTACACAATTAAAGTCGCCACCAATTATGACAGACGCAGGATTTTTCCTCAACAAGTAGATTACGTCTTCCTTGAAGAATTGAGCTCTCGCAGCTCTGTTGGTGGTACCGGACGGTGCATAAACATTTACAACAGTGACATCAAATATTTTACAACTTAGGCCTCTTCCTGTAACTAGTTTATCCAACAACATGACCGGTATGCCTTCACGAGTTAAAATTGCGGTCCCTGTATTTTCGTCCGGTAGGACATTATAAAATATTTGAAAACCCGGCACGGTGAAATCAGTGAATAGCACTTCTTGCAACAAAGCAACATCCGCCTCTGTTTCATAGATAAATTGTTTTAACACAACTTTTTTCAAATCTGACGTTATCCTGTTAACGTTAATAGTTAATATTTTATAAGCTTGACTCATCCGAGAAGGTTAATGGTCATGTATGGACGACAAAGTAGAGTGAGTACAAAATCCGAGATTTACACTTCGCCCAATGTGTACAATGTATTTTAGGTGAAGAAGATCCAGTCGGAAATCCGCTGCTATTGCACTACTGTCTGTGAATCTGCGGAGGCTGTATGTCTATCTTTGCAATTATCTTGATCTACAGTGACTGACACTTCAGGATTGCCAACTCCTTTACTGTCCGGTGATTTTTGCCGTTGTGTGCCCCCGTTGCGTTTCGCCTGCGCCCTGCCGACGTTGACGTTCGGCTGCGGCTTCAGGCGGCGCCGCTGTGTGGCTTGCGCGGTTCCGGCTGTATTTGGAATACCTGTCCCTTGTGCAGGTCCCTCTTGTTTTTGGGCTGCACTGTGGGGGTCATTTAAGTCTTGAACGTGATCACTACTACCGACTTGATCAACAAGGTGCACCTTAGTGCCTTGTTCTACCGCAGGCGAGGAAGTGCCTTCAGTATGTTGATCACATTCCTGATTCGTATTTTCGGGTCCCTCTGGAATTGATGCCTGCATGGCTGCCTCGGCCGGTTCCATTTCAGCGACTGCATCATTAGCTGATGATGGAACATTGGCATTGGGTTGGCCTGATGATTCCGCCTCCACTGCAATGGCCGATTCCAGTGCTGTTTCATTACTGGCTTTTTGCTTTTGCACAGAGTGGGTGTGACCGGAACCATCCTCATCGGAAGAAATATCGGCTGAGTCCCAAGGGCGCTTATTGCCGGAGGCACTACGATCACTAGCAGCCGGGGCAGATTGCTCCTCTACAATAGGCATTATCATGGCACTGTCATTCACTAAAGTGGGATCTTGCACGGTATCGGAATTCAGAGAGACAACGGGCTGTTCTACATTACTTCGCATCAGGACATCACTAAATGTAAGCCGCTGTCGCTGTTGCAAATTGTTTTTTAAAACAAACATGCGACGGGGACAATCCTGCCTCAGGTGGCCGCTCTCGTTACAAACATGGCACGTGGGAATTTGTCCGGTATAGGTAACTAGCCCCTTGTACCCACACACCATTATGTGCGACGGGATATTAACCTTTATTTCCATTTCAACGGATCGCACCCCGCTATAACACTGCAGCTTATGTTCCCTGGACCACATTTCATTTCTAACAGACCTAACGTCACCGTACTTCGACAAAACCTCCTTCAGGTAGCAATTTTCAACTTCAGGTGGGAGATTGAAAACACGGACATTTTTCAACTCTACATCTGCATTTGAAAGCGTAACGATACTCACAGTCCCGTTCCGATGGCGAAATTCAATGCGTCCCCCGAATTTCAGCAGAAGTCGCTCCATGATAACTGGATTGTGCAACTTGACGAAGAAACAGTACTGTTCCAAATCGTAATAGGCAGTGTGGACCTGTTCTGTAGTTATCCCGCAGACGTCGACAATCCACTCGTGGATCTCCAGTGAGCTTGGTTGCAGAGCACGGGTTGACTTATCAAATTCAAATTTCAGGGTATTCTTCCTGGGACACTGACGAAACATATCGCTAATTAACCCTTAACGGGCTAACAGCATCGAACGTTGACACGAAATACACAACAACACGCAGGCACAGCACAGTAATACGACTCGCGACGGACACAAACTACACTTGTAAACAATCGCTAGCTTGGCGGAGCGGACGGTACCTCCTCACACTAGCGCGTCTCAAGCGCAACTCCTGAGCCACTGGGGCTACAGCAGAGAGCTTTCAGTTAGCGATACTCACTTTGCTGCCAACCTGTTGTGGCTGCACACCCGTCATAAGATCGTCACCTGCGGCCATACTGCGAATTTAGCACCTGTCTACGAATGCCTCATTCGATTCTTGCTTCATATGCTACACTTACAAGCATATCAACCGCTTGTCCTCGCCGAAAAAAATGCAGAAAAACGCGCGCCTTGCCTTCTGCTACCTGTCCAACAGCGAGGGCAGATGTGTGGCAAGCTCTAAGCCGTGCAGGCGCACCGTGGCCGAGCAGCTGGAGGAGAGGTGCCTTCCTTGGCAGCTCCCTGCAGAGTGCGCAAGACCAGAGTGGCCGCGCCGCCGTTGTCAGTGGACGACATGCAGTTGCCGAGCCACGGAGAACACGTTGCTTTGCGATGTGCACCCGCCTCGTGGTAGAAAACACAAACAGTGGCCCTGTGGCGCAACGGATAACGCGTCTGACTACGGATCAGAAGATTCCAGGTTCGAATCCTGGCAGGGTCGGCATTTTGTTAGTTGCGGGCGCGTAGCTAGGCAGTGGATTCGAATGTCTCCACCTTCGTGGAGTGCAATGTTAATCCTGAGCATCTCGCAGCTGCATCTCGAGACGATTGCGGTAAATATCGCTTCGTGCAAGCGTCAGCGTAGCGTCAGTCGAGCAAAGTCGAGACAAGTCAAGCTGAGAGATGTTACGCACTTAGTTAAACGGTAGGCGCGGGAAACCGACGCAGACAACGCTTTCCAAGTGTCCCATGTCACGCACCGAAGAGCGCGGACGGCTCCACGCAGCAGAGTGGCGCAGTGGAAGCGTGCTGGGCCCATAACCCAGAGGTCCGTGGATCGAAACCACGCTCTGCTAAAATTATTCTTTTTCTTGGGTGCCTCGAGCTCGATCATTAAGCCTGGGGTGAGCTGGTTCAGCGTCAACAGCAACCCCTGTAAGTCGTGAAACGACGACGTCGTGTGAAGAATGCGAGAAACACTTCCTAAGACGCAGACTTTCTTACGATTTTGCAGTAACTACATTCCTTGATCGCAACGTTAATGTCCTTTCGGGCCACGCGTGCAACTTTCGCGATATAAAAATCGCACCTCCCCGGCGGGGAATCGAACCCCGGTCTCCCGCGTGACAGGCGGGGATACTAACCACTATACTACCGAGGAACACGCGATCGGTGACTATAATGCACGCACACTTATGTTTCTCAAGCAGGTGATACATCTCAACTCTCGCGTCCCGATGCTTTCAGAGTCAGCTGCTACGAAATAAAAGTATGCCCCAGGTGAGGCTCGAACTCACAACCCCGGCATTGCTCACGGCTACTGCCTTATAAGTACCGTGCGCTAACCAATTGCGCCACTGGGGATACAGCAGAGAGCTTTCAGTTAGCGATACTCACTTTGCTGCCAACCTGTTGTGGCTGCACACCCGTCATAAGATCGTCACCTGCGGCCATACTGCGAATTTAGCACCTGTCTACGAATGCCTCATTCGATTCTTGCTTCATATGCTACACTTACAAGCATATCAACCGCTTGTCCTCGCCGAAAAAAATGCAGAAAAACGCGCGCCTTGCCTTCTGCTACCTGTCCAACAGCGAGGGCAGATGTGTGGCAAGCTCTAAGCCGTGCAGGCGCACCGTGGCCGAGCAGCTGGAGGAGAGGTGCCTTCCTTGGCAGCTCCCTGCAGAGTGCGCAAGACCAGAGTGGCCGCGCCGCCGTTGTCAGTGGACGACATGCAGTTGCCGAGCCACGGAGAACACGTTGCTTTGCGATGTGCACCCGCCTCGTGGTAGAAAACGCAAACAGTGGCCCTGTGGCGCAACGGATAACGCGTCTGACTACGGATCAGAAGATTCCAGGTTCGAATCCTGGCAGGGTCGGCATTTTGTTAGTTGCGGGCGCGTAGCTAGGCAGTGGATTCGAATGTCTCCACCTTCGTGGAGTGCAATGTTAATCCTGAGCATCTCGCAGCTGCATCTCGAGACGATTGCGGTAAATATCGCTTCGTGCAAGCGTCAGCGTAGCGTCAGTCGAGCAAAGTCGAGACAAGTCAAGCTGAGAGATGTTACGCACTTAGTTAAACGGTAGGCGCGGGAAACCGACGCAGACAACGCTTTCCAAGTGTCCCATGTCACGCACCGAAGAGCGCGGACGGCTCCACGCAGCAGAGTGGCGCAGTGGAAGCGTGCTGGGCCCATAACCCAGAGGTCCGTGGATCGAAACCACGCTCTGCTAAAATTATTCTTTTTCTTGGGTGCCTCGAGCTCGATCATTAAGCCTGGGGTGAGCTGGTTCAGCGTCAACAGCAACCCCTGTAAGTCGTGAAACGACGACGTCGTGTGAAGAATGCGAGAAACACTTCCTAAGACGCAGACTTTCTTACGATTTTGCAGTAACTACATTCCTTGATCGCAACGTTAATGTCCTTTCGGGCCACGCGTGCAACTTTCGCGATATAAAAATCGCACCTCCCCGGCGGGGAATCGAACCCCGGTCTCCCGCGTGACAGGCGGGGATACTAACCACTATACTACCGAGGAACACGCGATCGGTGACTATAATGCACGCACACTTATGTTTCTCAAGCAGGTGATACATCTCAACTCTCGCGTCCCGATGCTTTCAGAGTCAGCTGCTACGAAATAAAAGTATGCCCCAGGTGAGGCTCGAACTCACAACCCCGGCATTGCTCACGGCTACTGCCTTATAAGTACCGTGCGCTAACCAATTGCGCCACTGGGGATACAGCAGAGAGCTTTCAGTTAGCGATACTCACTTTGCTGCCAACCTGTTGTGGCTGCACACCCGTCATAAGATCGTCACCTGCGGCCATACTGCGAATTTAGCACCTGTCTACGAATGCCTCATTCGATTCTTGCTTCATATGCTACACTTACAAGCATATCAACCGCTTGTCCTCGCCGAAAAAAATGCAGAAAAACGCGCGCCTTGCCTTCTGCTACCTGTCCAACAGCGAGGGCAGATGTGTGGCAAGCTCTAAGCCGTGCAGGCGCACCGTGGCCGAGCAGCTGGAGGAGAGGTGCCTTCCTTGGCAGCTCCCTGCAGAGTGCGCAAGACCAGAGTGGCCGCGCCGCCGTTGTCAGTGGACGACATGCAGTTGCCGAGCCACGGAGAACACGTTGCTTTGCGATGTGCACCCGCCTCGTGGTAGAAAACACAAACAGTGGCCCTGTGGCGCAACGGATAACGCGTCTGACTACGGATCAGAAGATTCCAGGTTCGAATCCTGGCAGGGTCGGCATTTTGTTAGTTGCGGGCGCGTAGCTAGGCAGTGGATTCGAATGTCTCCACCTTCGTGGAGTGCAATGTTAATCCTGAGCATCTCGCAGCTGCATCTCGAGACGATTGCGGTAAATATCGCTTCGTGCAAGCGTCAGCGTAGCGTCAGTCGAGCAAAGTCGAGACAAGTCAAGCTGAGAGATGTTACGCACTTAGTTAAACGGTAGGCGCGGGAAACCGACGCAGACAACGCTTTCCAAGTGTCCCATGTCACGCACCGAAGAGCGCGGACGGCTCCACGCAGCAGAGTGGCGCAGTGGAAGCGTGCTGGGCCCATAACCCAGAGGTCCGTGGATCGAAACCACGCTCTGCTAAAATTATTCTTTTTCTTGGGTGCCTCGAGCTCGATCATTAAGCCTGGGGTGAGCTGGTTCAGCGTCAACAGCAACCCCTGTAAGTCGTGAAACGACGACGTCGTGTGAAGAATGCGAGAAACACTTCCTAAGACGCAGACTTTCTTACGATTTTGCAGTAACTACATTCCTTGATCGCAACGTTAATGTCCTTTCGGGCCACGCGTGCAACTTTCGCGATATAAAAATCGCACCTCCCCGGCGGGGAATCGAACCCCGGTCTCCCGCGTGACAGGCGGGGATACTAACCACTATACTACCGAGGAACACGCGATCGGTGACTATAATGCACGCACACTTATGTTTCTCAAGCAGGTGATACATCTCAACTCTCGCGTCCCGATGCTTTCAGAGTCAGCTGCTACGAAATAAAAGTATGCCCCAGGTGAGGCTCGAACTCACAACCCCGGCATTGCTCACGGCTACTGCCTTATAAGTACCGTGCGCTAACCAATTGCGCCACTGGGGATACAGCAGAGAGCTTTCAGTTAGCGATACTCACTTTGCTGCCAACCTGTTGTGGCTGCACACCCGTCATAAGATCGTCACCTGCGGCCATACTGCGAATTTAGCACCTGTCTACGAATGCCTCATTCGATTCTTGCTACATATGCTACACTTACAAGCATATCAACCGCTTGTCCTCGCCGAAAAAAATGCAGAAAAACGCGCGCCTTGCCTTCTGCTACCTGTCCAACAGCGAGGGCAGATGTGTGGCAAGCTCTAAGCCGTGCAGGCGCACCGTGGCCGAGCAGCTGGAGGAGAGGTGCCTTCCTTGGCAGCTCCCTGCAGAGTGCGCAAGACCAGAGTGGCCGCGCCGCCGTTGTCAGTGGACGACATGCAGTTGCCGAGCCACGGAGAACACGTTGCTTTGCGATGTGCACCCGCCTCGTGGTAGAAAACGCAAACAGTGGCCCTGTGGCGCAACGGATAACGCGTCTGACTACGGATCAGAAGATTCCAGGTTCGAATCCTGGCAGGGTCGGCATTTTGTTAGTTGCGGGCGCGTAGCTAGGCAGTGGATTCGAATGTCTCCACCTTCGTGGAGTGCAATGTTAATCCTGAGCATCTCGCAGCTGCATCTCGAGACGATTGCGGTAAATATCGCTTCGTGCAA
Source organism: Schistocerca nitens (assembly GCF_023898315.1). NCBI lineage: Eukaryota > Metazoa > Arthropoda > Insecta > Orthoptera > Acrididae > Schistocerca > Schistocerca nitens. The sequence continues at coordinate 146,939,406 of NC_064622.1, read as the reverse complement.
GCGTCAGCGTAGCGTCAGTCGAGCAAAGTCGAGACAAGTCAAGCTGAGAGATGTTACGCACTTAGTTAAACGGTAGGCGCGGGAAACCGACGCAGACAACGCTTTCCAAGTGTCCCATGTCACGCACCGAAGAGCGCGGACGGCTCCACGCAGCAGAGTGGCGCAGTGGAAGCGTGCTGGGCCCATAACCCAGAGGTCCGTGGATCGAAACCACGCTCTGCTAAAATTATTCTTTTTCTTGGGTGCCTCGAGCTCGATCATTAAGCCTGGGGTGAGCTGGTTCAGCGTCAACAGCAACCCCTGTAAGTCGTGAAACGACGACGTCGTGTGAAGAATGCGAGAAACACTTCCTAAGACGCAGACTTTCTTACGATTTCGCAGTAACTACATTCCTTGATCGCAACGTTAATGTCCTTTCGGGCCACGCGTGCAACTTTCGCGATATAAAAATCGCACCTCCCCGGCGGGGAATCGAACCCCGGTCTCCCGCGTGACAGGCGGGGATACTAACCACTATACTACCGAGGAACACGCGATCGGTGACTATAATGCACGCACACTTATGTTTCTCAAGCAGGTGATACATCTCAACTCTCGCGTCCCGATGCTTTCAGAGTCAGCTGCTACGAAATAAAAGTATGCCCCAGGTGAGGCTCGAACTCACAACCCCGGCATTGCTCACGGCTACTGCCTTATAAGTACCGTGCGCTAACCAATTGCGCCACTGGGGATACAGCAGAGAGCTTTCAGTTAGCGATACTCGCTTTGCTGCCAACCTGTTGTGGCTGCACACCCGTCATAAGATCGTCACCTGCGGCCATACTGCGAATTTAGCACCTGTCTACGAATGCCTCATTCGATTCTTGCTTCATATGCTACACTTACAAGCATATCAACCGCTTGTCCTCGCCGAAAAAAATGCAGAAAAACGCGCGCCTTGCCTTCTGCTACCTGTCCAACAGCGAGGGCAGATGTGTGGCAAGCTCTAAGCCGTGCAGGCGCACCGTGGCCGAGCAGCTGGAGGAGAGGTGCCTTCCTTGGCAGCTCCCTGCAGAGTGCGCAAGACCAGAGTGGCCGCGCCGCCGTTGTCAGTGGACGACATGCAGTTGCCGAGCCACGGAGAACACGTTGCTTTGCGATGTGCACCCGCCTCGTGGTAGAAAACACAAACAGTGGCCCTGTGGCGCAACGGATAACGCGTCTGACTACGGATCAGAAGATTCCAGGTTCGAATCCTGGCAGGGTCGGCATTTTGTTAGTTGCGGGCGCGTAGCTAGGCAGTGGATTCGAATGTCTCCACCTTCGTGGAGTGCAATGTTAATCCTGAGCATCTCGCAGCTGCATCTCGAGACGATTGCGGTAAATATCGCTTCGTGCAAGCGTCAGCGTAGCGTCAGTCGAGCAAAGTCGAGACAAGTCAAGCTGAGAGATGTTACGCACTTAGTTAAACGGTAGGCGCGGGAAACCGACGCAGACAACGCTTTCCAAGTGTCTCATGTCACGCACCGAAGAGCGCGGACGGTTCCACGCAGCAGAGTGGCGCAGTGGAAGCGTGCTGGGCCCATAACCCAGAGGTCCGTGGATCGAAACCACGCTCTGCTAAAATTATTCTTTTTCTTGGGTGCCTCGAGCTCGATCATTAAGCCTGGGGTGAGCTGGTTCAGCGTCAACAGCAACCCCTGTAAGTCGTGAAACGACGACGTCGTGTGAAGAATGCGAGAAACACTTCCTAAGACGCAGACTTTCTTACGATTTTGCAGTAACTACATTCCTTGATCGCAACGTTAATGTCCTTTCGGGCCACGCGTGCAACTTTCGCGATATAAAAATCGCACCTCCCCGGCGGGGAATCGAACCCCGGTCTCCCGCGTGACAGGCGGGGATACTAACCACTATACTACCGAGGAACACGCGATCGGTGACTATAATGCACGCACACTTATGTTTCTCAAGCAGGTGATACATCTCACCTCTCGCGTCCCGATGCTTTCAGAGTCAGCTGCTACGAAATAAAAGTATGCCCCAGGTGAGGCTCGAACTCACAACCCCGGCATTGCTCACGGCTACTGCCTTATAAGTACCGTGCGCTAACCAATTGCGCCACTGGGGATACAGCAGAGAGCTTTCAGTTAGCGATACTCACTTTGCTGCCAACCTGTTGTGGCTGCACACCCGTCATAAGATCGTCACCTGCGGCCATACTGCGAATTTAGCACCTGTCTACGAATGCCTCATTCGATTCTTGCTTCATATGCTACACTTACAAGCATATCAACCGCTTGTCCTCGCCGAAAAAAATGCAGAAAAACGCGCGCCTTGCCTTCTGCTACCTGTCCAACAGCGAGGGCAGATGTGTGGCAAGCTCTAAGCCGTGCAGGCGCACCGTGGCCGAGCAGCTGGAGGAGAGGTGCCTTCCTTGGCAGCTCCCTGCAGAGTGCGCAAGACCAGAGTGGCCGCGCCGCCGTTGTCAGTGGACGACATGCAGTTGCCGAGCCACGGAGAACACGTTGCTTTGCGATGTGCACCCGCCTCGTGGTAGAAAACACAAACAGTGGCCCTGTGGCGCAACGGATAACGCGTCTGACTACGGATCAGAAGATTCCAGGTTCGAATCCTGGCAGGGTCGGCATTTTGTTAGTTGCGGGCGCGTAGCTAGGCAGTGGATTCGAATGTCTCCACCTTCGTGGAGTGCAATGTTAATCCTGAGCATCTCGCAGCTGCATCTCGAGACGATTGCGGTAAATATCGCTTCGTGCAAGCGTCAGCGTAGCGTCAGTCGAGCAAAGTCGAGACAAGTCAAGCTGAGAGATGTTACGCACTTAGTTAAACGGTAGGCGCGGGAAACCGACGCAGACAACGCTTTCCAAGTGTCCCATGTCACGCACCGAAGAGCGCGGACGGCTCCACGCAGCAGAGTGGCGCAGTGGAAGCGTGCTGGGCCCATAACCCAGAGGTCCGTGGATCGAAACCACGCTCTGCTAAAATTATTCTTTTTCTTGGGTGCCTCGAGCTCGATCATTAAGCCTGGGGTGAGCTGGTTCAGCGTCAACAGCAACCCCTGTAAGTCGTGAAACGACGACGTCGTGTGAAGAATGCGAGAAACACTTCCTAAGACGCAGACTTTCTTACGATTTTGCAGTAACTACATTCCTTGATCGCAACGTTAATGTCCCTTCGGGCCACGCGTGCAACTTTCGCGATATAAAAATCGCACCTCCCCGGCGGGGAATCGAACCCCGGTCTCCCGCGTGACAGGCGGGGATACTAACCACTATACTACCGAGGAACACGCGATCGGTGACTATAATGCACGCACACTTATGTTTCTCAAGCAGGTGATACATCTCAACTCTCGCGTCCCGATGCTTTCAGAGTCAGCTGCTACGAAATAAAAGTATGCCCCAGGTGAGGCTCGAACTCACAACCCCGGCATTGCTCACGGCTACTGCCTTATAAGTACCGTGCGCTAACCAATTGCGCCACTGGGGATACAGCAGAGAGCTTTCAGTTAGCGATACTCACTTTGCTGCCAACCTGTTGTGGCTGCACACCCGTCATAAGATCGTCACCTGCGGCCATACTGCGAATTTAGCACCTGTCTACGAATGCCTCATTCGATTCTTGCTTCATATGCTACACTTACAAGCATATCAACCGCTTGTCCTCGCCGAAAAAAATGCAGAAAAACGCGCGCCTTGCCTTCTGCTACCTGTCCAACAGCGAGGGCAGATGTGTGGCAAGCTCTAAGCCGTGCAGGCGCACCGTGGCCGAGCAGCTGGAGGAGAGGTGCCTTCCTTGGCAGCTCCCTGCAGAGTGCGCAAGACCAGAGTGGCCGCGCCGCCGTTGTCAGTGGACGACATGCAGTTGCCGAGCCACGGAGAACACGTTGCTTTGCGATGTGCACCCGCCTCGTGGTAGAAAACACAAACAGTGGCCCTGTGGCGCAACGGATAACGCGTCTGACTACGGATCAGAAGATTCCAGGTTCGAATCCTGGCAGGGTCGGCATTTTGTTAGTTGCGGGCGCGTAGCTAGGCAGTGGATTCGAATGTCTCCACCTTCGTGGAGTGCAATGTTAATCCTGAGCATCTCGCAGCTGCATCTCGAGACGATTGCGGTAAATATCGCTTCGTGCAAGCGTCAGCGTAGCGTCAGTCGAGCAAAGTCGAGACAAGTCAAGCTGAGAGATGTTACGCACTTAGTTAAACGGTAGGCGCGGGAAACCGACGCAGACAACGCTTTCCAAGTGTCTCATGTCACGCACCGAAGAGCGCGGACGGCTCCACGCAGCAGAGTGGCGCAGTGGAAGCGTGCTGGGCCCATAACCCAGAGGTCCGTGGATCGAAACCACGCTCTGCTAAAATTATTCTTTTTCTTGGGTGCCTCGAGCTCGATCATTAAGCCTGGGGTGAGCTGGTTCAGCGTCAACAGCAACCCCTGTAAGTCGTGAAACGACGACGTCGTGTGAAGAATGCGAGAAACACTTCCTAAGACGCAGACTTTCTTACGATTTTGCAGTAACTACATTCCTTGATCGCAACGTTAATGTCCTTTCGGGCCACGCGTGCAACTTTCGCGATATAAAAATCGCACCTCCCCGGCGGGGAATCGAACCCCGGTCTCCCGCGTGACAGGCGGGGATACTAACCACTATACTACCGAGGAACACGCGATCGGTGACTATAATGCACGCACACTTATGTTTCTCAAGCAGGTGATACATCTCACCTCTCGCGTCCCGATGCTTTCAGAGTCAGCTGCTACGAAATAAAAGTATGCCCCAGGTGAGGCTCGAACTCACAACCCCGGCATTGCTCACGGCTACTGCCTTATAAGTACCGTGCGCTAACCAATTGCGCCACTGGGGATACAGCAGAGAGCTTTCAGTTAGCGATACTCACTTTGCTGCCAACCTGTTGTGGCTGCACACCCGTCATAAGATCGTCACCTGCGGCCATACTGCGAATTTAGCACCTGTCTACGAATGCCTCATTCGATTCTTGCTTCATATGCTACACTTACAAGCATATCAACCGCTTGTCCTCGCCGAAAAAAATGCAGAAAAACGCGCGCCTTGCCTTCTGCTACCTGTCCAACAGCGAGGGCAGATGTGTGGCAAGCTCTAAGCCGTGCAGGCGCACCGTGGCCGAGCAGCTGGAGGAGAGGTGCCTTCCTTGGCAGCTCCCTGCAGAGTGCGCAAGACCAGAGTGGCCGCGCCGCCGTTGTCAGTGGACGACATGCAGTTGCCGAGCCACGGAGAACACGTTGCTTTGCGATGTGCACCCGCCTCGTGGTAGAAAACACAAACAGTGGCCCTGTGGCGCAACGGATAACGCGTCTGACTACGGATCAGAAGATTCCAGGTTCGAATCCTGGCAGGGTCGGCATTTTGTTAGTTGCGGGCGCGTAGCTAGGCAGTGGATTCGAATGTCTCCACCTTCGTGGAGTGCAATGTTAATCCTGAGCATCTCGCAGCTGCATCTCGAGACGATTGCGGTAAATATCGCTTCGTGCAAGCGTCAGCGTAGCGTCAGTCGAGCAAAGTCGAGACAAGTCAAGCTGAGAGATGTTACGCACTTAGTTAAACGGTAGGCGCGGGAAACCGACGCAGACAACGCTTTCCAAGTGTCCCATGTCACGCACCGAAGAGCGCGGACGGCTCCACGCAGCAGAGTGGCGCAGTGGAAGCGTGCTGGGCCCATAACCCAGAGGTCCGTGGATCGAAACCACGCTCTGCTAAAATTATTCTTTTTCTTGGGTGCCTCGAGCTCGATCATTAAGCCTGGGGTGAGCTGGTTCAGCGTCAACAGCAACCCCTGTAAGTCGTGAAACGACGACGTCGTGTGAAGAATGCGAGAAACACTTCCTAAGACGCAGACTTTCTTACGATTTTGCAGTAACTACATTCCTTGATCGCAACGTTAATGTCCCTTCGGGCCACGCGTGCAACTTTCGCGATATAAAAATCGCACCTCCCCGGCGGGGAATCGAACCCCGGTCTCCCGCGTGACAGGCGGGGATACTAACCACTATACTACCGAGGAACACGCGATCGGTGACTATAATGCACGCACACTTATGTTTCTCAAGCAGGTGATACATCTCAACTCTCGCGTCCCGATGCTTTCAGAGTCAGCTGCTACGAAATAAAAGTATGCCCCAGGTGAGGCTCGAACTCACAACCCCGGCATTGCTCACGGCTACTGCCTTATAAGTACCGTGCGCTAACCAATTGCGCCACTGGGGATACAGCAGAGAGCTTTCAGTTAGCGATACTCACTTTGCTGCCAACCTGTTGTGGCTGCACACCCGTCATAAGATCGTCACCTGCGGCCATACTGCGAATTTAGCACCTGTCTACGAATGCCTCATTCGATTCTTGCTTCATATGCTACACTTACAAGCATATCAACCGCTTGTCCTCGCCGAAAAAAATGCAGAAAAACGCGCGCCTTGCCTTCTGCTACCTGTCCAACAGCGAGGGCAGATGTGTGGCAAGCTCTAAGCCGTGCAGGCGCACCGTGGCCGAGCAGCTGGAGGAGAGGTGCCTTCCTTGGCAGCTCCCTGCAGAGTGCGCAAGACCAGAGTGGCCGCGCCGCCGTTGTCAGTGGACGACATGCAGTTGCCGAGCCACGGAGAACACGTTGCTTTGCGATGTGCACCCGCCTCGTGGTAGAAAACACAAACAGTGGCCCTGTGGCGCAACGGATAACGCGTCTGACTACGGATCAGAAGATTCCAGGTTCGAATCCTGGCAGGGTCGGCATTTTGTTAGTTGCGGGCGCGTAGCTAGGCAGTGGATTCGAATGTCTCCACCTTCGTGGAGTGCAATGTTAATCCTGAGCATCTCGCAGCTGCATCTCGAGACGATTGCGGTAAATATCGCTTCGTGCAAGCGTCAGCGTAGCGTCAGTCGAGCAAAGTCGAGACAAGTCAAGCTGAGAGATGTTACGCACTTAGTTAAACGGTAGGCGCGGGAAACCGACGCAGACAACGCTTTCCAAGTGTCCCATGTCACGCACCGAAGAGCGCGGACGGCTCCACGCAGCAGAGTGGCGCAGTGGAAGCGTGCTGGGCCCATAACCCAGAGGTCCGTGGATCGAAACCACGCTCTGCTAAAATTATTCTTTTTCTTGGGTGCCTCGAGCTCGATCATTAAGCCTGGGGTGAGCTGGTTCAGCGTCAACAGCAACCCCTGTAAGTCGTGAAACGACGACGTCGTGTGAAGAATGCGAGAAACACTTCCTAAGACGCAGACTTTCTTACGATTTTGCAGTAACTACATTCCTTGATCGCAACGTTAATGTCCTTTCGGGCCACGCGTGCAACTTTCGCGATATAAAAATCGCACCTCCCCGGCGGGGAATCGAACCCCGGTCTCCCGCGTGACAGGCGGGGATACTAACCACTATACTACCGAGGAACACGCGATCGGTGACTATAATGCACGCACACTTATGTTTCTCAAGCAGGTGATACATCTCAACTCTCGCGTCCCGATGCTTTCAGAGTCAGCTGCTACGAAATAAAAGTATGCCCCAGGTGAGGCTCGAACTCACAACCCCGGCATTGCTCACGGCTACTGCCTTATAAGTACCGTGCGCTAACCAATTGCGCCACTGGGGATACAGCAGAGAGCTTTCAGTTAGCGATACTCACTTTGCTGCCAACCTGTTGTGGCTGCACACCCGTCATAAGATCGTCACCTGCGGCCATACTGCGAATTTAGCACCTGTCTACGAATGCCTCATTCGATTCTTGCTTCATATGCTACACTTACAAGCATATCAACCGCTTGTCCTCGCCGAAAAAAATGCAGAAAAACGCGCGCCTTGCCTTCTGCTACCTGTCCAACAGCGAGGGCAGATGTGTGGCAAGCTCTAAGCCGTGCAGGCGCACCGTGGCCGAGCAGCTGGAGGAGAGGTGCCTTCCTTGGCAGCTCCCTGCAGAGTGCGCAAGACCAGAGTGGCCGCGCCGCCGTTGTCAGTGGACGACATGCAGTTGCCGAGCCACGGAGAACACGTTGCTTTGCGATGTGCACCCGCCTCGTGGTAGAAAACACAAACAGTGGCCCTGTGGCGCAACGGATAACGCGTCTGACTACGGATCAGAAGATTCCAGGTTCGAATCCTGGCAGGGTCGGCATTTTGTTAGTTGCGGGCGCGTAGCTAGGCAGTGGATTCGAATGTCTCCACCTTCGTGGAGTGCAATGTTAATCCTGAGCATCTCGCAGCTGCATCTCGAGACGATTGCGGTAAATATCGCTTCGTGCAAGCGTCAGCGTAGCGTCAGTCGAGCAAAGTCGAGACAAGTCAAGCTGAGAGATGTTACGCACTTAGTTAAACGGTAGGCGCGGGAAACCGACGCAGACAACGCTTTCCAAGTGTCCCATGTCACGCACCGAAGAGCGCGGACGGCTCCACGCAGCAGAGTGGCGCAGTGGAAGCGTGCTGGGCCCATAACCCAGAGGTCCGTGGATCGAAACCACGCTCTGCTAAAATTATTCTTTTTCTTGGGTGCCTCGAGCTCGATCATTAAGCCTGGGGTGAGCTGGTTCAGCGTCAACAGCAACCCCTGTAAGTCGTGAAACGACGACGTCGTGTGAAGAATGCGAGAAACACTTCCTAAGACGCAGACTTTCTTACGATTTTGCAGTAACTACATTCCTTGATCGCAACGTTAATGTCCTTTCGGGCCACGCGTGCAAATTTCGCGATATAAAAATCGCACCTCCCCGGCGGGGAATCGAACCCCGGTCTCCCGCGTGACAGGCGGGGATACTAACCACTATACTACCGAGGAACACGCGATCGGTGACTATAATGCACGCACACTTATGTTTCTCAAGCAGGTGATACATCTCAACTCTCGCGTCCCGATGCTTTCAGAGTCAGCTGCTACGAAATAAAAGTATGCCCCAGGTGAGGCTCGAACTCACAACCCCGGCATTGCTCACGGCTACTGCCTTATAAGTACCGTGCGCTAACCAATTGCGCCACTGGGGATACAGCAGAGAGCTTTCAGTTAGCGATACTCACTTTGCTGCCAACCTGTTGTGGCTGCACACCCGTCATAAGATCGTCACCTGCGGCCATACTGCGAATTTAGCACCTGTCTACGAATGCCTCATTCGATTCTTGCTTCATATGCTACACTTACAAGCATATCAACCGCTTGTCCTCGCCGAAAAAAATGCAGAAAAACGCGCGCCTTGCCTTCTGCTACCTGTCCAACAGCGAGGGCAGATGTGTGGCAAGCTCTAAGCCGTGCAGGCGCACCGTGGCCGAGCAGCTGGAGGAGAGGTGCCTTCCTTGGCAGCTCCCTGCAGAGTGCGCAAGACCAGAGTGGCCGCGCCGCCGTTGTCAGTGGACGACATGCAGTTGCCGAGCCACGGAGAACACGTTGCTTTGCGATGTGCACCCGCCTCGTGGTAGAAAACGCAAACAGTGGCCCTGTGGCGCAACGGATAACGCGTCTGACTACGGATCAGAAGATTCCAGGTTCGAATCCTGGCAGGGTCGGCATTTTGTTAGTTGCGGGCGCGTAGCTAGGCAGTGGATTCGAATGTCTCCACCTTCGTGGAGTGCAATGTTAATCCTGAGCATCTCGCAGCTGCATCTCGAGACGATTGCGGTAAATATCGCTTCGTGCAAGCGTCAGCGTAGCGTCAGTCGAGCAAAGTCGAGACAAGTCAAGCTGAGAGATGTTACGCACTTAGTTAAACGGTAGGCGCGGGAAACCGACGCAGACAACGCTTTCCAAGTGTCCCATGTCACGCACCGAAGAGCGCGGACGGCTCCACGCAGCAGAGTGGCGCAGTGGAAGCGTGCTGGGCCCATAACCCAGAGGTCCGTGTATCGAAACCACGCTCTGCTAAAATTATTCTTTTTCTTGGGTGCCTCGAGCTCGATCATTAAGCCTGGGGTGAGCTGGTTCAGCGTCAACAGCAACCCCTGTAAGTCGTGAAACGACGACGTCGTGTGAAGAATGCGAGAAACACTTCCTAAGACGCAGACTTTCTTACGATTTTGCAGTAACTACATTCCTTGATCGCAACGTTAATGTCCTTTCGGGCCACGCGTGCAACTTTCGCGATATAAAAATCGCACCTCCCCGGCGGGGAATCGAACCCCGGTCTCCCGCGTGACAGGCGGGGATACTAACCACTATACTACCGAGGAACACGCGATCGGTGACTATAATGCACGCACACTTATGTTTCTCAAGCAGGTGATACATCTCAACTCTCGCGTCCCGATGCTTTCAGAGTCAGCTGCTACGAAATAAAAGTATGCCCCAGGTGAGGCTCGAACTCACAACCCCGGCATTGCTCACGGCTACTGCCTTATAAGTACCGTGCGCTAACCAATTGCGCCACTGGGGATACAGCAGAGAGCTTTCAGTTAGCGATACTCACTTTGCTGCCAACCTGTTGTGGCTGCACACCCGTCATAAGATCGTCACCTGCGGCCATACTGCGAATTTAGCACCTGTCTACGAATGCCTCATTCGATTCTTGCTTCATATGCTACACTTACAAGCATATCAACCGCTTGTCCTCGCCGAAAAAAATGCAGAAAAACGCGCGCCTTGCCTTCTGCTACCTGTCCAACAGCGAGGGCAGATGTGTGGCAAGCTCTAAGCCGTGCAGGCGCACCGTGGCCGAGCAGCTGGAGGAGAGGTGCCTTCCTTGGCAGCTCCCTGCAGAGTGCGCAAGACCAGAGTGGCCGCGCCGCCGTTGTCAGTGGACGACATGCAGTTGCCGAGCCACGGAGAACACGTTGCTTTGCGATGTGCACCCGCCTCGTGGTAGAAAACACAAACAGTGGCCCTGTGGCGCAACGGATAACGCGTCTGACTACGGATCAGAAGATTCCAGGTTCGAATCCTGGCAGGGTCGGCATTTTGTTAGTTGCGGGCGCGTAGCTAGGCAGTGGATTCGAATGTCTCCACCTTCGTGGAGTGCAATGTTAATCCTGAGCATCTCGCAGCTGCATCTCGAGACGATTGCGGTAAATATCGCTTCGTGCAAGCGTCAGCGTAGCGTCAGTCGAGCAAAGTCGAGACAAGTCAAGCTGAGAGATGTTACGCACTTAATTAAACGGTAGGCGCGGAAACCGACGCAGACAACGCTTTCCAAGTGTCCCATGTCACGCACCGAAGAGCGCGGACGGCTCCACGCAGCAGAGTGGCGCAGTGGAAGCGTGCTGGGCCCATAACCCAGAGGTCCGTGGATCGAAACCACGCTCTGCTAAAATTATTCTTTTTCTTGGGTGCCTCGAGCTCGATCATTAAGCCTGGGGTGAGCTGGTTCAGCGTCAACAGCAACCCCTGTAAGTCGTGAAACGACGACGTCGTGTGAAGAATGCGAGAAACACTTCCTAAGACGCAGACTTTCTTACGATTTTGCAGTAACTACATTCCTTGATCGCAACGTTAATGTCCTTTCGGGCCACGCGTGCAACTTTCGCGATATAAAAATCGCACCTCCCCGGCGGGGAATCGAACCCCGGTCTCCCGCGTGACAGGCGGGGATACTAACCACTATACTACCGAGGAACACGCGATCGGTGACTATAATGCACGCACACTTATGTTTCTCAAGCAGGTGATACATCTCAACTCTCGCGTCCCGATGCTTTCAGAGTCAGCTGCTACGAAATAAAAGTATGCCCCAGGTGAGGCTCGAACTCACAACCCCGGCATTGCTCACGGCTACTGCCTTATAAGTACCGTGCGCTAACCAATTGCGCCACTGGGGATACAGCAGAGAGCTTTCAGTTAGCGATACTCACTTTGCTGCCAACCTGTTGTGGCTGCACACCCGTCATAAGATCGTCACCTGCGGCCATACTGCGAATTTAGCACCTGTCTACGAATGCCTCATTCGATTCTTGCTTCATATGCTACACTTACAAGCATATCAACCGCTTGTCCTCGCCGAAAAAAATGCAGAAAAACGCGCGCCTTGCCTTCTGCTACCTGTCCAACAGCGAGGGCAGATGTGTGGCAAGCTCTAAGCCGTGCAGGCGCACCGTGGCCGAGCAGCTGGAGGAGAGGTGCCTTCCTTGGCAGCTCCCTGCAGAGTGCGCAAGACCAGAGTGGCCGCGCCGCCGTTGTCAGTGGACGACATGCAGTTGCCGAGCCACGGAGAACACGTTGCTTTGCGATGTGCACCCGCCTCGTGGTAGAAAACGCAAACAGTGGCCCTGTGGCGCAACGGATAACGCGTCTGACTACGGATCAGAAGATTCCAGGTTCGAATCCTGGCAGGGTCGGCATTTTGTTAGTTGCGGGCGCGTAGCTAGGCAGTGGATTCGAATGTCTCCACCTTCGTGGAGTGCAATGTTAATCCTGAGCATCTCGCAGCTGCATCTCGAGACGATTGCGGTAAATATCGCTTCGTGCAAGCGTCAGCGTAGCGTCAGTCGAGCAAAGTCGAGACAAGTCAAGCTGAGAGATGTTACGCACTTAGTTAAACGGTAGGCGCGGGAAACCGACGCAGACAACGCTTTCCAAGTGTCCCATGTCACGCACCGAAGAGCGCGGACGGCTCCACGCAGCAGAGTGGCGCAGTGGAAGCGTGCTGGGCCCATAACCCAGAGGTCCGTGTATCGAAACCACGCTCTGCTAAAATTATTCTTTTTCTTGGGTGCCTCGAGCTCGATCATTAAGCCTGGGGTGAGCTGGTTCAGCGTCAACAGCAACCCCTGTAAGTCGTGAAACGACGACGTCGTGTGAAGAATGCGAGAAACACTTCCTAAGACGCAGACTTTCTTACGATTTTGCAGTAACTACATTCCTTGATCGCAACGTTAATGTCCTTTCGGGCCACGCGTGCAACTTTCGCGATATAAAAATCGCACCTCCCCGGCGGGGAATCGAACCCCGGTCTCCCGCGTGACAGGCGGGGATACTAACCACTATACTACCGAGGAACACGCGATCGGTGACTATAATGCACGCACACTTATGTTTCTCAAGCAGGTGATACATCTCAACTCTCGCGTCCCGATGCTTTCAGAGTCAGCTGCTACGAAATAAAAGTATGCCCCAGGTGAGGCTCGAACTCACAACCCCGGCATTGCTCACGGCTACTGCCTTATAAGTACCGTGCGCTAACCAATTGCGCCACTGGGGATACAGCAGAGAGCTTTCAGTTAGCGATACTCACTTTGCTGCCAACCTGTTGTGGCTGCACACCCGTCATAAGATCGTCACCTGCGGCCATACTGCGAATTTAGCACCTGTCTACGAATGCCTCATTCGATTCTTGCTTCATATGCTACACTTACAAGCATATCAACCGCTTGTCCTCGCCGAAAAAAATGCAGAAAAACGCGCGCCTTGCCTTCTGCTACCTGTCCAACAGCGAGGGCAGATGTGTGGCAAGCTCTAAGCCGTGCAGGCGCACCGTGGCCGAGCAGCTGGAGGAGAGGTGCCTTCCTTGGCAGCTCCCTGCAGAGTGCGCAAGACCAGAGTGGCCGCGCCGCCGTTGTCAGTGGACGACATGCAGTTGCCAAGCCACGGAGAACACGTTGCTTTGCGATGTGCACCCGCCTCGTGGTAGAAAACACAAACAGTGGCCCTGTGGCGCAACGGATAACGCGTCTGACTACGGATCAGAAGATTCCAGGTTCGAATCCTGGCAGGGTCGGCATTTTGTTAGTTGCGGGCGCGTAGCTAGGCAGTGGATTCGAATGTCTCCACCTTCGTGGAGTGCAATGTTAATCCTGAGCATCTCGCAGCTGCATCTCGAGACGATTGCGGTAAATATCGCTTCGTGCAAGCGTCAGCGTAGCGTCAGTCGAGCAAAGTCGAGACAAGTCAAGCTGAGAGATGTTACGCACTTAGTTAAACGGTAGGCGCGGGAAACCGACGCAGACAACGCTTTCCAAGTGTCCCATGTCACGCACCGAAGAGCGCGGACGGCTCCACGCAGCAGAGTGGCGCAGTGGAAGCGTGCTGGGCCCATAACCCAGAGGTCCGTGGATCGAAACCACGCTCTGCTAAAATTATTCTTTTTCTTGGGTGCCTCGAGCTCGATCATTAAGCCTGGGGTGAGCTGGTTCAGCGTCAACAGCAACCCCTGTAAGTCGTGAAACGACGACGTCGTGTGAAGAATGCGAGAAACACTTCCTAAGACGCAGACTTTCTTACGATTTTGCAGTAACTACATTCCTTGATCGCAACGTTAATGTCCTTTCGGGCCACGCGTGCAAATTTCGCGATATAAAAATCGCACCTCCCCGGCGGGGAATCGAACCCCGGTCTCCCGCGTGACAGGCGGGGATACTAACCACTATACTACCGAGGAACACGCGATCGGTGACTATAATGCACGCACACTTATGTTTCTCAAGCAGGTGATACATCTCAACTCTCGCGTCCCGATGCTTTCAGAGTCAGCTGCTACGAAATAAAAGTATGCCCCAGGTGAGGCTCGAACTCACAACCCCGGCATTGCTCACGGCTACTGCCTTATAAGTACCGTGCGCTAACCAATTGCGCCACTGGGGATACAGCAGAGAGCTTTCAGTTAGCGATACTCACTTTGCTGCCAACCTGTTGTGGCTGCACACCCGTCATAAGATCGTCACCTGCGGCCATACTGCGAATTTAGCACCTGTCTACGAATGCCTCATTCGATTCTTGCTTCATATGCTACACTTACAAGCATATCAACCGCTTGTCCTCGCCGAAAAAAATGCAGAAAAACGCGCGCCTTGCCTTCTGCTACCTGTCCAACAGCGAGGGCAGATGTGTGGCAAGCTCTAAGCCGTGCAGGCGCACCGTGGCCGAGCAGCTGGAGGAGAGGTGCCTTCCTTGGCAGCTCCCTGCAGAGTGCGCAAGACCAGAGTGGCCGCGCCGCCGTTGTCAGTGGACGACATGCAGTTGCCGAGCCACGGAGAACACGTTGCTTTGCGATGTGCACCCGCCTCGTGGTAGAAAACGCAAACAGTGGCCCTGTGGCGCAACGGATAACGCGTCTGACTACGGATCAGAAGATTCCAGGTTCGAATCCTGGCAGGGTCGGCATTTTGTTAGTTGCGGGCGCGTAGCTAGGCAGTGGATTCGAATGTCTCCACCTTCGTGGAGTGCAATGTTAATCCTGAGCATCTCGCAGCTGCATCTCGAGACGATTGCGGTAAATATCGCTTCGTGCAAGCGTCAGCGTAGCGTCAGTCGAGCAAAGTCGAGACAAGTCAAGCTGAGAGATGTTACGCACTTAGTTAAACGGTAGGCGCGGGAAACCGACGCAGACAACGCTTTCCAAGTGTCCCATGTCACGCACCGAAGAGCGCGGACGGCTCCACGCAGCAGAGTGGCGCAGTGGAAGCGTGCTGGGCCCATAACCCAGAGGTCCGTGGATCGAAACCACGCTCTGCTAAAATTATTCTTTTTCTTGGGTGCCTCGAGCTCGATCATTAAGCCTGGGGTGAGCTGGTTCAGCGTCAACAGCAACCCCTGTAAGTCGTGAAACGACGACGTCGTGTGAAGAATGCGAGAAACACTTCCTAAGACGCAGACTTTCTTACGATTTTGCAGTAACTACATTCCTTGATCGCAACGTTAATGTCCTTTCGGGCCACGCGTGCAACTTTCGAGATATAAAAATCGCACCTCCCCGGCGGGGAATCGAACCCCGGTCTCCCGCGTGACAGGCGGGGATACTAACCACTATACTACCGAGGAACACGCGATCGGTGACTATAATGCACGCACACTTATGTTTCTCAAGCAGGTGATACATCTCAACTCTCGCGTCCCGATGCTTTCAGAGTCAGCTGCTACGAAATAAAAGTATGCCCCAGGTGAGGCTCGAACTCACAACCCCGGCATTGCTCACGGCTACTGCCTTATAAGTACCGTGCGCTAACCAATTGCGCCACTGGGGATACAGCAGAGAGCTTTCAGTTAGCGATACTCACTTTGCTGCCAACCTGTTGTGGCTGCACACCCGTCATAAGATCGTCACCTGCGGCCATACTGCGAATTTAGCACCTGTCTACGAATGCCTCATTCGATTCTTGCTTCATATGCTACACTTACAAGCATATCAACCGCTTGTCCTCGCCGAAAAAAATGCAGAAAAACGCGCGCCTTGCCTTCTGCTACCTGTCCAACAGCGAGGGCAGATGTGTGGCAAGCTCTAAGCCGTGCAGGCGCACCGTGGCCGAGCAGCTGGAGGAGAGGTGCCTTCCTTGGCAGCTCCCTGCAGAGTGCGCAAGACCAGAGTGGCCGCGCCGCCGTTGTCAGTGGACGACATGCAGTTGCCGAGCCACGGAGAACACGTTGCTTTGCGATGTGCACCCGCCTCGTGGTAGAAAACACAAACAGTGGCCCTGTGGCGCAACGGATAACGCGTCTGACTACGGATCAGAAGATTCCAGGTTCGAATCCTGGCAGGGTCGGCATTTTGTTAGTTGCGGGCGCGTAGCTAGGCAGTGGATTCGAATGTCTCCACCTTCGTGGAGTGCAATGTTAATCCTGAGCATCTCGCAGCTGCATCTCGAGACGATTGCGGTAAATATCGCTTCGTGCAAGCGTCAGCGTAGCGTCAGTCGAGCAAAGTCGAGACAAGTCAAGCTGAGAGATGTTACGCACTTAGTTAAACGGTAGGCGCGGGAAACCGACGCAGACAACGCTTTCCAAGTGTCCCATGTCACGCACCGAAGAGCGCGGACGGCTCCACGCAGCAGAGTGGCGCAGTGGAAGCGTGCTGGGCCCATAACCCAGAGGTCCGTGGATCGAAACCACGCTCTGCTAAAATTATTCTTTTTCTTGGGTGCCTCGAGCTCGATCATTAAGCCTGGGGTGAGCTGGTTCAGCGTCAACAGCAACCCCTGTAAGTCGTGAAACGACGACGTCGTGTGAAGAATGCGAGAAACACTTCCTAAGACGCAGACTTTCTTACGATTTTGCAGTAACTACATTCCTTGATCGCAACGTTAATGTCCTTTCGGGCCACGCGTGCAAATTTCGCGATATAAAAATCGCACCTCCCCGGCGGGGAATCGAACCCCGGTCTCCCGCGTGACAGGCGGGGATACTAACCACTATACTACCGAGGAACACGCGATCGGTGACTATAATGCACGCACACTTATGTTTCTCAAGCAGGTGATACATCTCAACTCTCGCGTCCCGATGCTTTCAGAGTCAGCTGCTACGAAATAAAAGTATGCCCCAGGTGAGGCTCGAACTCACAACCCCGGCATTGCTCACGGCTACTGCCTTATAAGTACCGTGCG
Organism: Schistocerca nitens; assembly: GCF_023898315.1. Lineage (NCBI taxonomy): Eukaryota > Metazoa > Arthropoda > Insecta > Orthoptera > Acrididae > Schistocerca > Schistocerca nitens. The sequence continues at coordinate 146,922,151 of NC_064622.1, read as the reverse complement.
CTAACCAATTGCGCCACTGGGGATACAGCAGAGAGCTTTCAGTTAGCGATACTCACTTTGCTGCCAACCTGTTGTGGCTGCACACCCGTCATAAGATCGTCACCTGCGGCCATACTGCGAATTTAGCACCTGTCTACGAATGCCTCATTCGATTCTTGCTTCATATGCTACACTTACAAGCATATCAACCGCTTGTCCTCGCCGAAAAAAATGCAGAAAAACGCGCGCCTTGCCTTCTGCTACCTGTCCAACAGCGAGGGCAGATGTGTGGCAAGCTCTAAGCCGTGCAGGCGCACCGTGGCCGAGCAGCTGGAGGAGAGGTGCCTTCCTTGGCAGCTCCCTGCAGAGTGCGCAAGACCAGAGTGGCCGCGCCGCCGTTGTCAGTGGACGACATGCAGTTGCCGAGCCACGGAGAACACGTTGCTTTGCGATGTGCACCCGCCTCGTGGTAGAAAACGCAAACAGTGGCCCTGTGGCGCAACGGATAACGCGTCTGACTACGGATCAGAAGATTCCAGGTTCGAATCCTGGCAGGGTCGGCATTTTGTTAGTTGCGGGCGCGTAGCTAGGCAGTGGATTCGAATGTCTCCACCTTCGTGGAGTGCAATGTTAATCCTGAGCATCTCGCAGCTGCATCTCGAGACGATTGCGGTAAATATCGCTTCGTGCAAGCGTCAGCGTAGCGTCAGTCGAGCAAAGTCGAGACAAGTCAAGCTGAGAGATGTTACGCACTTAGTTAAACGGTAGGCGCGGGAAACCGACGCAGACAACGCTTTCCAAGTGTCCCATGTCACGCACCGAAGAGCGCGGACGGCTCCACGCAGCAGAGTGGCGCAGTGGAAGCGTGCTGGGCCCATAACCCAGAGGTCCGTGTATCGAAACCACGCTCTGCTAAAATTATTCTTTTTCTTGGGTGCCTCGAGCTCGATCATTAAGCCTGGGGTGAGCTGGTTCAGCGTCAACAGCAACCCCTGTAAGTCGTGAAACGACGACGTCGTGTGAAGAATGCGAGAAACACTTCCTAAGACGCAGACTTTCTTACGATTTTGCAGTAACTACATTCCTTGATCGCAACGTTAATGTCCTTTCGGGCCACGCGTGCAACTTTCGCGATATAAAAATCGCACCTCCCCGGCGGGGAATCGAACCCCGGTCTCCCGCGTGACAGGCGGGGATACTAACCACTATACTACCGAGGAACACGCGATCGGTGACTATAATGCACGCACACTTATGTTTCTCAAGCAGGTGATACATCTCAACTCTCGCGTCCCGATGCTTTCAGAGTCAGCTGCTACGAAATAAAAGTATGCCCCAGGTGAGGCTCGAACTCACAACCCCGGCATTGCTCACGGCTACTGCCTTATAAGTACCGTGCGCTAACCAATTGCGCCACTGGGGATACAGCAGAGAGCTTTCAGTTAGCGATACTCACTTTGCTGCCAACCTGTTGTGGCTGCACACCCGTCATAAGATCGTCACCTGCGGCCATACTGCGAATTTAGCACCTGTCTACGAATGCCTCATTCGATTCTTGCTTCATATGCTACACTTACAAGCATATCAACCGCTTGTCCTCGCCGAAAAAAATGCAGAAAAACGCGCGCCTTGCCTTCTGCTACCTGTCCAACAGCGAGGGCAGATGTGTGGCAAGCTCTAAGCCGTGCAGGCGCACCGTGGCCGAGCAGCTGGAGGAGAGGTGCCTTCCTTGGCAGCTCCCTGCAGAGTGCGCAAGACCAGAGTGGCCGCGCCGCCGTTGTCAGTGGACGACATGCAGTTGCCGAGCCACGGAGAACACGTTGCTTTGCGATGTGCACCCGCCTCGTGGTAGAAAACGCAAACAGTGGCCCTGTGGCGCAACGGATAACGCGTCTGACTACGGATCAGAAGATTCCAGGTTCGAATCCTGGCAGGGTCGGCATTTTGTTAGTTGCGGGCGCGTAGCTAGGCAGTGGATTCGAATGTCTCCACCTTCGTGGAGTGCAATGTTAATCCTGAGCATCTCGCAGCTGCATCTCGAGACGATTGCGGTAAATATCGCTTCGTGCAAGCGTCAGCGTAGCGTCAGTCGAGCAAAGTCGAGACAAGTCAAGCTGAGAGATGTTACGCACTTAGTTAAACGGTAGGCGCGGGAAACCGACGCAGACAACGCTTTCCAAGTGTCCCATGTCACGCACCGAAGAGCGCGGACGGCTCCACGCAGCAGAGTGGCGCAGTGGAAGCGTGCTGGGCCCATAACCCAGAGGTCCGTGTATCGAAACCACGCTCTGCTAAAATTATTCTTTTTCTTGGGTGCCTCGAGCTCGATCATTAAGCCTGGGGTGAGCTGGTTCAGCGTCAACAGCAACCCCTGTAAGTCGTGAAACGACGACGTCGTGTGAAGAATGCGAGAAACACTTCCTAAGACGCAGACTTTCTTACGATTTTGCAGTAACTACATTCCTTGATCGCAACGTTAATGTCCTTTCGGGCCACGCGTGCAACTTTCGCGATATAAAAATCGCACCTCCCCGGCGGGGAATCGAACCCCGGTCTCCCGCGTGACAGGCGGGGATACTAACCACTATACTACCGAGGAACACGCGATCGGTGACTATAATGCACGCACACTTATGTTTCTCAAGCAGGTGATACATCTCAACTCTCGCGTCCCGATGCTTTCAGAGTCAGCTGCTACGAAATAAAAGTATGCCCCAGGTGAGGCTCGAACTCACAACCCCGGCATTGCTCACGGCTACTGCCTTATAAGTACCGTGCGCTAACCAATTGCGCCACTGGGGATACAGCAGAGAGCTTTCAGTTAGCGATACTCACTTTGCTGCCAACCTGTTGTGGCTGCACACCCGTCATAAGATCGTCACCTGCGGCCATACTGCGAATTTAGCACCTGTCTACGAATGCCTCATTCGATTCTTGCTTCATATGCTACACTTACAAGCATATCAACCGCTTGTCCTCGCCGAAAAAAATGCAGAAAAACGCGCGCCTTGCCTTCTGCTACCTGTCCAACAGCGAGGGCAGATGTGTGGCAAGCTCTAAGCCGTGCAGGCGCACCGTGGCCGAGCAGCTGGAGGAGAGGTGCCTTCCTTGGCAGCTCCCTGCAGAGTGCGCAAGACCAGAGTGGCCGCGCCGCCGTTGTCAGTGGACGACATGCAGTTGCCGAGCCACGGAGAACACGTTGCTTTGCGATGTGCACCCGCCTCGTGGTAGAAAACACAAACAGTGGCCCTGTGGCGCAACGGATAACGCGTCTGACTACGGATCAGAAGATTCCAGGTTCGAATCCTGGCAGGGTCGGCATTTTGTTAGTTGCGGGCGCGTAGCTAGGCAGTGGATTCGAATGTCTCCACCTTCGTGGAGTGCAATGTTAATCCTGAGCATCTCGCAGCTGCATCTCGAGACGATTGCGGTAAATATCGCTTCGTGCAAGCGTCAGCGTAGCGTCAGTCGAGCAAAGTCGAGACAAGTCAAGCTGAGAGATGTTACGCACTTAGTTAAACGGTAGGCGCGGGAAACCGACGCAGACAACGCTTTCCAAGTGTCCCATGTCACGCACCGAAGAGCGCGGACGGCTCCACGCAGCAGAGTGGCGCAGTGGAAGCGTGCTGGGCCCATAACCCAGAGGTCCGTGGATCGAAACCACGCTCTGCTAAAATTATTCTTTTTCTTGGGTGCCTCGAGCTCGATCATTAAGCCTGGGGTGAGCTGGTTCAGCGTCAACAGCAACCCCTGTAAGTCGTGAAACGACGACGTCGTGTGAAGAATGCGAGAAACACTTCCTAAGACGCAGACTTTCTTACGATTTTGCAGTAACTACATTCCTTGATCGCAACGTTAATGTCCTTTCGGGCCACGCGTGCAACTTTCGCGATATAAAAATCGCACCTCCCCGGCGGGGAATCGAACCCCGGTCTCCCGCGTGACAGGCGGGGATACTAACCACTATACTACCGAGGAACACGCGATCGGTGACTATAATGCACGCACACTTATGTTTCTCAAGCAGGTGATACATCTCAACTCTCGCGTCCCGATGCTTTCAGAGTCAGCTGCTACGAAATAAAAGTATGCCCCAGGTGAGGCTCGAACTCACAACCCCGGCATTGCTCACGGCTACTGCCTTATAAGTACCGTGCGCTAACCAATTGCGCCACTGGGGATACAGCAGAGAGCTTTCAGTTAGCGATACTCACTTTGCTGCCAACCTGTTGTGGCTGCACACCCGTCATAAGATCGTCACCTGCGGCCATACTGCGAATTTAGCACCTGTCTACGAATGCCTCATTCGATTCTTGCTTCATATGCTACACTTACAAGCATATCAACCGCTTGTCCTCGCCGAAAAAAATGCAGAAAAACGCGCGCCTTGCCTTCTGCTACCTGTCCAACAGCGAGGGCAGATGTGTGGCAAGCTCTAAGCCGTGCAGGCGCACCGTGGCCGAGCAGCTGGAGGAGAGGTGCCTTCCTTGGCAGCTCCCTGCAGAGTGCGCAAGACCAGAGTGGCCGCGCCGCCGTTGTCAGTGGACGACATGCAGTTGCCGAGCCACGGAGAACACGTTGCTTTGCGATGTGCACCCGCCTCGTGGTAGAAAACGCAAACAGTGGCCCTGTGGCGCAACGGATAACGCGTCTGACTACGGATCAGAAGATTCCAGGTTCGAATCCTGGCAGGGTCGGCATTTTGTTAGTTGCGGGCGCGTAGCTAGGCAGTGGATTCGAATGTCTCCACCTTCGTGGAGTGCAATGTTAATCCTGAGCATCTCGCAGCTGCATCTCGAGACGATTGCGGTAAATATCGCTTCGTGCAAGCGTCAGCGTAGCGTCAGTCGAGCAAAGTCGAGACAAGTCAAGCTGAGAGATGTTACGCACTTAATTAAACGGTAGGCGCGGGAAACCGACGCAGACAACGCTTTCCAAGTGTCCCATGTCACGCACCGAAGAGCGCGGACGGCTCCACGCAGCAGAGTGGCGCAGTGGAAGCGTGCTGGGCCCATAACCCAGAGGTCCGTGTATCGAAACCACGCTTTGCTAAAATTATTCTTTTTCTTGGGTGCCTCGAGCTCGATCATTAAGCCTGGGGTGAGCTGGTTCAGCGTCAACAGCAACCCCTGTAAGTCGTGAAACGACGACGTCGTGTGAAGAATGCGAGAAACACTTCCTAAGACGCAGACTTTCTTACGATTTTGCAGTAACTACATTCCTTGATCGCAACGTTAATGTCCTTTCGGGCCACGCGTGCAACTTTCGCGATATAAAAATCGCACCTCCCCGGCGGGGAATCGAACCCCGGTCTCCCGCGTGACAGGCGGGGATACTAACCACTATACTACCGAGGAACACGCGATCGGTGACTATAATGCACGCACACTTATGTTTCTCAAGCAGGTGATACATCTCAACTCTCGCGTCCCGATGCTTTCAGAGTCAGCTGCTACGAAATAAAAGTATGCCCCAGGTGAGGCTCGAACTCAAATCCCCGGCATTGCTCACGGCTACTGCCTTATAACTACCGTGCGCTAACCAATTGCGCCACTGGGGCTACAGCAGAGAGCTTTCAGTTAGCGATACTCACTTTGCTGCCAACCTGTTGTGGCTGCACACCCGTCATAAGATCGTCACCTGCGGCCATACTGCGAATTTAGCACCTGTCTACGAATGCCTCATTCGATTCTTGCTTCATATGCTACACTTACAAGCATATCAACCGCTTGTCCTCGCCGAAAAAAATGCAGAAAAACGCGCGCCTTGCCTTCTGCTACCTGTCCAACAGCGAGGGCAGATGTGTGGCAAGCTCTAAGCCGTGCAGGCGCACCGTGGCCGAGCAGCTGGAGGAGAGGTGCCTTCCTTGGCAGCTCCCTGCAGAGTGCGCAAGACCAGAGTGGCCGCGGCGCCGTTGTCAGTGGACGACATGCAGTTGCCGAGCCACGGAGAACACGTTGCTTTGCGATGTGCACCCGCCTCGTGATAGAAAACGCAAACAGTGGCCCTGTGGCGCAACGGATAACGCGTCTGACTACGGATCAGAAGATTCCAGGTTCGAATCCTGGCAGGGTCGGCATTTTGTTAGTTGCGGGCGCGTAGCTAGGCAGTGGATTCGAATGTCTCCACCTTCGTGGAGTGCAATGTTAATCCTGAGCATCTCGCAGCTGCATCTCGAGACGATTGCGGTAAATATCGCTTCGTGCAAGCGTCAGCGCAGCGTCAGTCGAGCAAAGTCGAGACAAGTCAAGCTGAGAGATGTTACGCACTTAATTAAACGGTAGGCGCGGGAAACCGACGCAGACAACGCTTTCCAAGTGTCCCATGTCACGCACCGAAGAGCGCGGACGGCTCCACGCAGCAGAGTGGCGCAGTGGAAGCGTGCTGGGCCCATAACCCAGAGGTCCGTGTATCGAAACCACGCTTTGCTAAAATTATTCTTTTTCTTGGGTGCCTCGAGCTCGATCATTAAGCCTGGGGTGAGCTGGTTCAGCGTCAACAGCAACCCCTGTAAGTCGTGAAACGACGACGTCGTGTGAAGAATGCGAGAAACACTTCCTAAGACGCAGACTTTCTTACGATTTTGCAGTAACTACATTCCTTGATCGCAACGTTAATGTCCTTTCGGGCCACGCGTGCAACTTTCGCGATATAAAAATCGCACCTCCCCGGCGGGGAATCGAACCCCGGTCTCCCGCGTGACAGGCGGGGATACTAACCACTATACTACCGAGGAACACGCGATCGGTGACTATAATGCACGCACACTTATGTTTCTCAAGCAGGTGATACATCTCAACTCTCGCGTCCCGATGCTTTCAGAGTCAGCTGCTACGAAATAAAAGTATGCCCCAGGTGAGGCTCGAACTCAAATCCCCGGCATTGCTCACGGCTACTGCCTTATAACTACCGTGCGCTAACCAATTGCGCCACTGGGGCTACAGCAGAGAGCTTTCAGTTAGCGATACTCACTTTGCTGCCAACCTGTTGTGGCTGCACACCCGTCATAAGATCGTCACCTGCGGCCATACTGCGAATTTAGCACCTGTCTACGAATGCCTCATTCGATTCTTGCTTCATATGCTACACTTACAAGCATATCAACCGCTTGTCCTCGCCGAAAAAAATGCAGAAAAACGCGCGCCTTGCCTTCTGCTACCTGTCCAACAGCGAGGGCAGATGTGTGGCAAGCTCTAAGCCGTGCAGGCGCACCGTGGCCGAGCAGCTGGAGGAGAGGTGCCTTCCTTGGCAGCTCCCTGCAGAGTGCGCAAGACCAGAGTGGCCGCGGCGCCGTTGTCAGTGGACGACATGCAGTTGCCGAGCCACGGAGAACACGTTGCTTTGCGATGTGCACCCGCCTCGTGATAGAAAACGCAAACAGTGGCCCTGTGGCGCAACGGATAACGCGTCTGACTACGGATCAGAAGATTCCAGGTTCGAATCCTGGCAGGGTCGGCATTTTGTTAGTTGCGGGCGCGTAGCTAGGCAGTGGATTCGAATGTCTCCACCTTCGTGGAGTGCAATGTTAATCCTGAGCATCTCGCAGCTGCATCTCGAGACGATTGCGGTAAATATCGCTTCGTGCAAGCGTCAGCGCAGCGTCAGTCGAGCAAAGTCGAGACAAGTCAAGCTGAGAGATGTTACGCACTTAATTAAACGGTAGGCGCGGGAAACCGACGCAGACAACGCTTTCCAAGTGTCCCATGTCACGCACCGAAGAGCGCGGACGGCTCCACGCAGCAGAGTGGCGCAGTGGAAGCGTGCTGGGCCCATAACCCAGAGGTCCGTGGATCGAAACCACGCTCTGCTAAAATTATTCTTTTTCTTGGGTGCCTCGAGCTCGATCATTAAGCCTGGGGTGAGCTGATTCAGCGTCAACAGCAACCCCTGTAAGTCGTGAAACGACGACGTCGTGTGAAGAATGCGAGAAATACTTCCTAAGACGCAGACTTTCTTACGATTTTGCAGTAACTACATTCCTTGATCGCAACGTTAATGTCCTTTCGGGCCACGCGTGCAACTTTCAAGATATAAAAATCGCACCTCCCCGGCGGGGAATCGAACCCCGGTCTCCCGCGTGACAGGCGGGGATACTAACCACTATACTACCGAGGAACACGCGATCGGTTACTATAATGCACGCACACTTATGTGTCTCAAGCAGGTGATACATCTCAACTCTCGCGTCCCGATGCTTTCAGAGTCAGCTGCTACGAAATAAAAGTATGCCCCAGGTGAGGCTCGAACTCACAACCCCGGCATTGCTCACGGCTACTGCCTTATAAGTACCGTGCGCTAACCAATTGCGCCACTGGGGCTACAGCAGAGAGCTTTCAGTTAGCGATACTCACTTTGCTGCCAACCTGTTGTGGCTGCACACCCGTCATAAGATCGTCACCTGCGGCCATACTGCGAATTTAGCACCTGTCTACGAATGCCTCATTCGATTCTTGCTTCATATGCTACACTTACAAGCATATCAACCGCTTGTCCTCGCCGAAAAAAATGCAGAAAAACGCGCGCCTTGCCTTCTGCTACCTGTCCAACAGCGAGGGCAGATGTGTGGCAAGCTCTAAGCCGTGCAGGCGCACCGTGGCCGAGCAGCTGGAGGAGAGGTGCCTTCCTTGGCAGCTCCCTGCAGAGTGCGCAAGACCAGAGTGGCCGCGCCGCCGTTGTCAGTGGACGACATGCAGTTGCCGAGCCACGGAGAACACGTTGCTTTGCGATGTGCACCCGCCTCGTGGTAGAAAACACAAACAGTGGCCCTGTGGCGCAACGGATAACGCGTCTGACTACGGATCAGAAGATTCCAGGTTCGAATCCTGGCAGGGTCGGCATTTTGTTAGTTGCGGGCGCGTAGCTAGGCAGTGGATTCGAATGTCTCCACCTTCGTGGAGTGCAATGTTAATCCTGAGCATCTCGCAGCTGCATCTCGAGACGATTGCGGTAAATATCGCTTCGTGCAAGCGTCAGCGTAGCGTCAGTCGAGCAAAGTCGAGACAAGTCAAGCTGAGAGATGTTACGCACTTAGTTAAACGGTAGGCGCGGGAAACCGACGCAGACAACGCTTTCCAAGTGTCCCATGTCACGCACCGAAGAGCGCGGACGGCTCCACGCAGCAGAGTGGCGCAGTGGAAGCGTGCTGGGCCCATAACCCAGAGGTCCGTGTATCGAAACCACGCTCTGCTAAAATTATTCTTTTTCTTGGGTGCCTCGAGCTCGATCATTAAGCCTGGGGTGAGCTGGTTCAGCGTCAACAGCAACCCCTGTAAGTCGTGAAACGACGACGTCGTGTGAAGAATGCGAGAAACACTTCCTAAGACGCAGACTTTCTTACGATTTTGCAGTAACTACATTCCTTGATCGCAACGTTAATGTCCTTTCGGGCCACGCGTGCAACTTTCGCGATATAAAAATCGCACCTCCCCGGCGGGGAATCGAACCCCGGTCTCCCGCGTGACAGGCGGGGATACTAACCACTATACTACCGAGGAACACGCGATCGGTGACTATAATGCACGCACACTTATGTTTCTCAAGCAGGTGATACATCTCAACTCTCGCGTCCCGATGCTTTCAGAGTCAGCTGCTACAAAATAAAAGTATGCCCCAGGTGAGGCTCGAACTCACAACCCCGGCATTGCTCACGGCTACTGCCTTATAAGTACCGTGCGCTAACCAATTGCGCCACTGGGGATACAGCAGAGAGCTTTCAGTTAGCGATACTCACTTTGCTGCCAACCTGTTGTGGCTGCACACCCGTCATAAGATCGTCACCTGCGGCCATACTGCGAATTTAGCACCTGTCTACGAATGCCTCATTCGATTCTTGCTTCATATGCTACACTTACAAGCATATCAACCGCTTGTCCTCGCCGAAAAAAATGCAGAAAAACGCGCGCCTTGCCTTCTGCTACCTGTCCAACAGCGAGGGCAGATGTGTGGCAAGCTCTAAGCCGTGCAGGCGCACCGTGGCCGAGCAGCTGGAGGAGAGGTGCCTTCCTTGGCAGCTCCCTGCAGAGTGCGCAAGACCAGAGTGGCCGCGCCGCCGTTGTCAGTGGACGACATGCAGTTGCCGAGCCACGGAGAACACGTTGCTTTGCGATGTGCACCCGCCTCGTGGTAGAAAACGCAAACAGTGGCCCTGTGGCGCAACGGATAACGCGTCTGACTACGGATCAGAAGATTCCAGGTTCGAATCCTGGCAGGGTCGGCATTTTGTTAGTTGCGGGCGCGTAGCTAGGCAGTGGATTCGAATGTCTCCACCTTCGTGGAGTGCAATGTTAATCCTGAGCATCTCGCAGCTGCATCTCGAGACGATTGCGGTAAATATCGCTTCGTGCAAGCGTCAGCGTAGCGTCAGTCGAGCAAAGTCGAGACAAGTCAAGCTGAGAGATGTTACGCACTTAATTAAACGGTAGGCGCGGGAAACCGACGCAGACAACGCTTTCCAAGTGTCCCATGTCACGCACCGAAGAGCGCGGACGGCTCCACGCAGCAGAGTGGCGCAGTGGAAGCGTGCTGGGCCCATAACCCAGAGGTCCGTGTATCGAAACCACGCTTTGCTAAAATTATTCTTTTTCTTGGGTGCCTCGAGCTCGATCATTAAGCCTGGGGTGAGCTGGTTCAGCGTCAACAGCAACCCCTGTAAGTCGTGAAACGACGACGTCGTGTGAAGAATGCGAGAAACACTTCCTAAGACGCAGACTTTCTTACGATTTTGCAGTAACTACATTCCTTGATCGCAACGTTAATGTCCTTTCGGGCCACGCGTGCAACTTTCGCGATATAAAAATCGCACCTCCCCGGCGGGGAATCGAACCCCGGTCTCCCGCGTGACAGGCGGGGATACTAACCACTATACTACCGAGGAACACGCGATCGGTGACTATAATGCACGCACACTTATGTTTCTCAAGCAGGTGATACATCTCAACTCTCGCGTCCCGATGCTTTCAGAGTCAGCTGCTACGAAATAAAAGTATGCCCCAGGTGAGGCTCGAACTCAAATCCCCGGCATTGCTCACGGCTACTGCCTTATAACTACCGTGCGCTAACCAATTGCGCCACTGGGGCTACAGCAGAGAGCTTTCAGTTAGCGATACTCACTTTGCTGCCAACCTGTTGTGGCTGCACACCCGTCATAAGATCGTCACCTGCGGCCATACTGCGAATTTAGCACCTGTCTACGAATGCCTCATTCGATTCTTGCTTCATATGCTACACTTACAAGCATATCAACCGCTTGTCCTCGCCGAAAAAAATGCAGAAAAACGCGCGCCTTGCCTTCTGCTACCTGTCCAACAGCGAGGGCAGATGTGTGGCAAGCTCTAAGCCGTGCAGGCGCACCGTGGCCGAGCAGCTGGAGGAGAGGTGCCTTCCTTGGCAGCTCCCTGCAGAGTGCGCAAGACCAGAGTGGCCGCGGCGCCGTTGTCAGTGGACGACATGCAGTTGCCGAGCCACGGAGAACACGTTGCTTTGCGATGTGCACCCGCCTCGTGATAGAAAACGCAAACAGTGGCCCTGTGGCGCAACGGATAACGCGTCTGACTACGGATCAGAAGATTCCAGGTTCGAATCCTGGCAGGGTCGGCATTTTGTTAGTTGCGGGCGCGTAGCTAGGCAGTGGATTCGAATGTCTCCACCTTCGTGGAGTGCAATGTTAATCCTGAGCATCTCGCAGCTGCATCTCGAGACGATTGCGGTAAATATCGCTTCGTGCAAGCGTCAGCGCAGCGTCAGTCGAGCAAAGTCGAGACAAGTCAAGCTGAGAGATGTTACGCACTTAATTAAACGGTAGGCGCGGGAAACCGACGCAGACAACGCTTTCCAAGTGTCCCATGTCACGCACCGAAGAGCGCGGACGGCTCCACGCAGCAGAGTGGCGCAGTGGAAGCGTGCTGGGCCCATAACCCAGAGGTCCGTGGATCGAAACCACGCTCTGCTAAAATTATTCTTTTTCTTGGGTGCCTCGAGCTCGATCATTAAGCCTGGGGTGAGCTGATTCAGCGTCAACAGCAACCCCTGTAAGTCGTGAAACGACGACGTCGTGTGAAGAATGCGAGAAACACTTCCTAAGACGCAGACTTTCTTACGATTTTGCAGTAACTACATTCCTTGATCGCAACGTTAATGTCCTTTCGGGCCACGCGTGCAACTTTCAAGATATAAAAATCGCACCTCCCCGGCGGGGAATCGAACCCCGGTCTCCCGCGTGACAGGCGGGGATACTAACCACTATACTACCGAGGAACACGCGATCGGTTACTATAATGCACGCACACTTATGTGTCTCAAGCAGGTGATACATCTCAACTCTCGCGTCCCGATGCTTTCAGAGTCAGCTGCTACGAAATAAAAGTATGCCCCAGGTGAGGCTCGAACTCACAACCCCGGCATTGCTCACGGCTACTGCCTTATAAGTACCGTGCGCTAACCAATTGCGCCACTGGGGCTACAGCAGAGAGCTTTCAGTTAGCGATACTCACTTTGCTGCCAACCTGTTGTGGCTGCACACCCGTCATAAGATCGTCACCTGCGGCCATACTGCGAATTTAGCACCTGTCTACGAATGCCTCATTCGATTCTTGCTTCATATGCTACACTTACAAGCATATCAACCGCTTGTCCTCGCCGAAAAAAATGCAGAAAAACGCGCGCCTTGCCTTCTGCTACCTGTCCAACAGCGAGGGCAGATGTGTGGCAAGCTCTAAGCCGTGCAGGCGCACCGTGGCCGAGCAGCTGGAGGAGAGATGCCTTCCTTGGCAGCTCCCTGCAGAGTGCGCAAGACCAGAGTGGCCGCGGCGCCGTTGTCAGTGGACGACATGCAGTTGCCGAGCCACGGAGAACACGTTGCTTTGCGATGTGCACCCGCCTCGTGATAGAAAACGCAAACAGTGGCCCTGTGGCGCAACGGATAACGCGTCTGACTACGGATCAGAAGATTCCAGGTTCGAATCCTGGCAGGGTCGGCATTTTGTTAGTTGCGGGCGCGTAGCTAGGCAGTGGATTCGAATGTCTCCACCTTCGTGGAGTGCAATGTTAATCCTGAGCATCTCGCAGCTGCATCTCGAGACGATTGCGGTAAATATCGCTTCGTGCAAGCGTCAGCGCAGCGTCAGTCGAGCAAAGTCGAGACAAGTCAAGCTGAGAGATGTTACGCACTTAATTAAACGGTAGGCGCGGGAAACCGACGCAGACAACGCTTTCCAAGTGTCCCATGTCACGCACCGAAGAGCGCGGACGGCTCCACGCAGCAGAGTGGCGCAGTGGAAGCGTGCTGGGCCCATAACCCAGAGGTCCGTGGATCGAAACCACGCTCTGCTAAAATTATTCTTTTTCTTGGGTGCCTCGAGCTCGATCATTAAGCCTGGGGTGAGCTGATTCAGCGTCAACAGCAACCCCTGTAAGTCGTGAAACGACGACGTCGTGTGAAGAATGCGAGAAACACTTCCTAAGACGCAGACTTTCTTACGATTTTGCAGTAACTACATTCCTTGATCGCAACGTTAATGTCCTTTCGGGCCACGCGTGCAACTTTCAAGATATAAAAATCGCACCTCCCCGGCGGGGAATCGAACCCCGGTCTCCCGCGTGACAGGCGGGGATACTAACCACTATACTACCTTTTTTTTTTTTTTTTTTTTTTCTTTTTGTTGGGTCTCCTTCCTCCCCTTCAACCCATCCTCCATCCTTTACGCTCGCCAAGTGTTGCCTTCTCGGCCCGGCTTCTCCGCCTTTAAGAATGAATGTAACTTGATGATGTGGAAACGCGCTTCTTCTGAACGACGAACGAAGTATGCCCCTTCTGTTGCCTTTGTTTGCAACATGGCTTGAATAAAAATAAATGTAATGTCCATGGAGAAGGCAGTCTCATAATTGTTGTGGAAATGTAACTGCATCTGTAAATTTCGTTCTCCGTGCGTGGAAAAACGGAAAGAAGCAAACTCATTATTCCTGTTAAGTATAATTTCCTTTTTCAGAAGGTAATGAAGTAAAATAGGCTTCTTCTGCTTGATTTTACACTTAATTAACATAAATGTGTCTTCTTGCGAAAAGAAAAAGAAAGAAAGACAGAAACTAAATAAATGGTGTATACCAGTTTCATCACTGTTTCCCCGAAACCAAAGTAATAGATACACATAGGCTTAAGTGGTCTATACTGATGATCTTCTCTGACTACATTCTGTTGGAAATCGTCCTCCTGCTACTTGAAATACAAACTTTAACCAAAAATCATTCGTCTAATATACGAAATGCTTGGATGTGCAATGTAAATTACGCATTTCTATTGGTTACAGGATTGTTTTAGTTAAAAAGTTTGCGTAATTTTCTTTGTATTTTTTAGTACACATCAACTTGTGGTGCTCAGTTGTAAGGTATACCCAGAAGTCCTCCCTATTGCTTGATTCCTTTGTTAGGACGTAATGCATCGTTTGGCCTTTCAACCAGTTAATTGCATTTCGTTTTGTTTTAGGGTAAGGTATACCGTCAGGGGTTAAAAATTCAGCAGGCGTAACGGCGTTGGGCGTAGTTCTGCTGATGCTCGCTATCTTTTGTCTTATGTAGAGCCATATTTCTTTTACCCTGTCACACAGCAATCTATGCTCTTCGGTATCTGGTATTTTACATAATGGACACAGCGGTGACTCGGCCAATCGAATAGAGTGAAGTTTAGAGTTCGTCGTAATTTTTCTGTTTACAGCAAAGTACCAGGTCGATTTGACATACGTTGGCAAGTTCCGGCAGTGAATATTTTCCCATATTGTTTCCCAGTTATAACAAGGATACTTTTGTTCTATGTCGTTTCTGGGTTTGTCTTTCATCAAGTTATTATAATGTTCTTTAACTTTCATGATGTCTTTCCCAGGAATCCTTGCCTGTATATAGCTGTATTCTACGAAAAAGTATTTCAAGTGGTATAGTCCGTTGGGTATGTGTTGGACATTTATAGGTGCACTGACGTCAGCAGGAGTTATTTCGTTTAACAAATGTGCAGCAAGGGTACCACTTGGCTCTTTCCAGTGTTTGTATGTGGTAGCAAGGTATAAGGCTTGCGCTTTTTTGCTGACATCGGTAAGATTTAACCCACCACATTTCGTAGGGAGCATCAGAATGTCATATTTGACTTTGAAAATACGTCCGCGGCTCACAAAGTGTCCTAGTGCAGATGCGATGCTTTTCAACAAAGTCGCAGGTGGTGGCAGAACTTGTGCTACATAATTAACTTTGGATGTGATGTATACATTTGCCACTGTTACTTTTTGAAGTTCATCGAGTTTCCTAATACTATGTGCTTCTACAGAGGCGCGTATGCTGTTAAGTAATTTTCGATAATTCGCAGCAATAGTGTGCTTGATATTTCTTTTAAAATCTATGCCGAGACATTTCATGGTTACAAGCTCGCGTAACAGATCCTGCGTTTGCGTCCCAATTCCACGGCCGATGTTGAAAATCCCCGACTTTGTTCTATTAAGTTTTGCACCAGATGCCTGTTCATATTTTGTTACTATTCGTAGTGCGCTCTGTACTTCAGCGCCATTCACGACTAGGAAGCCAACATCATCAGCGTATGCCTTGCACACGATCTTTTCTCCATGTATTTGTAGTCCTTGTAGATGTTTCATAAGGGAGGCAAGCAGGGGCTCGATGGCGATGGCGAAGAGTGCCATTGACATTGGACACCCTTGCCTAATGGAGCTGGTGACGTCAATTGAACGGCTAATGTGTCCATTGATGACAAATCTAGCTGAATTGTTTGTTAATGTATTTCTTACTACCGCAATGAATCGAGGTGGGAAGCCCATTGCGCCCATGGTGCGAAGGAGAAAACTATGGTTAACTCTGTCGAAGGCTTTGTCAAAGTCGAGTGAGATGAGTGCACATTTTATTTTGCAGACGTCGGCCGTTGAGATTAGGTCCCTGTAATCACAGAGGGTCTGGAGAATTCTTCTGTCTTTGCCCACACTTGTTTGATAAGGGCCAGTGACGCTGGTCATTGTGGTTTTCAGCCTGCGAGCGAGGATGCGGCCAAAGATTTTGTAATCGCTGTTTAAAAGCGTAATTGGCCTCAGAGCGCTTACAGATTTCGTATTCGTAGTTTTTGGCACTAGCACTACGAGTCCCTCACGAAATTCTTTCGGGATGTCATTCGCAGGGTTTAGCAGTTCGTTGCAGATGAGGGTAAACTTGCCTTTAACGAGGCCACTGAATCTGCGATAAAATTCTGCTGGAATTCCATCTGCCCCTGGAGCCTTATTTTTCGTGCTTCCATATATAGCTTCTTCGACATCTTCTTCAGTCACTTCCGAGAGGAGAGTCTGTGCTTCCGCGTGGCATACTTTGCCCTGGAGGTTGATCATTAACTCGTCTTGAAGCTGTTCGTCAACCGGCTGACTAGACATTAAGGATTCAAAATGCTGTACGATTGCCTCTTTAATCTCTCTTTGCTTCGTCAGCTTCCTTCCATCATCAGTTGTTATTTCAGATAATATCTTGCGAGACGCCCTTTTGCTTTCACGAATGACATGATAAATGGAAGTAACCTCGTGCTGGGCTATGTTCTGGGCACGCGACCTTATTTGGTAGCCTTCCAGTTGTTTACGCCGTAGTGCTAAAATTTTTGCTTTAATTTTGTTAATTCTTTCGTGGTTGTCCACAACTGTTGCATTGCACTTGTACAAATCCCTTAGACACTGAAAGTAAAATTCTATAGTTGATTTGTACCAAAAGTTTTTGTCTTTGGAGTAGTTTATGAAAAACCTCCGTATTTTAGGTTTGGCATGCTTCAGCCACCAGTCAGTGCCAGAGTTGTACGAGCTAAATTTGCTTTCACACTCTCTCCATACCTTGTGAAATGCCTCCTGACAAGCATGGTCTTCCAGATGTGATACATTGAGCTTCCATGTGCCTCTACCTCTGAATGTCCCTTGTTTTATCAGATTGATTGTGCATATGTATGCAGCATGATCGGAAAAAACGGTAGGCCATACTTCGGACTGCAAAATGAGGTGTTTCAAATTGTGCGTGACATATATCCTGTCGAGACGGCTCGCCGAGTGACTTGTGGCGTGGGTGAAGCCAGGGGCTGCACCGTGCATATGTTCCCATGAGTCTATTAGTCGTAAGTCATTAACTATACGTTCCAGTTCAGTACACTTGTTGAAATTGGGAGTTTGGTCTTTGGCATGCAAAACACAATTAAAATCCCCTCCTAGGATAAGGTGTTCATATCGAGTTCCAAATAGTGGGACAATTTCTTCTTTATAGAACTCCGTTCTGCGGTGCCTGTTACTGGATCCTGAAGGGGCATACACGTTAATTAGTCGTATTTTGTTTATTGTGGCCGCTATGCCTTTACTGTTTGGTAGTTTTACTACATCTTGGACTACTATGCCCTCCTTTGTGAGCAGAGCCGTGCCCATTTCCGCTCCATGCCCTGGGTTTGTAATGGCGTTGTAGCCAGGTACGTTACCAAGCTCAATGTCTGTCACTTCTTGTAAAAGTATAATGTCACTGTCAGAAGCGTATATAAAATCTTTTAAGTTCTGTAGTTTAAAGGAACTATGAATCTTATTAAGGTTTACTGTCGCGATTTTGTATGCTTGTAGGTCAGACATTCTTCGTTCTACTTGATCTAACTTTAAAAAACATTCTTCCGTTTTGTGTCGCAAACGTCAGCTTTAAAACGCGTCTTAATAATATTCACCGGTAGCAAATGTTTCAGCGGTGTGTCCTTGTTCTTTAGAATGTTCGTTCGCGGAGACGTCGTCATTGAAGATATCAGCCACCTGTGGGGCTAGCTTACAGTCTGTCTTAGTTTCTGAAATTTCTGTCATTTCAGCGTCGGGATTGTTATGGTCGCTTTCGTCTGCCCAGCTGGTTGAGGTTGTCGTCGTGGGTGGGACGAGTGAAGCTTCATGAGAGTGACTCGTTTCTTGAGGGTGGTTGGAGGCTGTCTTTGTTGGTTTTCCTTGGACGTCTCGTTTTTCCAGCGCAGAAGGGGAACGCTCCACAGAAACTGGTGTCGCTTTCGTGTTGCTACAGATCTGTTGGCTTAAGGTACTGCCTATTTCCTTCGCTTTTTGTCGAAGTATGGGAGCTGTCTCCTCTGCACCTTTGCGCGCCAGCCGGCGTTTCTTATTTTTCTTCGGAGAATTGCCTCTCGACGGACTTTCTTCAGCATCCAAGTTAGTGTCGCTTTCCTGCAAGGTGTGTCGGTCTTCAGCTTCCGGTGGATCTGCTGCCTTCACAATTGCAGGCGCTTGTGTCGGTGGAACTTCAACTGTTTCCGTAGATTGGCGGGACTCTTGTAAGTCTTCAGCTATGACGGCACTGACGTCCATCGGAATTCCAGTGTTTAGAGAATTTGTATTTGCACACGATTCAGGGGCTGAGGAGACAGTCGGCCGTTCGCGTGCCACGGCGGCGTAGGTTCCTGGCAGTGTTGTCATCGCCGGTGGCCTAGCGGCCTCGCCGGCCGGCAGCTGTGCTACGCGCCGCTGTATACATTCTGCGCGAACGTGCCCAGGCTTGTTACAGGCGGCACAGGTTCGCGGTTGGTCGTCATAAATTACAATCCCTCTATATCCGCAGACATTGATGTACGACGGGATGTGCTTTTGTAACTCTACACGAAGCTGCCGTACGCCATTTAGTACTGGGAATTTATGCGCGCTTGACCATTTCTCGGCAAAGTTGCTGAGCACTTTCCCAAAGGGCGAAATTACAGCATTAATTTGGTCTGTTGTAATCTCAAAGGGTAACTCGAAGATTCGAATCGTGCGAATGCCAAAACCAGCATGTGCAACGGTGACTTCACCAACGTTTCCATCTGAGTGCTTAAATTTCATGACACCTCCGGAAGACTCAACTATTTTCTCGCACAACTCGGAACTACGCATTTTAACAAACACGACACAAGCCACAATCGACAGGTGGATCCCAATTACATCATTAAAGGAAAGCTTCACATCTTCTTCTAACCAATTTTCTACTTCAAACGACTTCGGTCTGGCATATCGAGGATCAAAAGTAAGTTTCAACGTATCTTTTCGACTTGGTTGAGCCATCACTGCATGCTACTCATTACTTCTCGAAGCGTTCTATAACAGAGGTTTAAGCCGCAGCAAGCGCAAGACTTACCACGCGGAAGCACAGACGGCGCAGCGCACACCACACTACGTCCTACCTCCACGCCGTCCGCCGGCGAACTGCCGAGGAACACGCGATCGGTTACTATAATGCACGCACACTTATGTGTCTCAAGCAGGTGATACATCTCAACTCTCGCGTCCCGATGCTTTCAGAGTCAGCTGCTACGAAATAAAAGTATGCCCCAGGTGAGGCTCGAACTCACAACCCCGGCATTGCTCACGGCTACTGCCTTATAAGTACCGTGCGCTAACCAATTGCGCCACTGGGGCTACAGCAGAGAGCTTTCAGTTAGCGATACTCACTTTGCTGCCAACCTGTTGTGGCTGCACACCCGTCATAAGATCGTCACCTGCGGCCATACTGCGAATTTAGCACCTGTCTACGAAAGCCTCATTCGATTCTTGCTTCATATGCTACACTTACAAGCATATCAACCGCTTGTCCTCGCCGAAAAAAATGCAGAAAAACGCGCGCCTTGCCTTCTGCTACCTGTCCAACAGCGAGGGCAGATGTGTGGCAAGCTCTAAGCCGTGCAGGCGCACCGTGGCCGAGCAGCTGGAGGAGAGATGCCTTCCTTGGCAGCTCCCTGCAGAGTGCGCAAGACCATAGTGGCCGCGCCGCCGTTGTCAGTGGACGACATGCAGTTGCCGAGCCACGGAGAACACGTTGCTTTGCGATGTGCACCCGCCTCGTGGTAGAAAACGCAAACAGTGGCCCTGTGGCGCAACTGATAACGCGTCTGACTACGGATCAGAAGATTCCAGGTTCGAATCCTGGCAGGGTCGGCATTTTGTTAGTTGCGGGCGCGTAGCTAGGCAGTGGATTCGAATGTCTCCACCTTCGTGGAGTGCAATGTTAATCCTGAGCATCTCGCAGCTGCATCTCGAGACGATTGCGGTAAATATCGCTTCGTGCAAGCGTCAGCGCAGCGTCAGTCGAGCAAAGTCGAGACGAGTCAAGCTGAGAGATGTTACGCACTTAATTAAACGGTAGGCGCGGGAAACCGACGCAGACAACGCTTTCCAAGTGTCCCATGTCACGCACCGAAGAGCGCGGACGGCTCCACGCAGCAGAGTGGCGCAGTGGAAGCGTGCTGGGCCCATAACCCAGAGGTCCGTGGATCGAAACCACGCTCTGCTAAAATTATTCTTTTTCTTGGGTGCCTCGAGCTCGATCATTAAGCCTGGGGTGAGCTGATTCAGCGTCAACAGCAACCCCTGTAAGTCGTGAAACGACGACGTCGTGTGAAGAATGCGAGAAACACTTCCTAAGACGCAGACTTTCTTACGATTTTGCAGTAACTACATTCCTTGATCGCAACGTTAATGTCCTTTCGGGCCACGCGTGCAACTTTCAAGATATAAAAATCGCACCTCCCCGGCGGGGAATCGAACCCCGGTCTCCCGCGTGACAGGCGGGGATACTAACCACTATACTACCGAGGAACACGCGATCGGTGACTATAATGCACGCACACTTATATGTCTCAAGCAGGTGATACATCTCAACTCTCGCGTCCCGATGCTTTCAGAGTCAGCTGCTACGAAATAAAAGTATGCCCCAGGTGAGGCTCGAACTCACAACCCCGGCATTGCTCACGGCTACTGCCTTATAAGTACCGTGCGCTAACCAATTGCGCCACTGGGGATACAGCAGAGAGCTTTCAGTTAGCGATACTCACTTTGCTGCCAACCTGTTGTGGCTGCACACCCGTCATAAGATCGTCACCTGCGGCCATACTGCGAATTTAGCACCTGTCTACGAATGCCTCATTCGATTCTTGCTTCATATGCTACACTTACAAGCATATCAACCGCTTGTCCTCGCCGAAAAAAAATGCAGAAAAACGCGCGCCTTGCCTTCTGCTACCTGTCCAACAGCGAGGGCAGATGTGTGGCAAGCTCTAAGCCGTGCAGGCGCACCGTGGCCGAGCAGCTGGAGGAGAGATGCCTTCCTTGGCAGCTCCCTGCAGAGTGCGCAAGACCAGAGTGGCCGCGGCGCCGTTGTCAGTGGACGACATGCAGTTGCCGAGCCACGGAGAACACGTTGCTTTGCGATGTGCACCCGCCTCGTGATAGAAAACGCAAACAGTGGCCCTGTGGCGCAACGGATAACGCGTCTGACTACGGATCAGAAGATTCCAGGTTCGAATCCTGGCAGGGTCGGCATTTTGTTAGTTGCGGGCGCGTAGCTAGGCAGTGGATTCGAATGTCTCCACCTTCGTGGAGTGCAATGTTAATCCTGAGCATCTCGCAGCTGCATCTCGAGACGATTGCGGTAAATATCGCTTCATGCAAGCGTCAGCGCAGCGTCAGTCGAGCAAAGTCGAGACAAGTCAAGCTGAGAGATGTTACGCACTTAATTAAACGGTAGGCGCGGGAAACCGACGCAGACAACGCTTTCCAAGTGTCCCATGTCACGCACCGAAGAGCGCGGACGGCTCCACGCAGCAGAGTGGCGCAGTGGAAGCGTGCTGGGCCCATAACCCAGAGGTCCGTGGATCGAAACCACGCTCTGCTAAAATTATTCTTTTTCTTGGGTGCCTCGAGCTCGATCATTAAGCCTGGGGTGAGCTGATTCAGCGTCAACAGCAACCCCTGTAAGTCGTGAAACGACGACGTCGTGTGAAGAATGCGAGAAACACTTCCTAAGACGCAGACTTTCTTATGATTTTGCAGTAACTACATTCCTTGATCGCAACGTTAATGTCCTTTCGGGCCACGCGTGCAACTTTCAAGATATAAAAATCGCACCTCCCCGGCGGGGAATCGAACCCCGGTCTCCCGCGTGACAGGCGGGGATACTAACCACTATACTACCGAGGAACACGCGATCGGTGACTATAATGCACGCACACTTATGTTTCTCAAGCAGGTGATACATCTCAACTCTCGCGTCCCGATGCTTTCAGAGTCAGCTGCTACGAAATAAAAGTATGCCCCAGGTGAGGCTCGAACTCACAACCCCGGCATTGCTCACGGCTACTGCCTTATAAGTACCGTGCGCTAACCAATTGCGCCACTTTTTTTTTTTTTTTTGTTTTTTTTTTTTTTTGTCGAGACAAGTCGCATAAGAGGAGCAACAAAAACGCGCACTTCCGGTACCGGGAATCGAACCCGGGCCTCCTGGGTGAGAGCCAGGTATCCTAGCCACTTTTTTTTTTTTATTGTCTTTGAACCCGGGCCTCCTGGGTGAGAGCCAGGTATCCTAGCCACTTTTTTTTTTTTTTTTAACCACTTTTTTTTTTCCCCAACTGAGCTTTTTTTTCCACTTTTTTTTTTCAACGCCTTAACCACTTTTTTTTTTCTTTGTTTTTTTTTTTTTGACGCCTTATCCATTTTTTGTTCTTTTATGTTTTTTTGGTACTTTTGTTATGCAACTTTGTTCCACAGCTCTATTAAATATTTTCCCATTATTTGTTGATAATTGTCCTATACTTGTTCTATGTTTTATGTTGGCAATTGTTTTGAAAGTGTTTGTTAATTTTTCTTTATGTTTACTTTTTTGAAATTTTTTTTGTATTTTTTTTTCGTTATTTTTTTTTAAAAGAAAAAATAAACAAATCCCCTCCTTTGGGGAGCACCGTGAACAATGTGTTCAAGAAGAAAGAAAAAACATTATTGTGTCTCATCTCGGATCCAAGTGTATTCCGCTGATCCATGTTCACCGTTGGAGGGAGGTACCGAGGCGCAGTGGCTGAAGTCAGGACACGGCGCAGAAGCAGTGGGGCCTCTTCGCGGCACTACAGGTGCTCCGTGTCCCAATTCACCCCCACATACCCGGTACACTACCCTATTCCCATTTTCTCGAAGACAATGTTAAGCATATTTCCAAAGTTCTTGCCATGATTCTTGTATTGAAGTGTTTTGTGAAATTCGATTGCCATATGCATTTTGAATTGGACAGGATCATCATCGCCAAGTTTGTTAAAGATATAACTAGAATAATTACCCAGTAACCAGCTCACAGCGTTATTTTTCGTCTGTGGGTAAAACTTAAAATCAGGTCGATAGATCATCATCGCCTGGACATTTCCGGGAACACTGCGAGTGATAAGTGCGACTTGTTGCTGAATCCAGTTCCAGTTGTGGAGACGTTCCCCACAGGTGCACCTGTGCAGCACGGTATCTAGGAGGTCGCAGTGAAGACAGAGGTCGGTAGCACTCAGTCCTATCCGGTGGAGTCGCTCATTGGTACTTATTATATTATTGACTGCTTTGTACCACGCAGTACGAGCATCCGAGCTCAAAACAGTGGAACCAACGTTTCGCCATACTGTATCCCATTTTACTCCACTATATTTGTTAACAATCGGATTCTGGCTTTCGTGTTCCCTCCTTTCCGCCAAAATGGCTTTTGCCGTTAAAGACTGAGTTTGCCGTAACTGGTGACTAAGGTAGCTATACTCGAGATAATACTCTCTGATATGCTTAAGCCGGTAACAAATAGGTTGAACATTCAGCGGAGGTTCAAGACTGTGTGGCCGGACAGCATGAAATAACTGTGCCGTAAGACCATGAGGTTCCTTCTGTATGATTTCCGCCGTACGTGACACGTACAGAGCCAGTGCTTTGCTCCGTATGTCAACCAATCCCATCCCTCCATGCGTAGGGTGTAGCGCTGCTGTTCGTGCAGATACACGAAAGATCTCGCCTTTCCATAGAAATTTCGTAACCGTTGACATGATTTGTTGAGCCACTCCTGCAGGAAGAGGAAGAACCTGCGCCGTGTAGAAGGCCTTAGATAAAACACACGTATTAATCAACGTAATTCTGTCAAATTGGTTCAGACTTCTGTGGTAGTTATCAATAACCGCACCGTTGATTTTTTGAGCCACATCCCTCCAGTTCGCTGCCGTCATGTTTAATGTTGACGCCTTCAACACTATCCCTAGAGCTTTAAGTTCACTGACGTGTGTGGCACATGAAATTTGAAGACGATCAAGGCCTCGCAGATTTAAAAACTTGCTTTTCTGTTCATTTATGTGTGCTCCAGACGCCTGACAGTAGGTCTTGAGGACAGCTTCAAGCTCAGTGACGTCAGACTGATCGCTGATAACAATCCCAACATCATCCGCATAGGCTCCTGTTACGGACTTCACTCCTGAGATCGTTAAACCACTAAGCTTCGCCTGCAGGTGCGTGAGGAGCGGCTCGAGCGAAATGACGAACAGCAACATCGACAAGGGGCTGCCCTGAGGGACTCCTCTGTCGATTAGGAGCCGTTTCGTGAGTTGCGAATTTACGGAAATTTTTGCAGTGATTCCGATGGCCACATTCTTTATCATTGCGATCGCGGACGGTAAAAAGCCCAAGCGCCGCAGTGTCTCTAGTAGGTACGTGTGATTGACACGATCAAATGCCTTAAAAAAATCCAGAAAGAGCAGACCACATCTTACGTTGCTGGCGTCAGCTAGCGCAATAATATCCCTATAAAAGGCGACCGTTTGCAGTATAGTCCGCCGAAAAGCACATGTCTGCTGTTTGCAAAGTAGGGTGGAAGTGAGCGGCAGAAACCTCATCTTAACTGCACGAGCTACAATCTTGTAATCGGAATTCAGTAGTGATATCGGCCGAAGATTTGTTACAGATTTTCCACCTCTGGTCTTAGGGAGGAGAACAAGTTTACATTCCTTAAACTCTCCTGGAACAGACTGCCCCTGCAAGACCTCGTTCACCATGTCTGTGATCTTCTCTCCTAGTATGTGCCAGAACTTTTTATAAAATTCAATGGGAAGGCCGTCAGGCCCAGGGGACTTGTTAGTAGGGGAACTGCAGATGATGTCGAAAACGTCTTCGTGACTGAAACCCGAAGAAAGACTGTCACTTTCGTCTGCAGTTATCCTCGAAGAAAGAACTTCAAGGAGTTGAGAAGCGCTGTCTGCATGGGGAGCGTTTGAAGTATAAGTCCTGACAAAGTAGCTGTAAAGTTCTCTGACGATATCGCGTTGATTTGTGACCGTCGTGCCATCTTCGAGTTTAAGTTCATCAATGAAAGCCCTCCTTCTATTCTTCGCGTGCTTGACAAGGTGATACAAGGCCACCGTTTCGTCTGCGCGTACTGATTTAACTTTGGATCGAACTTTTAGTCCTTCTAACTGCTCCCGTTTCAGACTGAGTAATTTAGCTTTGATTCTCTGAATTTCCCCTATTCTAGTAGCCGTGGCATCCGCTCTGTCATACAAATCTCTTAAGACGGAGTAATAAAATTCCATTGTCCTGCGAATTCCAGTAGCCCGTTCAATACCAAAGGACATAAGAACCCTGCGCAGTTTGGGCTTCGCTTTATAGGTCCACCATGCTATAATGCTAGGAAAGGCATGAATAGTGCGGAGGCACTGGTCCCAAGCACGCCTGACGGCCTCCTCCAGATCTGAGTCGGTTAATAATGAAAGATCAAGATGCCACTGATTTTTAAACCAGCGCGTGGGTTGTTGTTGTAAGTTGATACACGCAACCACGCCACTGTGGTCTGAGAAGCTGGTAGGAATAGTTTCTACATTTAATAAGTGAGTTGCTAAATTATCAGACACATAAATCCTGTCGATCCTGCTACAGGAATTGCCAACGATGTGTGTGTACCTCACTAAAGTTGGGTACCGAGCTTCCCAGGTATCTTTGAGTTTAAGATCATAAACAAGACGGTTTAAATCAGGTGAATAATTAAAATTTGGTGTCTGATCTTTTCTGGACAATACACAATTAAAATCACCTCCAATGATCAGCTGCGTAGGATTGTTCCGCAGTAAATAAATGACATCTTCCTTATAAAAGCGTGCTCTGTCAGCTCTACGAGTACTCCCGGAAGGCGCGTACAAATTAATAACAGTAACGCCAAAAATATTGACACTCAGTCCTCGACCGGATTCTAATCTTTCAATGTGGGCAACTGGAATACCTTCCCTAATTAAGACGGCAGTCCCCACGTTCGTTTCCGGGGAAGAATTCATTATTGCAACAAAACCGGTAAGGTTTATGTGCTGCAAGGCCACCTCTTGTAAAAGGGCGACGTCTGTATCCGACTCGTAAAGATATTGTTGTAGAGCACGTACCTTGACGTCAGATCGGATCTTGTTAATATTTAACGTTGTTATTTTATAAGCCTGTGACATACTGAGACCTATGCAGGAAGGGGGATAAATTAATCATCGCCAACGGCCGGATCGTCATGCCATTCCATTTGCGTATCCGGTTGTAAAGCCAAGTCATGCTCGTTGTGTTTGCCCCCGGCATCTTTATTCTTAGTTTTCTTTCGGATAACGTTCACATTTGGTTGGATTCTGTTCCTGCGGCGCCCACTATGAGCCATCTCGGCAGACGGCGGCGTGGGCGGGTCATGGGGAACGTCAACGGCCGACGACGGGCCGGACACTACGGCCGGAATCACTCGCGGCGTGTCCTCCGGCGGCAAACCAGCTGCGGAAGTACTTTCGCTATCAACACGTTTGTCATCAAACTCCACATGAAGTGGTTTGTTGACATTTTCCGACACCGACTGCTGTTTATGTTCGCGTTCCGTGTTATGACAACATTCCTGTTGTGTTTCCGTGTCGCGAGCCGCCGCCGTTGGCCGTCCGGCATCCTCATCGAGAGGTGTGGTCTGTGTACTATCACAACTGTCTACGCCGTGGTGAGCCCCTGCAGCGACCTGCTGTTCACATGTCGATCGGTCTACCGGAACCTGGTGCTGTGGTTGGTCGGAGGGCCGACCATCCGTCCCCTGCGACGCCGCGACAGCAGCTGAAATGTCACTATGTGACATGCCAGAGGAAAAATCGTCTACGAGAACGGGACCTTTTACGAACTTAGTATCAGATCTACGTTCCTGCGAGTCTTGTCTCTTTGATTCTGGTGTACTGTGGGTTTCGTCCTCAGAACTACTACCGTCACAAGTCCTACGCCGTTTGTTGGTAGCAGTGTCTCCGGTCGCAAGTGTCGGTTCGTCCGCACTTTTCCGAGGCAGGGTTGGAAATTCCTCAATGCGCACGACTTCCGGTTCATGCAACGCAGATGCACCACCGGCTGTAGCACTTTCTGCCGCTTGATTATCAGTAATAATCTCCGCGAGCGTTAACCGTTTCCGTTGCTGTAAGGAATTTTTTAAAACGAAAACTCGTTTGGGACAATCTTGACGCATGTGGCCACTCTCATTGCAGATGTGACACGTCAAAGTTTGACCAGAGTACGTAACTTGAACCCTGTAGTCGCAAACCATAATATGGGAAGGAATATTGACCTTCACATGCATATCTACTGACCGAACACCACTGAAACACTGCAGGCGATGCTGGCTAGACCAGCGTTCATTTCGAATCTGTTTGACATCCCCATACTTGCTTAACACATCTTTCAAATAACAATTTTCAACTTCTGGGGGCAGATTAAAAATACGTACATTTTTATATTCTACGTCGGCATTAGTAACAGTAACGGTACTTACAGAGTTATCCCGATGTCGGAACTCAACTCGCCCGCCATGCTTCATGAGTAACTTATCCAGCAACACAGGGTTCAGTAATTTGACAAAAAAACAATACTGCTCCATGTCGTAATACGCAGTGTGCACCTGATCAGAATTGATACCAATAACGTCCACTACCCAATCATGAATTTCCAGTGACGTCGGTTGTACGTGACGGGTTGACTTTTCAAATTCGAAACGGAGGGTACTTTTCCTGGGAAATAACCTGGCCATAGCAGAAATTTACAAGCGGTCGAGGCCGCTAAATAATTACAGCGAAAAAGGTGAGAAACTTCACCACAATTAACGGAAAAACAATCACTGCACGTCCAACAGAAAGTAGAAACAACACAAATATCACAACTCGTAAACACACCGGTTAACAGCGCTCTCAGCACGTCCGAATAGCTCCGTGTCTCAAGCGCGACTGACTGGGGCTACAGCAGAGAGCTTTCAGTTAGCGATACTCACTTTGCTGCCAACCTGTTGTGGCTGCACACCCGTCATAAGATCGTCACCTGCGGCCATACTGCGAATTTAGCACCTGTCTACGAATGCCTCATTCGATTCTTGCTTCATATGCTACACTTACAAGCATATCAACCGCTTGTCCTCGCCGAAAAAAATGCAGAAAAACGCGCGCCTTGCCTTCTGCTACCTGTCCAACAGCGAGGGCAGATGTGTGGCAAGCTCTAAGCCGTGCAGGCGCACCGTGGCCGAGCAGCTGGAGGAGAGATGCCTTCCTTGGCAGCTCCCTGCAGAGTGCGCAAGACCAGAGTGGCCGCGGCGCCGTTGTCAGTGGACGACATGCAGTTGCCGAGCCACGGAGAACACGTTGCTTTGCGATGTGCACCCGCCTCGTGATAGAAAACGCAAACAGTGGCCCTGTGGCGCAACGGATAACGCGTCTGACTACAGTCTCGCCGCGTCAGCCGTGCCGTGCGGACGTGAGCTGAGTTTCGTGCGCCGCGGTCTGCTGTGCTTCGGCGTGGTAAGTCGCAGTGCTTCTTGCATCGTTGCAGAACTTCTACGCATATTGAAATTTGAAATATGAATCCGTGATGGCCCACTTGAACAGACAAGATACTTTGAAATTCTCGTTTGATCGTAATTACGCCCGACCTAAACTACACGAAATCGAAGATTGGTTGGAATACGAAGTGAAAGTTGATTCAGAGGATGTGATTGGAATGCATCTTTCGATAGTGAGCAGCGTTGTATTTGTGAAATTGAGGAATGCTAACTTATGTGACAAAATAGTTGAGTCTTGCGGAGGAATTATGAAATTTAAACATTGTGATGGAAACGTAGGCGAAGTCACCGTAACACATGCAGGGTTTGGAATACGAACTATCAGGATATTCGAACTACCATTCGAAGTACCGGCGGAACAAATAAACGCAGTGATAGCGCCGTACGGTAAAGTTCTCAGCAATGTTGCCGAACGGTGGTCCAACGCGCGTAAATTCCAAGTTCTCAACGGAGTGAGGCAATTAAAGGTCGATTTGCACAAACATGTACCGTCATACATCAGCGTCTGTGGATACCGAGGTATCGTTATATACGACGGCCAGCCGAGGACGTGCGCGGCGTGCAACTCTCCCGGCCACGTCCGCGCGGAGTGTTTACAGCGGCGAGTGGCGCAGCTCCCGGCTGGCGAGGCGTCGCGACCGCCGGCTATGACTGCGCTGCCAGCGACTTACGCTACGGCTGCCCGCGGCCAAGTCTTCACCCCAAGCCCTGATGTGAATTTGGAGAACCATCCAACCCGAGAAGAAGCCCAGATTGCCACCACTGACACAACAGAAGCTAGACCACCCGAACCTAAGGAAATCGTGACAGCTGTAACGGTTTCAACACAACAGCCACCGAAAGATATTGGGAGCCACAGCAAATTATCCGATTCCTCCGCTGTTGAGAATGACATGCAAGAACCATCCCGGAATGAGCAACCTCATAGTGAACCGATTGCTCTATTGACACCATCATCCACCAAGAGCACGGTCGACAATTTAGCTCGAAACACCACCCGCTTAGAAGATTTGAAGAATGCTGAGGAAGACAACATCAGACAGCAGCCGGTGAAACCTAAACGGCAAACACGAAAACAGAGCCCTGAAGAGATTCAAGCACTGGAGAAAAAACTCTCCCGTACCAAAAAAATTCTTAAAACAGATCGAAGCGGAAAGCAAGGCGTGGTAGACATCGGAAAACCGGACATTCCCAACCCGAATGAGGACGTACAGATGAACCTCGCCCCTCCAATTGAAGAACCAATGGACACTGTTGACCGCTGTGGACCTGATACGGGGACAGCATGGTCTGACGACACTGAATGCGCTTAGTTGGACTACCGAATGACGCAGGCGTATAAAATCGCCACGCTCAATGTAAACAGAATAGTTTCGGACGTAAAGTTACGATCTGTGAAGGACTACTTATATGCCGCCGACATTGACATAGCGATGTTACAAGAGGTAGTTACGACCAAAATAGCGGATGTGTACGGATATGAGGCGGTCTTAAACATAGGCAATGAATGTGGAACAGGAATACTGTTCAAACACGGCATACCATGTACAGCAAAAGCAATACTTGAATCTGGACGAGGCATAACTGCACAAATATATGATCTGCTTCTTGTTAATATATATGCTCCCTCTGGATCCAGCGGAAAACGAGCAAGGGGCAACCTGTTCCGGGACGAAATTGTTCCATTACTAACGGATCCTCGACTGCACATCATTTTGGGTGGAGATTTTAACTGTGTATTGCGTCCAGAAGATCAAATCCCCAACTTCAACTTTTGTGAGGAGCTGTTACTGTTAATTAACGGGCTAGATATGATAGATGCTTGGTGCCACCTTCGCCCGCACACCCGAGGATACACGTACGTATCCAGTACTTCGGCAAGCAGACTAGACAGGCTGTATGTAACGAAAGGTTTTATCCATAATGTAACTGACTGTGAAATTTGGCCTCTTAACTTTTCGGATCACTGCGCATTTCATATAACCGCGAAGCATACTAAACAAAAAACATTCCTGGGAAGGGGCGTATGGCAGCTAAACGTGTCACTTTTGGAGGACGCAGTACTGAAACAGGAGATTCATGATACATGGCAGCGTTGTCTTCGGACGCAATCCAGATATCCAACACGCATCATGTGGTGGCTACAGTCTGCGAAACCGCAGATAAAAAAATGCATCGCACGATATGGTCGCATGAAAGCGTACTGGCGAAAACGCACCTTGGAGTATCACTTTCTTTGCCTCCGCGAACTATATGATGACCCCATGGGATTAGTAGCAAACAGCTCTAGAATAAAACGCACTAAAGCAAGAATAACGGCGTTGGTACGACAATCACTAGAGGGGAAAAAAGTTCGATCGCGTCCTCCGATTGAACTGACGCAGGAGAATACGTCCGTATATCACGTGATACGGGAAGCCAAGAGAGGTAAACAAAAGTTAATCCCAACTCTCAGTGATGAACAGGGGAACGAATACGATCAACAAGTCACAGTTAAAAACTACGTGGTGCAACATTATACAGATTTTTATTCCGCATCGGCGACTGACGCGACGGCAAGTGAGCCGCTTTTATCCAACATTCAATCCACGGTCCATCCGACTGACAACGCCGACCTTGTAGCCCACATAACTGAGGAAGAAGTATGTGCCATAATCAAAGACTCGCCTACAAAGAAATCTGCTGGTTTAGATGGCCTACCCATAGAATTTTATGCTTGTTTTTGGCACATCATAGGACCGGAATTCACCAAAATATGCAATGAATTATTGGGAGACGTGCAGATGCCATCTCAGTTTACCGAAGGAATGATTGTACTGATCCCCAAAAAACCACGTAGCGCTACGCTGAAGGATTTTCGACCACTAACACTCCTCAATTCCGACTATAAAATCTTCACCCGACTCATAAACTGTAGACTGAAGACGGTACTGCCGAAAGTACTCGGCCCTTATCAAATGAGTGCTGTCCCAGGGAGATCAATGTCGAATGCATTATGTGAATATAGAGACATAATATATTTGTCGTGGCTATGCAAATGCAATGTTGGTCTCATGTTTTTAGACTTCGATAAGGCTTTTGACCGCATCAACCACCACTTTCTACTAACCGTAATGCAACGGATGGGATTCAGTGCTCATTTTATTCAGATCATACGCAAATGCATAGTCGGTACTTCCTCTCGAATCAAAATTAATGGTCAGCTAAGTTCACCCGTCCCGATCAAGCAATCAGTGAGACAAGGCTGCCCCCTTTCTATGGCACTATACGCAATCGCCGTAGAACCGTTACTGTTAAACCTGCATCACAGGTTACAGGGTCTACAGGTGTTGGGTACAAAAACCGTGTGTCACGCTTATGCTGATGACGTCAGTGTAGTAGTTAACACGCACTCAGAAATGGAAGTCGTTCAACAAATAATCCACGCTTACGCCACTTCTTCCGGAGCCAAACTCAATGAACAAAAATCGAAAATTTTACCTGTCGGACCCCATATGGAGACCATTCAAAGAACATGGCTACAAAGAACAGAGAAGACGAACCACTTAGGTATGATTCTAATGGCCAACCCAAGAGAGATGACATTAGCCAACTGGGACCATAAACTACATATATTCAGGACTACTCTCCGTGAACACAAAACTAGAACGCTCAATCGGATACAGAGAGCTCTATTGATTAACAGCTATGCGCTAAGCAAAATATATCACATCGCAGCAGTGTTACCAGTACCCAAGGATACAGCGCAAAAGCTTTTAGCTGCAGCGTATTGGTTCATATGGAGCGGAAACATCTTTAAAGTCACCATGCCAACCATAGTGTTAACCCGCGCCGCTGGTGGTTTGGGCGTCAAAGACATCAAGAACCAATGCACTGCCGTATATATGGACCGAATCCGCAAAATACTGCAGTCACCCCATCCGACAATTACGAAAACGTTATTCAACAGGTTAGCCCCAACGAGCAAAAAGGCCCCAGTCGATGTTGGTCGCATCAGCGCTCAACTCGATCACGTCCGGACTTATTACCTGGAAATGAGCTATATTCAAGAAACTTCACAGCTGATTAACACCAAAAGGACCTATTACCACCTCACGAGACACCATAGGCAAAACCCAATTGAAGCGAAATATCCAGCGGTCAACTGGAGTAACGTCTGGAAAAACATTAACAATCCCATCCTCCACTCCAAAGTAGTGTCCACGTGGTATGACATTGTGAACGAGAAGGTCCCCACAGGTGAAAAGTTGCACAATATCAAAATGAAGCAGAGTCCGTACTGCGATCATTGCCATACTGTAGATACCTTGGCACACATTCTCATCTGCCGCGACCAATACCACATATGGAACTGGACTAGAAAAAAACTCGCAATAATTACTAGAACCACAGACTCTGCTATAACACTCAAAGATGTACTTCAACCAGACTGGCATTTCTTTCCTGCAACAAAGCACAATAGCTACGCTTGGATTATCGGCCAGTTTGCATATTTTGCGGTTACGAATACACATGCGAGTATAGACGAGTACATACAGTATATAATGGAAGAGCACCACAACCTTAAAACGAGTCGGAAATACAAAGCTTTGTTTCAAAATTTCTTACTTCACACTTTGCCATAATGAAGCAGTAATTTTTTTTTCTTTTTTTTGTGCACAACACTACAGCGAGTTGATACTACTTGTGCTTCATTATAATTAAGTTGGCATTTATTTATTTATTTTTATAGTACAGCAGGTGAAAGTGCCTCAGGAAAACTCATTTTGCCAGAAGCCGTAACATACAACAAATCAGAAGTGCTTGATTGATTTCGTGTTCTTTTGTTTCACGGGTATTAGACAGATTGTCACGGCAAGAAGATTTATTCAGTTCCTTTATATATTATTTAAAAAAAATAATGAAAAAATAAATAAAAAAGTAGGTTAAGTTAGGGTGAAAGTGGCGGTGGCAACAGTTTTTTTTTTTTTTTTTTTTTTTTTTTAGGTTAGATAGGATTTTGGGGGTGATATGGATGATAGGGGCCAACGCCTGAAGTGGAAGAGGTCCAGGAAAAAATAAAAAAAAAAAAAGTGGCAAGCGTCGAAAAACAAAAAAGGTGGATAGAGCGTCTGCAAAAAAAAAAAAAAAAAAAAAAAAAAAAAAAAAAAAAACTACGGATCAGAAGATTCCAGGTTCGAATCCTGGCAGGGTCGGCATTTTGTTAGTTGCGGGCGCGTAGCTAGGCAGTGGATTCGAATGTCTCCACCTTCGTGGAGTGCAATGTTAATCCTGAGCATCTCGCAGCTGCATCTCGAGACGATTGCGGTAAATATCGCTTCGTGCAAGCGTCAGCGCAGCGTCAGTCGAGCAAAGTCGAGACGAGTCAAGCTGAGAGATGTTACGCACTTAATTAAACGGTAGGCGCGGGAAACCGACGCAGACAACGCTTTCCAAGTGTCCCATGTCACGCACCGAAGAGCGCGGACGGCTCCACGCAGCAGAGTGGCGCAGTGGAAGCGTGCTGGGCCCATAACCCAGAGGTCCGTGGATCGAAACCACGCTCTGCTAAAATTATTCTTTTTCTTGGGTGCCTCGAGCTCGATCATTAAGCCTGGGGTGAGCTGATTCAGCGTCAACAGCAACCCCTGTAAGTCGTGAAACGACGACGTCGTGTGAAGAATGCGAGAAACACTTCCTAAGACGCAGACTTTCTTACGATTTTGCAGTAACTACATTCCTTGATCGCAACGTTAATGTCCTTTCGGGCCACGCGTGCAACTTTCAAGATATAAAAATCGCACCTCCCCAGCGGGGAATCGAACCCCGGTCTCCCGCGTGACAGGCGGGGATACTAACCACTATACTACCGAGGAACACGCGATCGGTGACTATAATGCACGCACACTTATGCTTCTCAAGCAGGTGATACATCTCAACTCTCGCGTCCCGATGCTTTCAGAGTCAGCTGCTACGAAATAAAAGTATGCCCCAGGTGAGGCTCGAACTCACAACCCCGGCATTGCTCACGGCTACTGCCTTATAAGTACCGTGCGCTAACCAATTGCGCCACTGGGGATACCGCAGAGAGCTTTCAGTTAGCGATACTCACTTTGCTGCCAACCTGTTGTGGCTGCACACCCGTCATAAGATCGTCACCTGCGGCCATACTGCGAATTTAGCACCTGTCTACGAATGCCTCATTCGATTCTTGCTTCATATGCTACACTTACAAGCATATCAACCGCTTGTCCTCGCCGAAAAAAATGCAGAAAAACGCGCGCCTTGCCTTCTGCTACCTGTCCAACAGCGAGGGCAGATGTGTGGCAAGCTCTAAGCCGTGCAGGCGCACCGTGGCCGAGCAGCTGGAGGAGAGGTGCCTTCCTTGGCAGCTCCCTGCAGAGTGCGCAAGACCAGAGTGGCCGCGCCGCCGTTGTCAGTGGACGACATGCAGTTGCCGAGCCACGGAGAACACGTTGCTTTGCGATGTGCACCCGCCTCGTGATAGAAAACGCAAACAGTGGCCCTGTGGCGCAACGGATAACGCGTCTGACTACGGATCAGAAGATTCCAGGTTCGAATCCTGGCAGGGTCGGCATTTTGTTAGTTGCGGGCGCGTAGCTAGGCAGTGGATTCGAATGTCTCCACCTTCGTGGAGTGCAATGTTAATCCTGAGCATCTCGCAGCTGCATCTCGAGACGATTGCGGTAAATATCGCTTCGTGCAAGCGTCAGCGTAGCGTCAGTCGAGCAAAGTCGAGACAAGTCAAGCTGAGAGATGTTACGCACTTAATTAAACGGTAGGCGCGGGAAACCGACGCAGACAACGCTTTCCAAGTGTCCCATGTCACGCACCGAAGAGCGCGGACGGCTCCACGCAGCAGAGTGGCGCAGTGGAAGCGTGCTGGGCCCATAACCCAGAGGCAGAGGTCCGTGGATCGAAACCACGCTCTGCTAAAATTATTCTTTTTCTTGGGTGCCTCGAGCTCGATCATTAAGCCTGGGGTGAGCTGATTCAGCGTCAACAGCAACCCCTGTAAGTCGTGAAACGACGACGTCGTGTGAAGAATGCGAGAAACACTTCCTAAGACGCAGACTTTCTTACGAGAGATGTTACGCACTTAATTAAACGGTAGGCGCGGGAAACCGACGCAGACAACGCTTTCCAAGTGTCCCATGTCACGCACCGAAGAGCGCGGACGGCTCCACGCAGCAGAGTGGCGCAGTGGAAGCGTGCTGGGCCCATAACCCAGAGGCAGAGGTCCGTGGATCGAAACCACGCTCTGCTAAAATTATTCTTTTTCTTGGGTGCCTCGAGCTCGATCATTAAGCCTGGGGTGAGCTGATTCAGCGTCAACAGCAACCCCTGTAAGTCGTGAAACGACGACGTCGTGTGAAGAATGCGAGAAACACTTCCTAAGACGCAGACTTTCTTACGATTTTGCAGTAACTACATTCCTTGATCGCAACGTTAATGTCCTTTCGGGCCACGCGTGCAACTTTCAAGATATAAAAATCGCACCTCCCCGGCGGGGAATCGAACCCCGGTCTCCCGCGTGACAGGCGGGGATACTAACCACTATACTACCGAGGAACACGCGATCGGTGATTATAATGCACGCACACTTATGTGTCTCAAGCAGGTGATACATCTCAACTCTCGCGTCCCGATGCTTTCAGAGTCAGCTGCTACGAAATAAAAGTATGCCCCAGGTGAGGCTCGAACTCACAACCCCGGCATTGCTCACGGCTACTGCCTTATAAGTACCGTGCGCTAACCAATTGCGCCACTGGGGATACAGCAGAGAGCTTTCAGTTAGCGATACTCACTTTGCTGCCAACCTGTTGTGGCTGCACACCCGTCATAAGATCGTCACCTGCGGCCATACTGCGAATTTAGCACCTGTCTACGAATGCCTCATTCGATTCTTGCTTCATATGCTACACTTACAAGCATATCAACCGCTTGTCCTCGCCGAAAAAAATGCAGAAAAACGCGCGCCTTGCCTTCTGCTACCTGTCCAACAGCGAGGGCAGATGTGTGGCAAGCTCTAAGCCGTGCAGGCGCACCGTGGCCGAGCAGCTGGAGGAGAGATGCCTTCCTTGGCAGCTCCCTGCAGAGTGCGCAAGACCAGAGTGGCCGCGGCGCCGTTGCCAGTGGACGACATGCAGTTGCCGAGCCACGGAGAACACGTTGCTTTGCGATGTGCACCCGCCTCGTGATAGAAAACGCAAACAGTGGCCCTGTGGCGCAACGGATAACGCGTCTGACTACGGATCAGAAGATTCCAGGTTCGAATCCTGGCAGGGTCGGCATTTTGTTAGTTGCGGGCGCGTAGCTAGGCAGTGGATTCGAATGTCTCCACCTTCGTGGAGTGCAATGTTAATCCTGAGCATCTCGCAGCTGCATCTCGAGACGATTGCGGTAAATATCGCTTCGTGCAAGCGTCAGCGCAGCGTCAGTCGAGCAAAGTCGAGACAAGTCAAGCTGAGAGATGTTACGCACTTAATTAAACGGTAGGTGCGGGAAACCGACGCAGACAACGCTTTCCAAGTGTCCCATGTCACGCACCGAAGAGCGCGGACGGCTCCACGCAGCAGAGTGGCGCAGTGGAAGCGTGCTGGGCCCATAACCCAGAGGTCCGTGGATCGAAACCACGCTCTGCTAAAATTATTCTTTTTCTTGGGTGCCTCGGGCTCGATCATTAAGCCTGGGGTGAGCTGGTTCAGCGTCAACAGCAACCCCTGTAAGTCGTGAAACGACGACGTCGTGTGAAGAATGCGAGAAACACTTCCTAAGACGCAGACTTTCTTACGATTTTGCAGTAACTACATTCCTTGATCGCAACGTTAATGTCCTTTCGGGCCACGCGTGCAACTTTCAAGATATAAAAATCGCACCTCCCCGGCGGGGAATCGAACCCCGGTCTCCCGCGTGACAGGCGGGGATACTAACCACTATACTACCGAGGAACACGCGATCGGTGACTATAATGCACGCACACTTATGTGTCTCAAGCAGGTGATACATCTCAACTCTCGCGTCCCGATGCTTTCAGAGTCAGCTGCTACGAAATAAAAGTATGCCCCAGGTGAGGCTCGAACTCACAACCCCGGCATTGCTCACGGCTACTGCCTTATAAGTACCGTGCGCTAACCAATTGCGCCACTGGGGATACAGCAGAGAGCT
This sequence comes from Schistocerca nitens, assembly GCF_023898315.1. Lineage (NCBI taxonomy): Eukaryota > Metazoa > Arthropoda > Insecta > Orthoptera > Acrididae > Schistocerca > Schistocerca nitens. The sequence continues at coordinate 146,884,357 of NC_064622.1, read as the reverse complement.
TTCAGTTAGCGATACTCACTTTGCTGCCAACCTGTTGTGGCTGCACACCCGTCATAAGATCGTCACCTGCGGCCATACTGCGAATTTAGCACCTGTCTACGAATGCCTCATTCGATTCTTGCTTCATATGCTACACTTACAAGCATATCAACCGCTTGTCCTCGCCGAAAAAAATGCAGAAAAACGCGCGCCTTGCCTTCTGCTACCTGTCCAACAGCGAGGGCAGATGTGTGGCAAGCTCTAAGCCGTGCAGGCGCACCGTGGCCGAGCAGCTGGAGGAGAGATGCCTTCCTTGGCAGCTCCCTGCAGAGTGCGCAAGACCAGAGTGGCCGCGGCGCCGTTGCCAGTGGACGACATGCAGTTGCCGAGCCACGGAGAACACGTTGCTTTGCGATGTGCACCCGCCTCGTGATAGAAAACGCAAACAGTGGCCCTGTGGCGCAACGGATAACGCGTCTGACTACGGATCAGAAGATTCCAGGTTCGAATCCTGGCAGGGTCGGCATTTTGTTAGTTGCGGGCGCGTAGCTAGGCAGTGGATTCGAATGTCTCCACCTTCGTGGAGTGCAATGTTAATCCTGAGCATCTCGCAGCTGCATCTCGAGACGATTGCGGTAAATATCGCTTCGTGCAAGCGTCAGCGCAGCGTCAGTCGAGCAAAGTCGAGACAAGTCAAGCTGAGAGATGTTACGCACTTAATTAAACGGTAGGTGCGGGAAACCGACGCAGACAACGCTTTCCAAGTGTCCCATGTCACGCACCGAAGAGCGCGGACGGCTCCACGCAGCAGAGTGGCGCAGTGGAAGCGTGCTGGGCCCATAACCCAGAGGTCCGTGGATCGAAACCACGCTCTGCTAAAATTATTCTTTTTCTTGGGTGCCTCGGGCTCGATCATTAAGCCTGGGGTGAGCTGGTTCAGCGTCAACAGCAACCCCTGTAAGTCGTGAAACGACGACGTCGTGTGAAGAATGCGAGAAACACTTCCTAAGACGCAGACTTTCTTACGATTTTGCAGTAACTACATTCCTTGATCGCAACGTTAATGTCCTTTCGGGCCACGCGTGCAACTTTCGCGATATAAAAATCGCACCTCCCCGGCGGGGAATCGAACCCCGGTCTCCCGCGTGACAGGCGGGGATACTAACCACTATACTACCGAGGAACACGCGATCGGTGACTATAATGCACGCACACTTATGTGTCTCAAGCAGGTGATACATCTCAACTCTCGCGTCCCGATGCTTTCAGAGTCAGCTGCTACGAAATAAAAGTATGCCCCAGGTGAGGCTCGAACTCACAACCCCGGCATTGCTCACGGCTACTGCCTTATAAGTACCGTGCGCTAACCAATTGCGCCACTGGGGATACAGCAGAGAGCTTTCAGTTAGCGATACTCACTTTGCTGCCAACCTGTTGTGGCTGCACACCCGTCATAAGATCGTCACCTGCGGCCATACTGCGAATTTAGCACCTGTCTACGAATGCCTCATTCGATTCTTGCTTCATATGCTACACTTACAAGCATATCAACCGCTTGTCCTCGCCGAAAAAAATGCAGAAAAACGCGCGCCTTGCCTTCTGCTACCTGTCCAACAGCGAGGGCAGATGTGTGGCAAGCTCTAAGCCGTGCAGGCGCACCGTGGCCGAGCAGCTGGAGGAGAGATGCCTTCCTTTGCAGCTCCCTGCAGAGTGCGCAAGACCAGAGTGGCCGCGGCGCCGTTGCCAGTGGACGACATGCAGTTGCCGAGCCACGGAGAACACGTTGCTTTGCGATGTGCACCCGCCTCGTGATAGAAAACGCAAACAGTGGCCCTGTGGCGCAACGGATAACGCGTCTGACTACGGATCAGAAGATTCCAGGTTCGAATCCTGGCAGGGTCGGCATTTTGTTAGTTGCGGGCGCGTAGCTAGGCAGTGGATTCGAATGTCTCCACCTTCGTGGAGTGCAATGTTAATCCTGAGCATCTCGCAGCTGCATCTCGAGACGATTGCGGTAAATATCGCTTCGTGCAAGCGTCAGCGCAGCGTCAGTCGAGCAAAGTCGAGACAAGTCAAGCTGAGAGATGTTACGCACTTAATTAAACGGTAGGTGCGGGAAACCGACGCAGACAACGCTTTCCAAGTGTCCCATGTCACGCACCGAAGAGCGCGGACGGCTCCACGCAGCAGAGTGGCGCAGTGGAAGCGTGCTGGGCCCATAACCCAGAGGTCCGTGGATCGAAACCACGCTCTGCTAAAATTATTCTTTTTCTTGGGTGCCTCGGGCTCGATCATTAAGCCTGGGGTGAGCTGGTTCAGCGTCAACAGCAACCCCTGTAAGTCGTGAAACGACGACGTCGTGTGAAGAATGCGAGAAACACTTCCTAAGACGCAGACTTTCTTACGATTTTGCAGTAACTACATTCCTTGATCGCAACGTTAATGTCCTTTCGGGCCACGCGTGCAACTTTCGCGATATAAAAATCGCACCTCCCCGGCGGGGAATCGAACCCCGGTCTCCCGCGTGACAGGCGGGGATACTAACCACTATACTACCGAGGAACACGCGATCGGTGACTATAATGCACGCACACTTATGTGTCTCAAGCAGGTGATACATCTCAACTCTCGCGTCCCGATGCTTTCAGAGTCAGCTGCTACGAAATAAAAGTATGCCCCAGGTGAGGCTCGAACTCACAACCCCGGCATTGCTCACGGCTACTGCCTTATAAGTACCGTGCGCTAACCAATTGCGCCACTGGGGATACAGCAGAGAGCTTTCAGTTAGCGATACTCACTTTGCTGCCAACCTGTTGTGGCTGCACACCCGTCATAAGATCGTCACCTGCGGCCATACTGCGAATTTAGCACCTGTCTACGAATGCCTCATTCGATTCTTGCTTCATATGCTACACTTACAAGCATATCAACCGCTTGTCCTCGCCGAAAAAAATGCAGAAAAACGCGCGCCTTGCCTTCTGCTACCTGTCCAACAGCGAGGGCAGATGTGTGGCAAGCTCTAAGCCGTGCAGGCGCACCGTGGCCGAGCAGCTGGAGGAGAGATGCCTTCCTTGGCAGCTCCCTGCAGAGTGCGCAAGACCAGAGTGGCCGCGGCGCCGTTGCCAGTGGACGACATGCAGTTGCCGAGCCACGGAGAACACGTTGCTTTGCGATGTGCACCCGCCTCGTGATAGAAAACGCAAACAGTGGCCCTGTGGCGCAACGGATAACGCGTCTGACTACGGATCAGAAGATTCCAGGTTCGAATCCTGGCAGGGTCGGCATTTTGTTAGTTGCGGGCGCGTAGCTAGGCAGTGGATTCGAATGTCTCCACCTTCGTGGAGTGCAATGTTAATCCTGAGCATCTCGCAGCTGCATCTCGAGACGATTGCGGTAAATATCGCTTCGTGCAAGCGTCAGCGCAGCGTCAGTCGAGCAAAGTCGAGACAAGTCAAGCTGAGAGATGTTACGCACTTAATTAAACGGTAGGCGCGGGAAACCGACGCAGACAACGCTTTCCAAGTGTCCCATGTCACGCACCGAAGAGCGCGGACGGCTCCACGCAGCAGAGTGGCGCAGTGGAAGCGTGCTGGGCCCATAACCCAGAGGTCCGTGGATCGAAACCACGCTCTGCTAAAATTATTCTTTTTCTTGGGTGCCTCGAGCTCGATCATTAAGCCTGGGGTGAGCTGATTCAGCGTCAACAGCAACCCCTGTAAGTCGTGAAACGACGACGTCGTGTGAAGAATGCGAGAAACACTTCCTAAGACGCAGACTTTCTTACGATTTTGCAGTAACTACATTCCTTGATCGCAACGTTAATGTCCTTTCGGGCCACGCGTGCAACTTTCAAGATATAAAAATCGCACCTCCCCGGCGGGGAATCGAACCCCGGTCTCCCGCGTGACAGGCGGGGATACTAACCACTATACTACCGAGGAACACGCGATCGGTGACTATAATGCACGCACACTTATGTGTCTCAAGCAGGTGATACATCTCAACTCTCGCGTCCCGATGCTTTCAGAGTCAGCTGCTACGAAATAAAAGTATGCCCCAGGTGAGGCTCGAACTCACAACCCCGGCATTGCTCACGGCTACTGCCTTATAAGTACCGTGCGCTAACCAATTGCGCCACTGGGGCTACAGCAGAGAGCTTTCAGTTAGCGATACTCACTTTGCTGCCAACCTGTTGTGGCTGCACACCCGTCATAAGATCGTCACCTGCGGCCATACTGCGAATTTAGCACCTGTCTACGAATGCCTCATTCGATTCTTGCTTCATATGCTACACTTACAAGCATATCAACCGCTTGTCCTCGCCGAAAAAAATGCAGAAAAACGCGCGCCTTGCCTTCTGCTACCTGTCCAACAGCGAGGGCAGATGTGTGGCAAGCTCTAAGCCGTGCAGGCGCACCGTGGCCGAGCAGCTGGAGGAGAGATGCCTTCCTTGGCAGCTCCCTGCAGAGTGCGCAAGACCAGAGTGGCCGCGGCGCCGTTGCCAGTGGACGACATGCAGTTGCCGAGCCACGGAGAACACGTTGCTTTGCGATGTGCACCCGCCTCGTGATAGAAAACGCAAACAGTGGCCCTGTGGCGCAACGGATAACGCGTCTGACTACGGATCAGAAGATTCCAGGTTCGAATCCTGGCAGGGTCGGCATTTTGTTAGTTGCGGGCGCGTAGCTAGGCAGTGGATTCGAATGTCTCCACCTTCGTGGAGTGCAATGTTAATCCTGAGCATCTCGCAGCTGCATCTCGAGACGATTGCGGTAAATATCGCTTCGTGCAAGCGTCAGCGCAGCGTCAGTCGAGCAAAGTCGAGACAAGTCAAGCTGAGAGATGTTACGCACTTAATTAAACGGTAGGCGCGGGAAACCGACGCAGACAACGCTTTCCAAGTGTCCCATGTCACGCACCGAAGAGCGCGGACGGCTCCACGCAGCAGAGTGGCGCAGTGGAAGCGTGCTGGGCCCATAACCCAGAGGTCCGTGGATCGAAACCACGCTCTGCTAAAATTATTCTTTTTCTTGGGTGCCTCGAGCTCGATCATTAAGCCTGGGGTGAGCTGATTCAGCGTCAACAGCAACCCCTGTAAGTCGTGAAACGACGACGTCGTGTGAAGAATGCGAGAAACACTTCCTAAGACGCAGACTTTCTTACGATTTTGCAGTAACTACATTCCTTGATCGCAACGTTAATGTCCTTTCGGGCCACGCGTGCAACTTTCAAGATATAAAAATCGCACCTCCCCGGCGGGGAATCGAACCCCGGTCTCCCGCGTGACAGGCGGGGATACTAACCACTATACTACCGAGGAACACGCGATCGGTGACTATAATGCACGCACACTTATGTGTCTCAAGCAGGTGATACATCTCAACTCTCGCGTCCCGATGCTTTCAGAGTCAGCTGCTACGAAATAAAAGTATGCCCCAGGTGAGGCTCGAACTCACAACCCCGGCATTGCTCACGGCTACTGCCTTATAAGTACCGTGCGCTAACCAATTGCGCCACTGGGGCTACAGCAGAGAGCTTTCAGTTAGCGATACTCACTTTGCTGCCAACCTGTTGTGGCTGCACACCCGTCATAAGATCGTCACCTGCGGCCATACTGCGAATTTAGCACCTGTCTACGAATGCCTCATTCGATTCTTGCTTCATATGCTACACTTACAAGCATATCAACCGCTTGTCCTCGCCGAAAAAAATGCAGAAAAACGCGCGCCTTGCCTTCTGCTACCTGTCCAACAGCGAGGGCAGATGTGTGGCAAGCTCTAAGCCGTGCAGGCGCACCGTGGCCGAGCAGCTGGAGGAGAGATGCCTTCCTTGGCAGCTCCCTGCAGAGTGCGCAAGACCAGAGTGGCCGCGGCGCCGTTGCCAGTGGACGACATGCAGTTGCCGAGCCACGGAGAACACGTTGCTTTGCGATGTGCACCCGCCTCGTGATAGAAAACGCAAACAGTGGCCCTGTGGCGCAACGGATAACGCGTCTGACTACGGATCAGAAGATTCCAGGTTCGAATCCTGGCAGGGTCGGCATTTTGTTAGTTGCGGGCGCGTAGCTAGGCAGTGGATTCGAATGTCTCCACCTTCGTGGAGTGCAATGTTAATCCTGAGCATCTCGCAGCTGCATCTCGAGACGATTGCGGTAAATATCGCTTCGTGCAAGCGTCAGCGCAGCGTCAGTCGAGCAAAGTCGAGACAAGTCAAGCTGAGAGATGTTACGCACTTAATTAAACGGTAGGCGCGGGAAACCGACGCAGACAACGCTTTCCAAGTGTCCCATGTCACGCACCGAAGAGCGCGGACGGCTCCACGCAGCAGAGTGGCGCAGTGGAAGCGTGCTGGGCCCATAACCCAGAGGTCCGTGGATCGAAACCACGCTCTGCTAAAATTATTCTTTTTCTTGGGTGCCTCGAGCTCGATCATTAAGCCTGGGGTGAGCTGATTCAGCGTCAACAGCAACCCCTGTAAGTCGTGAAACGACGACGTCGTGTGAAGAATGCGAGAAACACTTCCTAAGACGCAGACTTTCTTACGATTTTGCAGTAACTACATTCCTTGATCGCAACGTTAATGTCCTTTCGGGCCACGCGTGCAACTTTCAAGATATAAAAATCGCACCTCCCCGGCGGGGAATCGAACCCCGGTCTCCCGCGTGACAGGCGGGGATACTAACCACTATACTACCGAGGAACACGCGATCGGTGACTATAATGCACGCACACTTATGTGTCTCAAGCAGGTGATACATCTCAACTCTCGCGTCCCGATGCTTTCAGAGTCAGCTGCTACGAAATAAAAGTATGCCCCAGGTGAGGCTCGAACTCACAACCCCGGCATTGCTCACGGCTACTGCCTTATAAGTACCGTGCGCTAACCAATTGCGCCACTGGGGCTACAGCAGAGAGCTTTCAGTTAGCGATACTCACTTTGCTGCCAACCTGTTGTGGCTGCACACCCGTCATAAGATCGTCACCTGCGGCCATACTGCGAATTTAGCACCTGTCTACGAATGCCTCATTCGATTCTTGCTTCATATGCTACACTTACAAGCATATCAACCGCTTGTCCTCGCCGAAAAAAATGCAGAAAAACGCGCGCCTTGCCTTCTGCTACCTGTCCAACAGCGAGGGCAGATGTGTGGCAAGCTCTAATCCGTGCAGGCGCACCGTGGCCGAGCAGCTGGAGGAGAGATGCCTTCCTTGGCAGCTCCCTGCAGAGTGCGCAAGACCAGAGTGGCCGCGGCGCCGTTGCCAGTGGACGACATGCAGTTGCCGAGCCACGGAGAACACGTTGCTTTGCGATGTGCACCCGCCTCGTGATAGAAAACGCAAACAGTGGCCCTGTGGCGCAACGGATAACGCGTCTGACTACGGATCAGAAGATTCCAGGTTCGAATCCTGGCAGGGTCGGCATTTTGTTAGTTGCGGGCGCGTAGCTAGGCAGTGGATTCGAATGTCTCCACCTTCGTGGAGTGCAATGTTAATCCTGAGCATCTCGCAGCTGCATCTCGAGACGATTGCGGTAAATATCGCTTCGTGCAAGCGTCAGCGCAGCGTCAGTCGAGCAAAGTCGAGACAAGTCAAGCTGAGAGATGTTACGCACTTAATTAAACGGTAGGCGCGGGAAACCGACGCAGACAACGCTTTCCAAGTGTCCCATGTCACGCACCGAAGAGCGCGGACGGCTCCACGCAGCAGAGTGGCGCAGTGGAAGCGTGCTGGGCCCATAACCCATAGTCGCGCTTCAGCTGTGCTACCGTGTGGACGTGTGTACTGCTGCGCTCCGATTGTGTTGTTTACATAGGTGTTCTGCTGTTGTCGTCTTTGCTGTCTGTCCGTTCATCTTCGTGTTTGTGTATCTTTGTCAGTGTTTGGCTGTTCATCACCGTTCTGTCTCCCACCGGAATTTCGGTTTTTTAACCGGAGTTTCATCCCTGTTCTGAATCATGTCTACGAACGTCAGGAAAAACACACTGGTCTTCGCTTTCGACAAGGAAACCCGTCATATCCAGCCAACGTCACTGGAAATACACGATTGGATAACTGAGGTAATTGGTGTCAACTCTGATTCCGTCCATACCATGCAGTTAGACAATGATAAATACTGTATTTTTGTTAAGTTTGAGAGCTCGGTGACGATAGATAGACTTTTAGCAAAGTGGGGTAGTGAAGTAGAATTCATTCACAGAGACGGCTCGAAGAGCAAAGTTCGGATCTGGCGAGCTGATATTGTTTACACTACCGTTCGCGTGCTTAACTTACCTATTGAAATTGATAATGATTTAATTAAGGATGCGCTTTGCAAGTATGGTGACGTTAAATCTGTTAATAATGAACGTTGGTCTCGTCACTACAAACTACAGTGTTTTAACGGAATTCGATCTGTGGAGATGGACATCAAGACCAATATTCCGTCTCATATATTTGTAAATGGCTACAAGGCGCAAATTGTGTATTCAGGTCAAGTACCGACCTGTCATGTTTGTAATGAGTCTGGCCACTTTAGACAGGATTGTCCGCGGCGGGTTTTTGTATTGAAAAGTAACCTAACGCAACGCCAGAAACTTACCCTAAACGATGTCTTGCCAAATAATGTATCAGTCCCGTTGGGTGTGGATACTGCCCAAGCAAACCACTCTGATTTATCCGTCAATGATATTACTCAATTTCCATGTTTAGATAAAAAGGCTGATCTTGATACCCCCGCATCCTCCGAATTGCAGACAAAAAAACGGCCCCATGAGATAACTGATAGCTGTTCTGACGACGAGTTGTCTGACAAATCTCACTCCGTGCGCAAACAAAAACAATGCGAGGAGGAGGTAATGCCACACCTCCAGGAAATACAGATGGAAGCTTGTAATCAATCAGAACGTAAACATTTGGTGGGAAACTGCGAAGACGGGGATGTTTCTAGCAATAACCGCGAAACATCAGGAGGCGACACAGTTTGCACAGACGAGCAGACTTCTGACAATCACGAGAAACAATTAGTGTGTCTGGCTCAACCCTCTGTAACGGCTAGTGCTTCCCCGAACGGTACAGATCCCACGACAGGACTAAGCAGTACCGGCCGTGTCTTACAGTTGGACGACCCGACAGGATCGGCGTCACAACCGACCACCACAAAACCCGTTACAGAGCCTTCGGATGCCCCACGAAGGAAGATAAAGCCGCAACCGAATGTCAATGCTCCTCGTAATCAAGCGAAGTTAAAGAGCGCGAAAGGTACCACGCAACCCCATAATGTGCGTTACGAAACTGTCAGGCACGGGTCATTGAAAGAATCTCCTGAGGAACTTCCTGATAATCAATCTTCTACTGACTCAGGAGGAAAATCTCAAACCTAGACTGCACCAATACTGTAATTTGCAACCTCTCAATGGGACGTTCTGTTCTGTCTAAATTTTCTGTGTCTCCTAAGTAATAATTTAGTAGCATGTTATTTATTCACTGTCCTCACATCCAACGAGTAATAGCGCAATGACCCAGTGTTATACTATTGCTACTGTCAACATTAATAAAATACGGTCGGCATTGAAAATAGCAGCGCTAAAAGAATTTTTATATGATTCGGGAACTGATATAGCCCTGCTGCAGGAAGTTGTCACGTCGGATTTAAATATTCCCGGGTATGTTGCTCACCTAAATGTCTCCCACGAAACTAGCGTGGGGACAGCTTTTTTAATCCGAGATGGGATTCCAGTAACGGAAGTAGAACGACTGGAATCTGGAAGGGGAATAGGGCTCAAGATTTATGACGTGTCCCTTATTAACTTGTATGCCCCTTCCGGCAGCTCACATAGATCTGACAGAACACGATTTTTTAAAGACGAGGTAATATATTTATTACGCAAAAACCCCAGTCGCCTTATAATGGGAGGTGATTTTAATTGCGTCCTCAACAGGAAAGATCAGAGTCCGAATTTTAATTATTCTGCTGAATTAAAACATCTCGTTACTAGCTTAAAGCTAAAGGATGCTTGGGAATGCAAACACCCTGCTATTGTCGAGTACACTTATGCAACATCCAATGCATGCAGTAGACTCGATAGATTCTACATTACCGAAAATCTCGAAACAGCTCTATTGAAAACAGAAACAATTCCTGTCTACTTTTCGGACCATTCCGGTGTGTTGGCCTGTATCAATTTACAAGCGCAGCCAATCCGCCGCTTCAAAAACCAGTGGAATTTAAATGTCTCGCTGTTACCAGACCGTGAATTAGAAGATCAGATAAAAGACGCATGGGCGTTGTGCCTGCGTGCTCTTCCTAGATACGCGACTACCATAGACTGGTGGACAAAAATGACAAAGCCGAAACTTAGGAAGACGATCATGCAATATAGCTTTCAGAGGGCCAGAGATCTTAAAAATACTATAGAGTTCTATTACTCAGTACTCAGAGAGCTATATGGTCAAACATCTGGTTCACATCTTCGCCTGACAGATATCAAAAAAATTAAGGCTAAATTACTTAGCATTAAGAGGCATCAACTGGAAGGACTTAAAATAAAATCCAAGGCGAAATCTGTATCAGACGACGAAACAACTTCCCTATACCACCTTCTGAAGCACGCTAAAAACAGAAGAACAATGCTTATCGACGAATTACGGACGCCGAATGGTACAAGTCTTAGGACACAGAAGGAGATTCTGAATGAGATCTATCGCTACTTCGATAAATTATATTCTGAAAATTCCAGCTGCGAGGAATCTATTGATGATTTCCTCGACTTTCTTGTGCCACAGCTGACGGATGATGACAACGTTACCTTCCTGTCGCACGTATGTAATGAGGACGTTTATGAGACTCTGTGTAGCTCCCCTCTGAAAAAATCCCCGGGTCCTGATGGTCTACCAGCAGAATTTTATGTCCACTATTGGCCGATAGTGGGAGGGACAATTACAGCGATTGTAAATGAAGTTCTTCAGGGCGCAATGTTACCCTCTGAATTTAAAGAAAGTAAAATAGTCCTTATCCCCAAAACTAAAGGACACACAGATCTTACTAACTTCCGACCGATTTCGTTGCTCAATGCGGACTATAAAATAGTAGCAAGAATTCTCAACAAGAAAATTTCATCCTTAGCAAGTAGACTGATTAGTCCGTATCAACACTGCATTGCAGGTAAAACTCTGTTTCATAATTTAGCGGAATTTCGGGATATAATTGCAATCACTTCAGTCACTAACATCAAATGTGCCCTGGTTTTCCTGGATTTCCATAAAGCATTCGATCTCGTGAATCATCTCTACCTCTTCAAGACGTTAAAAAAGCTTGGTTTCCAAGAACGAGCCTTAAACGTAATAAAAAACGTGGCGACAGGAATAAACGCATGCATAGCAGTTAACAGTCAGGCTACGAGAAAATTTCAAATACGACGCGGTGTTCCTCAGGGAAGCCCCCTTTCTATGTCACTCTTTGCCATTTCACTGGACCCATTTCTTAAACGTATTCACGATAAATTAACAGGAATAACACTGTCAGGGTGCAAAACAGCTATAAAAGCTTATGCTGATGATGTAGGCGTCATAATCAGAAATAATGACGATGTAGCTACGTTAGCTGCAGTGATTCAGACTTACTGCAGTGCGTCTGGGGCAAATTCAAATGAAAAGAAAAGCAAAATTTTACATCTTAGGGGTTTTGAGCACATAAACGTAGAGTGGGCAAAGCTGGTCAGGCAGCATACGACGCTTGGTGTTACATTAACCGCATGCCCAATGAAAATGACTGCGTTGAATTGGAAAGCTGCGGCACGGAAAGTGCAGGGTGCTATAATGGAAAATTTATCACGGAACATGAATCAGATTCAGAGGATTAAGTACATCAACACGTGTATCTTAGCTACAGCATACCACACTGCTCAGCTCTTTCCACTACCCAAAATGATAGCCAGGAACATAACGTCCAGAATCACAAATTTTCTGTGGAAAGGAGAACTGTTTCGAGTAACCGCCAAAGTGGCCACCTTACATCCCAGAAATGGTGGTTTAGGTCTAATCAATATTACCAACAAAGCCTCTGCCCTCTTCGTCAAAAGGCAACTAACTATCATTAGAGAAGTACCGGAAAGTATTTCAAGCCGACTTTTTGAAATTCTCAAACCTCGCAGCCTGCAGCCTCCTATTGATGTGCAAAAAATTAACAATCGTCTCCAGCACGTGCGAGCCTTTTATATTGAACTTAGCTACTTGAGGGACGAAGTTACACGGCTACGTCACCTAACGTCAAAAGACATTATGCGGCTCTGGCAGACATGTGAAGGAAAGAATAAAGTAGAGAGACAGTTTCCTCACATACACTGGACTGCTATCTGGCAAAACATCAATTTAAAAGTTTTATCTTCTGACATAAGAACAGCATGGTACAAAGCCGTTAATAATATCATTAGCACCAACGAAAGATTATATGAAATTGGCCTCAGTGACACCGATCTATGTCAACGATGCCGACTAGTGGACACAATTATCCACAGATACACATGCGGCGGCAATATACATATCTGGAATTGGCTCAAAGTGCAAATAGCTCTCATTACAAGGTCTTCACCACAGTACATCTCGCTGTCAGTGCTGCACAGACCACAAGACCGTTATTTTCCAGAGACGAAGAATAATGCTGTTTATTGGCTCCTGGGAAATTATGTAACTTACGTAACTCATGACGCTGGAACTGACACCGTTACAGATTTCCAGATATACTTACAGTGCAAATACCACAACATACGTACTTATGCGGACCACAAGAAGAAATATGGTAATATGCTACAAATTATATTTGATAGAATGGGAATAGGCTAATAACCAACAACCTAAAGCACACAGTATTGAGTGAATATATTACTATGTGCAGAAGCATTGTGTGTTTCATTTCTTATACTTTCATTTTTGTTGATTTTCCATTATGACAAAATGGTCAAAAACGACAACTGATAAAAAAATAAATAAAAAAAAAACTTCAAAAAAAATGAAAGGAACAACAGGTAGAAGAATGAGTTATATTTTTCATTTCATGCACATGAAGGGCAATTACTTATTTCAAGAAAGAATTCTTTTCATTTAATCATGATAATATAAAAAACCATACAAAAAAGAGGAAACACAAATTACAAAAAAAAAAAAAAATTAAATACATTTTAAAAAATTGCCAAAGGCGGCAGTTGTATTTTTGGACCATAGGAGGGACAAGGTCGAAAATCAGTGATGGGTATGGTGGAGACATTGCGGCCAGGCCTCAGATTATTTTTGACCCCTGCCCGCTTTGCCTCCCCCTGCCTATTACTGAAAAAAAAAACTAAAAAAAAGTGGTAAAAATAAAAAAAATAAAAAAAAGTGGTGCAATTGGTTAGGAAAAAAAAAAAAAGTTGGTAGAGCGTTCGCTTTGAATGTGAAAGGTACCGGGTTCAAGCCCCGGCGCCTCCATGTCTTGTGGAGAGTGATTAAAAAAAAAAAAAAAAAAAATAAAAAAAAAAGTGGCTAGGATACCTGGCTTTCACCCAGGAGGCCCGGGTTCGATTCCCGGTAAAAAAAACAAAAAAAAAAAAAAAATAAAAAAAAAAAAAAAAAAAAAAAATAACCCAGAGGTCCGTGGATCGAAACCACGCTCTGCTAAAATTATTCTTTTTCTTGGGTGCCTCGGGCTCGATCATTAAGCCTGGGGTGAGCTGGTTCAGCGTCAACAGCAACCCCTGTAAGTCGTGAAACGACGACGTCGTGTGAAGAATGCGAGAAACACTTCCTAAGACGCAGACTTTCTTACGATTTTGCAGTAACTACATTCCTTGATCGCAACGTTAATGTCCTTTCGGGCCACGCGTGCAACTTTCGCGATATAAAAATCGCACCTCCCCGGCGGGGAATCGAACCCCGGTCTCCCGCGTGACAGGCGGGGATACTAACCACTATACTACCGAGGAACACGCGATCGGTGACTATAATGCACGCACACTTATGTGTCTCAAGCAGGTGATACATCTCAACTCTCGCGTCCCGATGCTTTCAGAGTCAGCTGCTACGAAATAAAAGTATGCCCCAGGTGAGGCTCGAACTCACAACCCCGGCATTGCTCACGGCTACTGCCTTATAAGTACCGTGCGCTAACCAATTGCGCCACTGGGGCTACAGCAGAGAGCTTTCAGTTAGCGATACTCACTTTGCTGCCAACCTGTTGTGGCTGCACACCCGTCATAAGATCGTCACCTGCGGCCATACTGCGAATTTAGCACCTGTCTACGAATGCCTCATTCGATTCTTGCTTCATATGCTACACTTACAAGCATATCAACCGCTTGTCCTCGCCGAAAAAAATGCAGAAAAACGCGCGCCTTGCCTTCTGCTACCTGTCCAACAGCGAGGGCAGATGTGTGGCAAGCTCTAAGCCGTGCAGGCGCACCGTGGCCGAGCAGCTGGAGGAGAGATGCCTTCCTTGGCAGCTCCCTGCAGAGTGCGCAAGACCAGAGTGGCCGCGGCGCCGTTGCCAGTGGACGACATGCAGTTGCCGAGCCACGGAGAACACGTTGCTTTGCGATGTGCACCCGCCTCGTGATAGAAAACGCAAACAGTGGCCCTGTGGCGCAACGGATAACGCGTCTGACTACGGATCAGAAGATTCCAGGTTCGAATCCTGGCAGGGTCGGCATTTTGTTAGTTGCGGGCGCGTAGCTAGGCAGTGGATTCGAATGTCTCCACCTTCGTGGAGTGCAATGTTAATCCTGAGCATCTCGCAGCTGCATCTCGAGACGATTGCGGTAAATATCGCTTCGTGCAAGCGTCAGCGCAGCGTCAGTCGAGCAAAGTCGAGACAAGTCAAGCTGAGAGATGTTACGCACTTAATTAAACGGTAGGCGCGGGAAACCGACGCAGACAACGCTTTCCAAGTGTCCCATGTCACGCACCGAAGAGCGCGGACGGCTCCACGCAGCAGAGTGGCGCAGTGGAAGCGTGCTGGGCCCATAACCCAGAGGTCCGTGGATCGAAACCACGCTCTGCTAAAATTATTCTTTTTCTTGGGTGCCTCGAGCTCGATCATTAAGCCTGGGGTGAGCTGATTCAGCGTCAACAGCAACCCCTGTAAGTCGTGAAACGACGACGTCGTGTGAAGAATGCGAGAAACACTTCCTAAGACGCAGACTTTCTTACGATTTTGCAGTAACTACATTCCTTGATCGCAACGTTAATGTCCTTTCGGGCCACGCGTGCAACTTTCAAGATATAAAAATCGCACCTCCCCGGCGGGGAATCGAACCCCGGTCTCCCGCGTGACAGGCGGGGATACTAACCACTATACTACCGAGGAACACGCGATCGGTGACTATAATGCACGCACACTTATGTGTCTCAAGCAGGTGATACATCTCAACTCTCGCGTCCCGATGCTTTCAGAGTCAGCTGCTACGAAATAAAAGTATGCCCCAGGTGAGGCTCGAACTCACAACCCCGGCATTGCTCACGGCTACTGCCTTATAAGTACCGTGCGCTAACCAATTGCGCCACTGGGGCTACAGCAGAGAGCTTTCAGTTAGCGATACTCACTTTGCTGCCAACCTGTTGTGGCTGCACACCCGTCATAAGATCGTCACCTGCGGCCATACTGCGAATTTAGCACCTGTCTACGAATGCCTCATTCGATTCTTGCTTCATATGCTACACTTACAAGCATATCAACCGCTTGTCCTCGCCGAAAAAAATGCAGAAAAACGCGCGCCTTGCCTTCTGCTACCTGTCCAACAGCGAGGGCAGATGTGTGGCAAGCTCTAAGCCGTGCAGGCGCACCGTGGCCGAGCAGCTGGAGGAGAGATGCCTTCCTTGGCAGCTCCCTGCAGAGTGCGCAAGACCAGAGTGGCCGCGGCGCCGTTGCCAGTGGACGACATGCAGTTGCCGAGCCACGGAGAACACGTTGCTTTGCGATGTGCACCCGCCTCGTGATAGAAAACGCAAACAGTGGCCCTGTGGCGCAACGGATAACGCGTCTGACTACGGATCAGAAGATTCCAGGTTCGAATCCTGGCAGGGTCGGCATTTTGTTAGTTGCGGGCGCGTAGCTAGGCAGTGGATTCGAATGTCTCCACCTTCGTGGAGTGCAATGTTAATCCTGAGCATCTCGCAGCTGCATCTCGAGACGATTGCGGTAAATATCGCTTCGTGCAAGCGTCAGCGCAGCGTCAGTCGAGCAAAGTCGAGACAAGTCAAGCTGAGAGATGTTACGCACTTAATTAAACGGTAGGCGCGGGAAACCGACGCAGACAACGCTTTCCAAGTGTCCCATGTCACGCACCGAAGAGCGCGGACGGCTCCACGCAGCAGAGTGGCGCAGTGGAAGCGTGCTGGGCCCATAACCCAGAGGTCCGTGGATCGAAACCACGCTCTGCTAAAATTATTCTTTTTCTTGGGTGCCTCGGGCTCGATCATTAAGCCTGGGGTGAGCTGGTTCAGCGTCAACAGCAACCCCTGTAAGTCGTGAAACGACGACGTCGTGTGAAGAATGCGAGAAACACTTCCTAAGACGCAGACTTTCTTACGATTTTGCAGTAACTACATTCCTTGATCGCAACGTTAATGTCCTTTCGGGCAACGCGTGCAACTTTCGCGATATAAAAATCGCACCTCCCCGGCGGGGAATCGAACCCCGGTCTCCCGCGTGACAGGCGGGGATACTAACCACTATACTACCGAGGAACACGCGATCGGTGACTATAATGCACGCACACTTATGTGTCTCAAGCAGGTGATACATCTCAACTCTCGCGTCCCGATGCTTTCAGAGTCAGCTGCTACGAAATAAAAGTATGCCCCAGGTGAGGCTCGAACTCACAACCCCGGCATTGCTCACGGCTACTGCCTTATAAGTACCGTGCGCTAACCAATTGCGCCACTTTTTTTTTTTTTTTTTTTTTTTTTTTGCCTTAACCACTTTTTTTTTATTTTTCTACAGTCGAATGCTCTACGACTTTTTTTTTTTTTTTTTTTTTGGGCCTCCTGGGTGAAAGCCAGGTATCCTAGCCACTCTTTTTTTTTTTTTTTTTTTTACCACTTTTTTTTTTTGCTCTAACCAACTTTTTTTTTTTTTATTTTATTTTTTTAGATCATTAATAGGCAGGGGGAGGCAAAGCGGGCAGGGGTCAAAAATAATCTGAGGCCTGGCCGCAATGTCTCCACCATACCCATCACTGATTTTCGACCTTGTCCCTCCTATGGTCCAAAAATACAACTGCCGCCTTTGGCAGTTTTTTAAAATGTATTTAATTTTTTTTTTTTTTTGTAATTTGTGTTTCCTTTTTTTTGTATGGTTTTTTATATTATCATGATTAAATGAAAAGAATTCTTTCTTGAAATAAGTAATTGCCCTTCATGTGCATGAAATGAAAAATATAACTCAATCTTCTACCTGTTGTTCCTTTCATTTTTTTTGAAGTTTTTTTTTTTTATTTATTTTTTATCAGTTGTCGTTTTTGACCATTTTGTCATAATGGAAAATCAACAAAAATGAAAGTATAAGAAATGAAACACACAATGCTTCTGCACATAGTAATATATTCACTCAATACTGTGTGCTTTAGGTTGATGGTTATTAGCCTATTCCCATTCTATCAAATATAATTTGTAGCATATTACCATATTTCTTCTTGTGGTCCGCATAAGTACGTATTTTGTGGTATTTGCACTGTAAGTATATCTGGAAATCTGTAACGGTGTCAGTTCCAGCGTCATGAGTTACGTAAGTTACATAATTTCCCAGGAGCCAATAAACAGCATTATTCTTCGTCTCTGGAAAATAACGGTCTTGTGGTCTGTGCAGCACTGACAGCGAGATGTACTGTGGTGAAGACCTTGTAATGAGAGCTATTTGCACTTTGAGCCAATTCCAGATATGTATATTGCCGCCGCAAGTGTATCTGTGGATAATTGTGTCCACTAGTCGACATCGTTGACATAGATCGGTGTCACTGAGGCCAATTTCATATAATCTTTCGTTGGTGCTAATGATATTATTAACGGCTTTGTACCATGCTGTTCTTATGTCAGAAGATAAAACTTTTAAATTGATGTTTTGCCAGATAGCAGTCCAGTGTATGTGAGGAAACTGTCTCTCTACTTTATTCTTTCCTTCACATGTCTGCCAGAGCCGCATAATGTCTTTTGACGTTAGGTGACGCAGCCGTGTAACTTCGTCCCTCAAGTAGCTAAGTTCAATATAAAAGGCTCGCACGTGCTGGAGACGATTGTTAATTTTTTGCACATCAATAGGAGGCTGCAGGCTGCGAGGTTTGAGAATTTCAAAAAGTCGGCTTGAAATACTTTCCGGTACTTCTCTAATGATAGTTAGTTGCCTTTTGACGAAGAGGGCAGAGGCTTTGTTGGTAATATTGATGAGACCTAAACCACCATTTCTGGGATGTAAGGTGGCCACTTTGGCGGTTACTCGAAACAGTTCTCCTTTCCACAGAAAATTTGTGATTCTGGACGTTATGTTCCTGGCTATCATTTTGGGTAGTGGAAAGAGCTGAGCAGTGTGGTATGCTGTAGCTAAGATACACGTGTTGATGTACTTAATCCTCTGAATCTGATTCATGTTTCGTGATAAATTTTCCATTATAGCACCCTGCACTTTCCGTGCCGCAGCTTTCCAATTCAACGCAGTCATTTTCATTGGGCATGCGGTTAATGTAACACCAAGCGTCGTATGCTGCCTGACCAGCTTTGCCCACTCTACGTTTATGTGCTCAAAACCCCTAAGATGTAAAATTTTGCTTTTCTTTTCATTTGAATTTGCCCCAGACGCACTGCAGTAAGTCTGAATCACTGCAGCTAACGTAGCTACATCGTCATTATTTCTGATTATGACGCCTACATCATCAGCATAAGCTTTTATAGCTGTTTTGCACCCTGACAGTGTTATTCCTGTTAATTTATCGTGAATACGTTTAAGAAATGGGTCCAGTGAAATGGCAAAGAGTGACATAGAAAGGGGGCTTCCCTGAGGAACACCGCGTCGTATTTGAAATTTTCTCGTAGCCTGACTGTTAACTGCTATGCATGCGTTTATTCCTGTCGCCACGTTTTTTATTACGTTTAAGGCTCGTTCTTGGAAACCAAGCTTTTTTAACGTCTTGAAGAGGTAGAGATGATTCACGAGATCGAATGCTTTATGGAAATCCAGGAAAACCAGGGCACATTTGATGTTAGTGACTGAAGTGATTGCAATTATATCCCGAAATTCCGCTAAATTATGAAACAGAGTTTTACCTGCAATGCAGTGTTGATACGGACTAATCAGTCTACTTGCTAAGGATGAAATTTTCTTGTTGAGAATTCTTGCTACTATTTTATAGTCCGCATTGAGCAACGAAATCGGTCGGAAGTTAGTAAGATCTGTGTGTCCTTTAGTTTTGGGGATAAGGACTATTTTACTTTCTTTAAATTCAGAGGGTAACATTGCGCCCTGAAGAACTTCATTTACAATCGCTGTAATTGTCCCTCCCACTATCGGCCAATAGTGGACATAAAATTCTGCTGGTAGACCATCAGGACCCGGGGATTTTTTCAGAGGGGAGTTACACAGAGTCTCATAAACGTCCTCATTACATACGTGCGACAGGAAGGTAACGTTGTCATCATCCGTCAGCTGTGGCACAAGAAAGTCGAGGAAATCATCAATAGATTCCTCGCAGCTGGAATTTTCAGAATATAATTTATCGAAGTAGCGATAGATCTCATTCAGAATCTCCTTCTGTGTCCTAAGACTTGTACCATTCGGCGTCCGTAATTCGTCGATAAGCATTGTTCTTCTGTTTTTAGCGTGCTTCAGAAGGTGGTATAGGGAAGTTGTTTCGTCGTCTGATACAGATTTCGCCTTGGATTTTATTTTAAGTCCTTCCAGTTGATGCCTCTTAATGCTAAGTAATTTAGCCTTAATTTTTTTGATATCTGTCAGGCGAAGATGTGAACCAGATGTTTGACCATATAGCTCTCTGAGTACTGAGTAATAGAACTCTATAGTGTTTTTAAGATCTCTGGCCCTCTGAAAGCTATATTGCATGATCGTCTTCCTAAGTTTCGGCTTTGTCATTTTTGTCCACCAGTCTATGGTAGTCGCGTATCTAGGAAGAGCACGCAGGCACAACGCCCATGCGTCTTTTATCTGATCTTCTAATTCACGGTCTGGTAACAGCGAGACATTTAAATTCCACTGGTTTTTGAAGCGGCGGATTGGCTGCGCTTGTAAATTGATACAGGCCAACACACCGGAATGGTCCGAAAAGTAGACAGGAATTGTTTCTGTTTTCAATAGAGCTGTTTCGAGATTTTCGGTAATGTAGAATCTATCGAGTCTACTGCATGCATTGGATGTTGCATAAGTGTACTCGACAATAGCAGGGTGTTTGCATTCCCAAGCATCCTTTAGCTTTAAGCTAGTAACGAGATGTTTTAATTCAGCAGAATAATTAAAATTCGGACTCTGATCTTTCCTGTTGAGGACGCAATTAAAATCACCTCCCATTATAAGGCGACTGGGGTTTTTGCGTAATAAATATATTACCTCGTCTTTAAAAAATCGTGTTCTGTCAGATCTATGTGAGCTGCCGGAAGGGGCATACAAGTTAATAAGGGACACGTCATAAATCTTGAGCCCTATTCCCCTTCCAGATTCCAGTCGTTCTACTTCCGTTACTGGAATCCCATCTCGGATTAAAAAAGCTGTCCCCACGCTAGTTTCGTGGGAGACATTTAGGTGAGCAACATACCCGGGAATATTTAAATCCGACGTGACAACTTCCTGCAGCAGGGCTATATCAGTTCCCGAATCATATAAAAATTCTTTTAGCGCTGCTATTTTCAATGCCGACCGTATTTTATTAATGTTGACAGTAGCAATAGTATAACACTGGGTCATTGCGCTATTACTCGTTGGATGTGAGGACAGTGAATAAATAACATGCTACTAAATTATTACTTAGGAGACACAGAAAATTTAGACAGAACAGAACGTCCCATTGAGAGGTTGCAAATTACAGTATTGGTGCAGTCTAGGTTTGAGATTTTCCTCCTGAGTCAGTAGAAGATTGATTATCAGGAAGTTCCTCAGGAGATTCTTTCAATGACCCGTGCCTGACAGTTTCGTAACGCACATTATGGGGTTGCGTGGTACCTTTCACGCTCTTTAACTTCGCTTGATTACGAGGAGCATTGACATTCGGTTGCGGCTTTATCTTCCTTCGTGGGGCATCCGAAGGCTCTGTAACGGGTTTTGTGGTGGTCGGTTGTGACGCCGATCCTGTCGGGTCGTCCAACTGTAAGACACGGCCGGTACTGCTTAGTCCTGTCGTGTGATCTGTACCGTTCGGGGAAGCACTAGCCGTTACAGAGGGTTGAGCCAGACACACTAATTGTTTCTCGTGATTGTCAGAAGTCTGCTCGTCTGTGCAAACTGTGTCGCCTCCTGATGTTTCGCGGTTATTGCTAGAAACATCCCCGTCTTCGCAGTTTCCCACCAACTGTTTACGTTCTGATTGATTACAAGCTTCCATCTGTATTTCCTGGAGGTGTGGCATTACCTCCTCCTCGCATTGTTTTTGTTTGCGCACGGAGTGAGATTTGTCAGACAACTCGTCGTCAGAACAGCTATCAGTTATCTCATGGGGCCGTTTTTTTGTCTGCAATTCGGAGGATGCGGGGGTATCAAGATCAGCCTTTTTATCTAAACATGGAAATTGAGTAATATCATTGACGGATAAATCAGAGTGGTTTGCTGGGGCAGTATCCACACCCAACGGGACTGATACATTATTTGGCAAGACATCGTTTAGGGTAAGTTTCTGGCGTTGCGTTAGGTTACTTTTCAATACAAAAACCCGCCGCGGACAATCCTGTCTAAAGTGGCCAGACTCATTACAAACATGACAGGTCGGTACTTGACCTGAATACACAATTTGCGCCTTGTAGCCATTTACAAATATATGAGACGGAATATTGGTCTTGATGTCCATCTCCACAGATCGAATTCCGTTAAAACACTGTAGTTTGTAGTGACGAGACCAACGTTCATTATTAACAGATTTAACGTCACCATACTTGCAAAGCGCATCCTTAATTAAATCATTATCAATTTCAATAGGTAAGTTAAGCACGCGAACGGTAGTGTAAACAATATCAGCTCGCCAGATCCGAACTTTGCTCTTCGAGCCGTCTCTGTGAATGAATTCTACTTCACTACCCCACTTTGCTAAAAGTCTATCTATCGTCACCGAGCTCTCAAACTTAACAAAAATACAGTATTTATCATTGTCTAACTGCATGGTATGGACGGAATCAGAGTTGACACCAATTACCTCAGTTATCCAATCGTGTATTTCCAGTGACGTTGGCTGGATATGACGGGTTTCCTTGTCGAAAGCGAAGACCAGTGTGTTTTTCCTGACGTTCGTAGACATGATTCAGAACAGGGATGAAACTCCGGTTAAAAAACCGAAATTCCGGTGAGAGACAGAACGGTGATGAACAGCCAAACACAGACAAAGATACACAAACACGAAGATGAACGGACAGACAGCAAAGACGACAACAGCAGAACACCTATGTAAACAACACAATCGGAGCGCAGCAGTACACACGTCCACACGGTAGCACAGCTGAAGCGCGACTGGGGCTACAGCAGAGAGCTTTCAGTTAGCGATACTCACTTTGCTGCCAACCTGTTGTGGCTGCACACCCGTCATAAGATCGTCACCTGCGGCCATACTGCGAATTTAGCACCTGTCTACGAATGCCTCATTCGATTCTTGCTTCATATGCTACACTTACAAGCATATCAACCGCTTGTCCTCGCCGAAAAAAATGCAGAAAAACGCGCGCCTTGCCTTCTGCTACCTGTCCAACAGCGAGGGCAGATGTGTGGCAAGCTCTAAGCCGTGCAGGCGCACCGTGGCCGAGCAGCTGGAGGAGAGATGCCTTCCTTGGCAGCTCCCTGCAGAGTGCGCAAGACCAGAGTGGCCGCGGCGCCGTTGCCAGTGGACGACATGCAGTTGCCGAGCCACGGAGAACACGTTGCTTTGCGATGTGCACCCGCCTCGTGATAGAAAACGCAAACAGTGGCCCTGTGGCGCAACGGATAACGCGTCTGACTACGGATCAGAAGATTCCAGGTTCGAATCCTGGCAGGGTCGGCATTTTGTTAGTTGCGGGCGCGTAGCTAGGCAGTGGATTCGAATGTCTCCACCTTCGTGGAGTGCAATGTTAATCCTGAGCATCTCGCAGCTGCATCTCGAGACGATTGCGGTAAATATCGCTTCGTGCAAGCGTCAGCGCAGCGTCAGTCGAGCAAAGTCGAGACAAGTCAAGCTGAGAGATGTTACGCACTTAATTAAACGGTAGGCGCGGGAAACCGACGCAGACAACGCTTTCCAAGTGTCCCATGTCACGCACCGAAGAGCGCGGACGGCTCCACGCAGCAGAGTGGCGCAGTGGAAGCGTGCTGGGCCCATAACCCAGAGGTCCGTGGATCGAAACCACGCTCTGCTAAAATTATTCTTTTTCTTGGGTGCCTCGAGCTCGATCATTAAGCCTGGGGTGAGCTGATTCAGCGTCAACAGCAACCCCTGTAAGTCGTGAAACGACGACGTCGTGTGAAGAATGCGAGAAACACTTCCTAAGACGCAGACTTTCTTACGATTTTGCAGTAACTACATTCCTTGATCGCAACGTTAATGTCCTTTCGGGCCACGCGTGCAACTTTCAAGATATAAAAATCGCACCTCCCCGGCGGGGAATCGAACCCCGGTCTCCCGCGTGACAGGCGGGGATACTAACCACTATACTACCGAGGAACACGCGATCGGTGACTATAATGCACGCACACTTATGTGTCTCAAGCAGGTGATACATCTCAACTCTCGCGTCCCGATGCTTTCAGAGTCAGCTGCTACGAAATAAAAGTATGCCCCAGGTGAGGCTCGAACTCACAACCCCGGCATTGCTCACGGCTACTGCCTTATAAGTACCGTGCGCTAACCAATTGCGCCACTGGGGCTACAGCAGAGAGCTTTCAGTTAGCGATACTCACTTTGCTGCCAACCTGTTGTGGCTGCACACCCGTCATAAGATCGTCACCTGCGGCCATACTGCGAATTTAGCACCTGTCTACGAATGCCTTCTTGCTTCATATGCTACACTTACAAGCATATCAACCGCTTGTCCTCGCCGAAAAAAATGCAGAAAAACGCGCGCCTTGCCTTCTGCTACCTGTCCAACAGCGAGGGCAGATGTGTGGCAAGCTCTAAGCCGTGCAGGCGCACCGTGGCCGAGCAGCTGGAGGAGAGGTGCCTTCCTTGGCAGCTCCCTGCAGAGTGCGCAAGACCAGAGTGGCCGCGGCGCCGTTGTCAGTGGACGACATGCAGTTGCCGAGCCACGGAGAACACGTTGCTTTGCGATGTGCACCCGCCTCGTGGTAGAAAACGCAAACAGTGGCCCTGTGGCGCAACGGATAACGCGTCTGACTACGGATCAGAAGATTCCAGGTTCGAATCCTGGCAGGGTCGGCATTTTGTTAGTTGCGGGCGCGTAGCTAGGCAGTGGATTCGAATGTCTCCACCTTCGTGGAGTGCAATGTTAATCCTGAGCATCTCGCAGCTGCATCTCGAGACGATTGCGGTAAATATCGCTTCGTGCAAGCGTCAGCGTAGCGTCAGTCGAGCAAAGTCGAGACAAGTCAAGCTGAGAGATGTTACGCACTTAATTAAACGATAGGCGCGGGAAACCGACGCAGACAACGCTTTCCAAGTGTCCCATGTCACGCACCGAAGAGCGCGGACGGCTCCACGCAGCAGAGTGGCGCAGTGGAAGCGTGCTGGGCCCATAACCCAGAGGTCCGTGGATCGAAACCACGCTCTGCTAAAATTATTCTTTTTCTTGGGTGCCTCGAGCTCGATCATTAAGCCTGGGGTGAGCTGGTTCAGCGTCAACAGCAACCCCTGTAAGTCGTGAAACGACGACGTCGTGTGAAGAATGCGAGAAACACTTCCTAAGACGCAGACTTTCTTACGATTTTGCAGTAACTACATTCCTTGATCGCAACGTTAATGTCCTTTCGGGCCACGCGAGCAACTTTCGAGATATAAAAATCGCACCTCCCCGGCGGGGAATCGAACCCCGGTCTCCCGCGTGACAGGCGGGGATACTAACCACTATACTACCGAGGAACACGCGATCGGTGACTATAATGCACGCACACTTATGTTTCTCAAGCAGGTGATACATCTCAACTCTCGCGTCCCGATGCTTTCAGAGTCAGCTGCTACGAAATAAAAGTATGCCCCAGGTGAGGCTCGAACTCACAACCCCGGCATTGCTCACGGCTACTGCCTTATAAGTACCGTGCGCTAACCAATTGCGCCACTGGGGCTACAGCAGAGAGCTTTCAGTTAGCGATACTCACTTTGCTGCCAACCTGTTGTGGCTGCACACCCGTCATAAGATCGTCACCTGCGGCCATACTGCGAATTTAGCACCTGTCTACGAATGCCTCATTCGATTCTTGCTTCATATGCTACACTTACAAGCATATCAACCGCTTGTCCTCGCCGAAAAAAATGCAGAAAAACGCGCGCCTTGCCTTCTGCTACCTGTCCAACAGCGAGGGCAGATGTGTGGCAAGCTCTAAGCCGTGCAGGCGCACCGTGGCCGAGCAGCTGGAGGAGAGGTGCCTTCCTTGGCAGCTCCCTGCAGAGTGCGCAAGACCAGAGTGGCCGCGCCGCCGTTGTCAGTGGACGACATGCAGTTGCCGAGCCACGGAGAACACGTTGCTTTGCGATGTGCACCCGCCTCGTGGTAGAAAACGCAAACAGTGGCCCTGTGGCGCAACGGATAACGCGTCTGACTACGGCTCAGAAGATTCCAGGTTCGAATCCTGGCAGGGTCGGCATTTTGTTAGTTGCGGGCGCGTAGCTAGGCAGTGGATTCGAATGTCTCCACCTTCGTGGAGTGCAATGTTAATCCTGAGCATCTCGCAGCTGCATCTCGAGACGATTGCGGTAAATATCGCTTCGTGCAAGCGTCAGCGTAGCGTCAGTCGAGCAAAGTCGAGACAAGTCAAGCTGAGAGATGTTACGCACTTAATTAAACGGTAGGCGCGGGAAACCGACGCAGACAACGCTTTCCAAGTGTCCCATGTCACGCACCGAAGAGCGCGGACGGCTCCACGCAGCAGAGTGGCGCAGTGGAAGCGTGCTGGGCCCATAACCCAGAGGTCCGTGGATCGAAACCACGCTCTGCTAAAATTATTCTTTTTCTTGGGTGCCTCGAGCTCGATCATTAAGCCTGGGGTGAGCTGGTTCAGCGTCAACAGCAACCCCTGTAAGTCGTGAAACGACGACGTCGTGTGAAGAATGCGAGAAACACTTCCTAAGACGCAGACTTTCTTACGATTTTGCAGTAACTACATTCCTTGATCGCAACGTTAATGTCCTTTCGGGCCACGCGTGCAACTTTCAAGATATAAAAATCGCACCTCCCCGGCGGGGAATCGAACCCCGGTCTCCCGCGTGACAGGCGGGGATACTAACCACTATACTACCGAGGAACACGCGATCGGTGACTATAATGCACGCACACTTATGTTTCTCAAGCAGGTGATACATCTCAACTCTCGCGTCCCGATGCTTTCAGAGTCAGCTGCTACGAAATAAAAGTATGCCCCAGGTGAGGCTCGAACTCACAACCCCGGCATTGCTCACGGCTACTGCCTTATAAGTACCGTGCGCTAACCAATTGCGCCACTGGGGATACAGCAGAGAGCTTTCAGTTAGCGATACTCACTTTGCTGCCAACCTGTTGTGGCTGCACACCCGTCATAAGATCGTCACCTGCGGCCATACTGCGAATTTAGCACCTGTCTACGAATGCCTCATTCGATTCTTGCTTCATATGCTACACTTACAAGCATATCAACCGCTTGTCCTCGCCGAAAAAAATGCAGAAAAACGCGCGCCTTGCCTTCTGCTACCTGTCCAACAGCGAGGGCAGATGTGTGGCAAGCTCTAAGCCGTGCAGGCGCACCGTGGCCGAGCAGCTGGAGGAGAGGTGCCTTCCTTGGCAGCTCCCTGCAGAGTGCGCAAGACCAGAGTGGCCGCGCCGCCGTTGTCAGTGGACGACATGCAGTTGCCGAGCCACGGAGAACACGTTGCTTTGCGATGTGCACCCGCCTCGTGATAGAAAACGCAAACAGTGGCCCTGTGGCGCAACGGATAACGCGTCTGACTACGGATCAGAAGATTCCAGGTTCGAATCCTGGCAGGGTCGGCATTTTGTTAGTTGCGGGCGCGTAGCTAGGCAGTGGATTCGAATGTCTCCACCTTCGTGGAGTGCAATGTTAATCCTGAGCATCTCGCAGCTGCATCTCGAGACGATTGCGGTAAATATCGCTTCGTGCAAGCGTCAGCGTAGCGTCAGTCGAGCAAAGTCGAGACAAGTCAAGCTGAGAGATGTTACGCACTTAATTAAACGGTAGGCGCGGGAAACCGACGCAGACAACGCTTTCCAAGTGTCCCATGTCACGCACCGAAGAGCGCGGACGGCTCCACGCAGCAGAGTGGCGCAGTGGAAGCGTGCTGGGCCCATAACCCAGAGGCAGAGGTCCGTGGATCGAAACCACGCTCTGCTAAAATTATTCTTTTTCTTGGGTGCCTCGAGCTCGATCATTAAGCCTGGGGTGAGCTGATTCAGCGTCAACAGCAACCCCTGTAAGTCGTGAAACGACGACGTCGTGTGAAGAATGCGAGAAACACTTCCTAAGACGCAGACTTTCTTACGAGAGATGTTACGCACTTAATTAAACGGTAGGCGCGGGAAACCGACGCAGACAACGCTTTCCAAGTGTCCCATGTCACGCACCGAAGAGCGCGGACGGCTCCACGCAGCAGAGTGGCGCAGTGGAAGCGTGCTGGGCCCATAACCCAGAGGCAGAGGTCCGTGGATCGAAACCACGCTCTGCTAAAATTATTCTTTTTCTTGGGTGCCTCGAGCTCGATCATTAAGCCTGGGGTGAGCTGATTCAGCGTCAACAGCAACCCCTGTAAGTCGTGAAACGACGACGTCGTGTGAAGAATGCGACAAACACTTCCTAAGACGCAGACTTTCTTACGATTTTGCAGTAACTACATTCCTTGATCGCAACGTTAATGTCCTTTCGGGCCACGCGTGCAACTTTCAAGATATAAAAATCGCACCTCCCCGGCGGGGAATCGAACCCCGGTCTCCCGCGTGACAGGCGGGGATACTAACCACTATACTACCGAGGAACACGCGATCGGTGATTATAATGCACGCACACTTATGTGTCTCAAGCAGGTGATACATCTCAACTCTCGCGTCCCGATGCTTTCAGAGTCAGCTGCTACGAAATAAAAGTATGCCCCAGGTGAGGCTCGAACTCACAACCCCGGCATTGCTCACGGCTACTGCCTTATAAGTACCGTGCGCTAACCAATTGCGCCACTGGGGCTACAGCAGAGAGCTTTCAGTTAGCGATACTCACTTTGCTGCCAACCTGTTGTGGCTGCACACCCGTCATAAGATCGTCACCTGCGGCCATACTGCGAATTTAGCACCTGTCTACGAATGCCTCATTCGATTCTTGCTTCATATGCTACACTTACAAGCGTATCAACCGCTTGTCCTCGCCGAAAAAAATGCAGAAAAACGCGCGCCTTGCCTTCTGCTACCTGTCCAACAGCGAGGGCAGATGTGTGGCAAGCTCTAAGCCGTGCAGGCGCACCGTGGCCGAGCAGCTGGAGGAGAGATGCCTTCCTTGGCAGCTCCCTGCAGAGTGCGCAAGACCAGAGTGGCCGCGGCGCCGTTGCCAGTGGACGACATGCAGTTGCCGAGCCACGGAGAACACGTTGCTTTGCGATGTGCACCCGCCTCGTGATAGAAAACGCAAACAGTGGCCCTGTGGCGCAACGGATAACGCGTCTGACTACGGATCAGAAGATTCCAGGTTCGAATCCTGGCAGTGTCGGCATTTTGTTAGTTGCGGGCGCGTAGCTAGGCAGTGGATTCGAATGTCTCCACCTTCGTGGAGTGCAATGTTAATCCTGAGCATCTCGCAGCTGCATCTCGAGACGATTGCGGTAAATATCGCTTCGTGCAAGCGTCAGCGCAGCGTCAGTCGAGCAAAGTCGAGACAAGTCAAGCTGAGAGATGTTACGCACTTAATTAAACGGTAGGCGCGGGAAACCGACGCAGACAACGCTTTCCAAGTGTCCCATGTCACGCACCGAAGAGCGCGGACGGCTCCACGCAGCAGAGTGGCGCAGTGGAAGCGTGCTGGGCCCATAACCCAGAGGTCCGTGGATCGAAACCACGCTCTGCTAAAATTATTCTTTTCTTGGGTGCCTCGAGCTCGATCATTAAGCCTGGGGTGAGCTGATTCAGCGTCAACAGCAACCCCTGTAAGTCGTGAAACGACGACGTCGTGTGAAGAATGCGAGAAACACTTCCTAAGACGCAGACTTTCTTACGATTTTGCAGTAACTACATTCCTTGATCGCAACGTTAATGTCCTTTCGGGCCACGCGTGCAACTTTCAAGATATAAAAATCGCACCTCCCCGGCGGGGAATCGAACCCCGGTCTCCCGCGTGACAGGCGGGGATACTAACCACTATACTACCGAGGAACACGCGATCGGTGACTATAATGCACGCACACTTATGTTTCTCAAGCAGGTGATACATCTCAACTCTCGCGTCCCGATGCTTTCAGAGTCAGCTGCTACGAAATAAAAGTATGCCCCAGGTGAGGCTCGAACTCACAACCCCGGCATTGCTCACGGCTACTGCCTTATAAGTACCGTGCGCTAACCAATTGCGCCACTGGGGATACAGCAGAGAGCTTTCAGTTAGCGATACTCACTTTGCTGCCAACCTGTTGTGGCTGCACACCCGTCATAAGATCGTCACCTGCGGCCATACTGCGAATTTAGCACCTGTCTACGAATGCCTCATTCGATTCTTGCTTCATATGCTACACTTACAAGCATATCAACCGCTTGTCCTCGCCGAAAAAAATGCAGAAAAACGCGCGCCTTGCCTTCTGCTACCTGTCCAACAGCGAGGGCAGATGTGTGGCAAGCTCTAAGCCGTGCAGGCGCACCGTGGCCGAGCAGCTGGAGGAGAGGTGCCTTCCTTGGCAGCTCCCTGCAGAGTGCGCAAGACCAGAGTGGCCGCGCCGCCGTTGTCAGTGGACGACATGCAGTTGCCGAGCCACGGAGAACACGTTGCTTTGCGATGTGCACCCGCCTCGTGATAGAAAACGCAAACAGTGGCCCTGTGGCGCAACGGATAACGCGTCTGACTACGGATCAGAAGATTCCAGGTTCGAATCCTGGCAGGGTCGGCATTTTGTTAGTTGCGGGCGCGTAGCTAGGCAGTGGATTCGAATGTCTCCACCTTCGTGGAGTGCAATGTTAATCCTGAGCATCTCGCAGCTGCATCTCGAGACGATTGCGGTAAATATCGCTTCGTGCAAGCGTCAGCGTAGCGTCAGTCGAGCAAAGTCGAGACAAGTCAAGCTGAGAGATGTTACGCACTTAATTAAACGGTAGGCGCGGGAAACCGACGCAGACAACGCTTTCCAAGTGTCCCATGTCACGCACCGAAGAGCGCGGACGGCTCCACGCAGCAGAGTGGCGCAGTGGAAGCGTGCTGGGCCCATAACCCAGAGGCAGAGGTCCGTGGATCGAAACCACGCTCTGCTAAAATTATTCTTTTTCTTGGGTGCCTCGAGCTCGATCATTAAGCCTGGGGTGAGCTGATTCAGCGTCAACAGCAACCCCTGTAAGTCGTGAAACGACGACGTCGTGTGAAGAATGCGAGAAACACTTCCTAAGACGCAGACTTTCTTACGAGAGATGTTACGCACTTAATTAAACGGTAGGCGCGGGAAACCGACGCAGACAACGCTTTCCAAGTGTCCCATGTCACGCACCGAAGAGCGCGGACGGCTCCACGCAGCAGAGTGGCGCAGTGGAAGCGTGCTGGGCCCATAACCCAGAGGCAGAGGTCCGTGGATCGAAACCACGCTCTGCTAAAATTATTCTTTTTCTTGGGTGCCTCGAGCTCGATCATTAAGCCTGGGGTGAGCTGATTCAGCGTCAACAGCAACCCCTGTAAGTCGTGAAACGACGACGTCGTGTGAAGAATGCGACAAACACTTCCTAAGACGCAGACTTTCTTACGATTTTGCAGTAACTACATTCCTTGATCGCAACGTTAATGTCCTTTCGGGCCACGCGTGCAACTTTCAAGATATAAAAATCGCACCTCCCCGGCGGGGAATCGAACCCCGGTCTCCCGCGTGACAGGCGGGGATACTAACCACTATACTACCGAGGAACACGCGATCGGTGATTATAATGCACGCACACTTATGTGTCTCAAGCAGGTGATACATCTCAACTCTCGCGTCCCGATGCTTTCAGAGTCAGCTGCTACGAAATAAAAGTATGCCCCAGGTGAGGCTCGAACTCACAACCCCGGCATTGCTCACGGCTACTGCCTTATAAGTACCGTGCGCTAACCAATTGCGCCACTGGGGCTACAGCAGAGAGCTTTCAGTTAGCGATACTCACTTTGCTGCCAACCTGTTGTGGCTGCACACCCGTCATAAGATCGTCACCTGCGGCCATACTGCGAATTTAGCACCTGTCTACGAATGCCTCATTCGATTCTTGCTTCATATGCTACACTTACAAGCGTATCAACCGCTTGTCCTCGCCGAAAAAAATGCAGAAAAACGCGCGCCTTGCCTTCTGCTACCTGTCCAACAGCGAGGGCAGATGTGTGGCAAGCTCTAAGCCGTGCAGGCGCACCGTGGCCGAGCAGCTGGAGGAGAGATGCCTTCCTTGGCAGCTCCCTGCAGAGTGCGCAAGACCAGAGTGGCCGCGGCGCCGTTGCCAGTGGACGACATGCAGTTGCCGAGCCACGGAGAACACGTTGCTTTGCGATGTGCACCCGCCTCGTGATAGAAAACGCAAACAGTGGCCCTGTGGCGCAACGGATAACGCGTCTGACTACGGATCAGAAGATTCCAGGTTCGAATCCTGGCAGTGTCGGCATTTTGTTAGTTGCGGGCGCGTAGCTAGGCAGTGGATTCGAATGTCTCCACCTTCGTGGAGTGCAATGTTAATCCTGAGCATCTCGCAGCTGCATCTCGAGACGATTGCGGTAAATATCGCTTCGTGCAAGCGTCAGCGCAGCGTCAGTCGAGCAAAGTCGAGACAAGTCAAGCTGAGAGATGTTACGCACTTAATTAAACGGTAGGCGCGGGAAACCGACGCAGACAACGCTTTCCAAGTGTCCCATGTCACGCACCGAAGAGCGCGGACGGCTCCACGCAGCAGAGTGGCGCAGTGGAAGCGTGCTGGGCCCATAACCCAGAGGTCCGTGGATCGAAACCACGCTCTGCTAAAATTATTCTTTTCTTGGGTGCCTCGAGCTCGATCATTAAGCCTGGGGTGAGCTGATTCAGCGTCAACAGCAACCCCTGTAAGTCGTGAAACGACGACGTCGTGTGAAGAATGCGAGAAACACTTCCTAAGACGCAGACTTTCTTACGATTTTGCAGTAACTACATTCCTTGATCGCAACGTTAATGTCCTTTCGGGCCACGCGTGCAACTTTCAAGATATAAAAATCGCACCTCCCCGGCGGGGAATCGAACCCCGGTCTCCCGCGTGACAGGCGGGGATACTAACCACTATACTACCGAGGAACACGCGATCGGTGACTATAATGCACGCACACTTATGTGTCTCAAGCAGGTGATACATCTCAACTCTCGCGTCCCGATGCTTTCAGAGTCAGCTGCTACGAAATAAAAGTATGCCCCAGGTGAGGCTCGAACTCACAACCCCGGCATTGCTCACGGCTACTGCCTTATAAGTACCGTGCGCTAACCAATTGCGCCACTGGGGATACAGCAGAGAGCTTTCAGTTAGCGATACTCACTTTGCTGCCAACCTGTTGTGGCTGCACACCCGTCATAAGATCGTCACCTGCGGCCATACTGCGAATTTAGCACCTGTCTACGAATGCCTCATTCGATTCTTGCTTCATATGCTACACTTACAAGCATATCAACCGCTTGTCCTCGCCGAAAAAAATGCAGAAAAACGCGCGCCTTGCCTTCTGCTACCTGTCCAACAGCGAGGGCAGATGTGTGGCAAGCTCTAAGCCGTGCAGGCGCACCGTGGCCGAGCAGCTGGAGGAGAGATGCCTTCCTTGGCAGCTCCCTGCAGAGTGCGCAAGACCAGAGTGGCCGCGGCGCCGTTGCCAGTGGACGACATGCAGTTGCCGAGCCACGGAGAACACGTTGCTTTGCGATGTGCACCCGCCTCGTGATAGAAAACGCAAACAGTGGCCCTGTGGCGCAACGGATAACGCGTCTGACTACGGATCAGAAGATTCCAGGTTCGAATCCTGGCAGGGTCGGCATTTTGTTAGTTGCGGGCGCGTAGCTAGGCAGTGGATTCGAATGTCTCCACCTTCGTGGAGTGCAATGTTAATCCTGAGCATCTCGCAGCTGCATCTCGAGACGATTGCGGTAAATATCGCTTCGTGCAAGCGTCAGCGCAGCGTCAGTCGAGCAAAGTCGAGACAAGTCAAGCTGAGAGATGTTACGCACTTAATTAAACGGTAGGCGCGGGAAACCGACGCAGACAACGCTTTCCAAGTGTCCCATGTCACGCACCGAAGAGCGCGGACGGCTCCACGCAGCAGAGTGGCGCAGTGGAAGCGTGCTGGGCCCATAACCCAGAGGTCCGTGGATCGAAACCACGCTCTGCTAAAATTATTCTTTTTCTTGGGTGCCTCGAGCTCGATCATTAAGCCTGGGGTGAGCTGATTCAGCGTCAACAGCAACCCCTGTAAGTCGTGAAACGACGACGTCGTGTGAAGAATGCGAGAAACACTTCCTAAGACGCAGACTTTCTTACGATTTTGCAGTAACTACATTCCTTGATCGCAACGTTAATGTCCTTTCGGGCCACGCGTGCAACTTTCAAGATATAAAAATCGCACCTCCCCGGCGGGGAATCGAACCCCGGTCTCCCGCGTGACAGGCGGGGATACTAACCACTATACTACCGAGGAACACGCGATCGGTGACTATAATGCACGCACACTTATGTGTCTCAAGCAGGTGATACATCTCAACTCTCGCGTCCCGATGCTTTCAGAGTCAGCTGCTACGAAATAAAAGTATGCCCCAGGTGAGGCTCGAACTCACAACCCCGGCATTGCTCACGGCTACTGCCTTATAAGTACCGTGCGCTAACCAATTGCGCCACTGGGGATACAGCAGAGAGCTTTCAGTTAGCGATACTCACTTTGCTGCCAACCTGTTGTGGCTGCACACCCGTCATAAGATCGTCACCTGCGGCCATACTGCGAATTTAGCACCTGTCTACGAATGCCTCATTCGATTCTTGCTTCATATGCTACACTTACAAGCATATCAACCGCTTGTCCTCGCCGAAAAAAATGCAGAAAAACGCGCGCCTTGCCTTCTGCTACCTGTCCAACAGCGAGGGCAGATGTGTGGCAAGCTCTAAGCCGTGCAGGCGCACCGTGGCCGAGCAGCTGGAGGAGAGATGCCTTCCTTGGCAGCTCCCTGCAGAGTGCGCAAGACCAGAGTGGCCGCGGCGCCGTTGCCAGTGGACGACATGCAGTTGCCGAGCCACGGAGAACACGTTGCTTTGCGATGTGCACCCGCCTCGTGATAGAAAACGCAAACAGTGGCCCTGTGGCGCAACGGATAACGCGTCTGACTACGGATCAGAAGATTCCAGGTTCGAATCCTGGCAGGGTCGGCATTTTGTTAGTTGCGGGCGCGTAGCTAGGCAGTGGATTCGAATGTCTCCACCTTCGTGGAGTGCAATGTTAATCCTGAGCATCTCGCAGCTGCATCTCGAGACGATTGCGGTAAATATCGCTTCGTGCAAGCGTCAGCGCAGCGTCAGTCGAGCAAAGTCGAGACAAGTCAAGCTGAGAGATGTTACGCACTTAATTAAACGGTAGGCGCGGGAAACCGACGCAGACAACGCTTTCCAAGTGTCCCATGTCACGCACCGAAGAGCGCGGACGGCTCCACGCAGCAGAGTGGCGCAGTGGAAGCGTGCTGGGCCCATAACCCAGAGGTCCGTGGATCGAAACCACGCTCTGCTAAAATTATTCTTTTTCTTGGGTGCCTCGGGCTCGATCATTAAGCCTGGGGTGAGCTGGTTCAGCGTCAACAGCAACCCCTGTAAGTCGTGAAACGACGACGTCGTGTGAAGAATGCGAGAAACACTTCCTAAGACGCAGACTTTCTTACGATTTTGCAGTAACTACATTCCTTGATCGCAACGTTAATGTCCTTTCGGGCCACGCGTGCAACTTTCAAGATATAAAAATCGCACCTCCCCGGCGGGGAATCGAACCCCGGTCTCCCGCGTGACAGGCGGGGATACTAACCACTATACTACCGAGGAACACGCGATCGGTGACTATAATGCACGCACACTTATGTGTCTCAAGCAGGTGATACATCTCAACTCTCGCGTCCCGATGCTTTCAGAGTCAGCTGCTACGAAATAAAAGTATGCCCCAGGTGAGGCTCGAACTCACAACCCCGGCATTGCTCACGGCTACTGCCTTATAAGTACCGTGCGCTAACCAATTGCGCCACTGGGGCTACAGCAGAGAGCTTTCAGTTAGCGATACTCACTTTGCTGCCAACCTGTTGTGGCTGCACACCCGTCATAAGATCGTCACCTGCGGCCATACTGCGAATTTAGCACCTGTCTACGAATGCCTCATTCGATTCTTGCTTCATATGCTACACTTACAAGCATATCAACCGCTTGTCCTCGCCGAAAAAAATGCAGAAAAACGCGCGCCTTGCCTTCTGCTACCTGTCCAACAGCGAGGGCAGATGTGTGGCAAGCTCTAAGCCGTGCAGGCGCACCGTGGCCGAGCAGCTGGAGGAGAGATGCCTTCCTTGGCAGCTCCCTGCAGAGTGCGCAAGACCAGAGTGGCCGCGGCGCCGTTGCCAGTGGACGACATGCAGTTGCCGAGCCACGGAGAACACGTTGCTTTGCGATGTGCACCCGCCTCGTGATAGAAAACGCAAACAGTGGCCCTGTGGCGCAACGGATAACGCGTCTGACTACGGATCAGAAGATTCCAGGTTCGAATCCTGGCAGGGTCGGCATTTTGTTAGTTGCGGGCGCGTAGCTAGGCAGTGGATTCGAATGTCTCCACCTTCGTGGAGTGCAATGTTAATCCTGAGCATCTCGCAGCTGCATCTCGAGACGATTGCGGTAAATATCGCTTCGTGCAAGCGTCAGCGCAGCGTCAGTCGAGCAAAGTCGAGACAAGTCAAGCTGAGAGATGTTACGCACTTAATTAAACGGTAGGCGCGGGAAACCGACGCAGACAACGCTTTCCAAGTGTCCCATGTCACGCACCGAAGAGCGCGGACGGCTCCACGCAGCAGAGTGGCGCAGTGGAAGCGTGCTGGGCCCATAACCCAGAGGTCCGTGGATCGAAACCACGCTCTGCTAAAATTATTCTTTTTCTTGGGTGCCTCGAGCTCGATCATTAAGCCTGGGGTGAGCTGATTCAGCGTCAACAGCAACCCCTGTAAGTCGTGAAACGACGACGTCGTGTGAAGAATGCGAGAAACACTTCCTAAGACGCAGACTTTCTTACGATTTTGCAGTAACTACATTCCTTGATCGCAACGTTAATGTCCTTTCGGGCCACGCGTGCAACTTTCAAGATATAAAAATCGCACCTCCCCGGCGGGGAATCGAACCCCGGTCTCCCGCGTGACAGGCGGGGATACTAACCACTATACTACCGAGGAACACGCGATCGGTGACTATAATGCACGCACACTTATGTGTCTCAAGCAGGTGATACATCTCAACTCTCGCGTCCCGATGCTTTCAGAGTCAGCTGCTACGAAATAAAAGTATGCCCCAGGTGAGGCTCGAACTCACAACCCCGGCATTGCTCACGGCTACTGCCTTATAAGTACCGTGCGCTAACCAATTGCGCCACTGGGGATACAGCAGAGAGCTTTCAGTTAGCGATACTCACTTTGCTGCCAACCTGTTGTGGCTGCACACCCGTCATAAGATCGTCACCTGCGGCCATACTGCGAATTTAGCACCTGTCTACGAATGCCTCATTCGATTCTTGCTTCATATGCTACACTTACAAGCATATCAACCGCTTGTCCTCGCCGAAAAAAATGCAGAAAAACGCGCGCCTTGCCTTCTGCTACCTGTCCAACAGCGAGGGCAGATGTGTGGCAAGCTCTAAGCCGTGCAGGCGCACCGTGGCCGAGCAGCTGGAGGAGAGATGCCTTCCTTGGCAGCTCCCTGCAGAGTGCGCAAGACCAGAGTGGCCGCGGCGCCGTTGCCAGTGGACGACATGCAGTTGCCGAGCCACGGAGAACACGTTGCTTTGCGATGTGCACCCGCCTCGTGATAGAAAACGCAAACAGTGGCCCTGTGGCGCAACGGATAACGCGTCTGACTACGGATCAGAAGATTCCAGGTTCGAATCCTGGCAGGGTCGGCATTTTGTTAGTTGCGGGCGCGTAGCTAGGCAGTGGATTCGAATGTCTCCACCTTCGTGGAGTGCAATGTTAATCCTGAGCATCTCGCAGCTGCATCTCGAGACGATTGCGGTAAATATCGCTTCGTGCAAGCGTCAGCGCAGCGTCAGTCGAGCAAAGTCGAGACAAGTCAAGCTGAGAGATGTTACGCACTTAATTAAACGGTAGGCGCGGGAAACCGACGCAGACAACGCTTTCCAAGTGTCCCATGTCACGCACCGAAGAGCGCGGACGGCTCCACGCAGCAGAGTGGCGCAGTGGAAGCGTGCTGGGCCCATAACCCAGAGGTCCGTGGATCGAAACCACGCTCTGCTAAAATTATTCTTTTTCTTGGGTGCCTCGGGCTCGATCATTAAGCCTGGGGTGAGCTGGTTCAGCGTCAACAGCAACCCCTGTAAGTCGTGAAACGACGACGTCGTGTGAAGAATGCGAGAAACACTTCCTAAGACGCAGACTTTCTTACGATTTTGCAGTAACTACATTCCTTGATCGCAACGTTAATGTCCTTTCGGGCCACGCGTGCAACTTTCGCGATATAAAAATCGCACCTCCCCGGCGGGGAATCGAACCCCGGTCTCCCGCGTGACAGGCGGGGATACTAACCACTATACTACCGAGGAACACGCGATCGGTGACTATAATGCACGCACACTTATGTGTCTCAAGCAGGTGATACATCTCAACTCTCGCGTCCCGATGCTTTCAGAGTCAGCTGCTACGAAATAAAAGTATGCCCCAGGTGAGGCTCGAACTCACAACCCCGGCATTGCTCACGGCTACTGCCTTATAAGTACCGTGCGCTAACCAATTGCGCCACTGGGGATACAGCAGAGAGCTTTCAGTTAGCGATACTCACTTTGCTGCCAACCTGTTGTGGCTGCACACCCGTCATAAGATCGTCACCTGCGGCCATACTGCGAATTTAGCACCTGTCTACGAATGCCTCATTCGATTCTTGCTTCATATGCTACACTTACAAGCATATCAACCGCTTGTCCTCGCCGAAAAAAATGCAGAAAAACGCGCGCCTTGCCTTCTGCTACCTGTCCAACAGCGAGGGCAGATGTGTGGCAAGCTCTAAGCCGTGCAGGCGCACCGTGGCCGAGCAGCTGGAGGAGAGATGCCTTCCTTGGCAGCTCCCTGCAGAGTGCGCAAGACCAGAGTGGCCGCGGCGCCGTTGCCAGTGGACGACATGCAGTTGCCGAGCCACGGAGAACACGTTGCTTTGCGATGTGCACCCGCCTCGTGATAGAAAACGCAAACAGTGGCCCTGTGGCGCAACGGATAACGCGTCTGACTACGGATCAGAAGATTCCAGGTTCGAATCCTGGCAGGGTCGGCATTTTGTTAGTTGCGGGCGCGTAGCTAGGCAGTGGATTCGAATGTCTCCACCTTCGTGGAGTGCAATGTTAATCCTGAGCATCTCGCAGCTGCATCTCGAGACGATTGCGGTAAATATCGCTTCGTGCAAGCGTCAGCGCAGCGTCAGTCGAGCAAAGTCGAGACAAGTCAAGCTGAGAGATGTTACGCACTTAATTAAACGGTAGGCGCGGGAAACCGACGCAGACAACGCTTTCCAAGTGTCCCATGTCACGCACCGAAGAGCGCGGACGGCTCCACGCAGCAGAGTGGCGCAGTGGAAGCGTGCTGGGCCCATAACCCAGAGGTCCGTGGATCGAAACCACGCTCTGCTAAAATTATTCTTTTTCTTGGGTGCCTCGAGCTCGATCATTAAGCCTGGGGTGAGCTGATTCAGCGTCAACAGCAACCCCTGTAAGTCGTGAAACGACGACGTCGTGTGAAGAATGCGAGAAACACTTCCTAAGACGCAGA
Organism: Schistocerca nitens; assembly: GCF_023898315.1. Taxonomy (NCBI): domain Eukaryota; kingdom Metazoa; phylum Arthropoda; class Insecta; order Orthoptera; family Acrididae; genus Schistocerca; species Schistocerca nitens. The sequence goes on along the minus strand of NC_064622.1, from coordinate 146,844,876 downwards.
CTTTCTTACGATTTTGCAGTAACTACATTCCTTGATCGCAACGTTAATGTCCTTTCGGGCCACGCGTGCAACTTTCAAGATATAAAAATCGCACCTCCCCGGCGGGGAATCGAACCCCGGTCTCCCGCGTGACAGGCGGGGATACTAACCACTATACTACCGAGGAACACGCGATCGGTGACTATAATGCACGCACACTTATGTGTCTCAAGCAGGTGATACATCTCAACTCTCGCGTCCCGATGCTTTCAGAGTCAGCTGCTACGAAATAAAAGTATGCCCCAGGTGAGGCTCGAACTCACAACCCCGGCATTGCTCACGGCTACTGCCTTATAAGTACCGTGCGCTAACCAATTGCGCCACTGGGGATACAGCAGAGAGCTTTCAGTTAGCGATACTCACTTTGCTGCCAACCTGTTGTGGCTGCACACCCGTCATAAGATCGTCACCTGCGGCCATACTGCGAATTTAGCACCTGTCTACGAATGCCTCATTCGATTCTTGCTTCATATGCTACACTTACAAGCATATCAACCGCTTGTCCTCGCCGAAAAAAATGCAGAAAAACGCGCGCCTTGCCTTCTGCTACCTGTCCAACAGCGAGGGCAGATGTGTGGCAAGCTCTAAGCCGTGCAGGCGCACCGTGGCCGAGCAGCTGGAGGAGAGATGCCTTCCTTGGCAGCTCCCTGCAGAGTGCGCAAGACCAGAGTGGCCGCGGCGCCGTTGCCAGTGGACGACATGCAGTTGCCGAGCCACGGAGAACACGTTGCTTTGCGATGTGCACCCGCCTCGTGATAGAAAACGCAAACAGTGGCCCTGTGGCGCAACGGATAACGCGTCTGACTACGGATCAGAAGATTCCAGGTTCGAATCCTGGCAGGGTCGGCATTTTGTTAGTTGCGGGCGCGTAGCTAGGCAGTGGATTCGAATGTCTCCACCTTCGTGGAGTGCAATGTTAATCCTGAGCATCTCGCAGCTGCATCTCGAGACGATTGCGGTAAATATCGCTTCGTGCAAGCGTCAGCGCAGCGTCAGTCGAGCAAAGTCGAGACAAGTCAAGCTGAGAGATGTTACGCACTTAATTAAACGGTAGGCGCGGGAAACCGACGCAGACAACGCTTTCCAAGTGTCCCATGTCACGCACCGAAGAGCGCGGACGGCTCCACGCAGCAGAGTGGCGCAGTGGAAGCGTGCTGGGCCCATAACCCAGAGGTCCGTGGATCGAAACCACGCTCTGCTAAAATTATTCTTTTTCTTGGGTGCCTCGGGCTCGATCATTAAGCCTGGGGTGAGCTGGTTCAGCGTCAACAGCAACCCCTGTAAGTCGTGAAACGACGACGTCGTGTGAAGAATGCGAGAAACACTTCCTAAGACGCAGACTTTCTTACGATTTTGCAGTAACTACATTCCTTGATCGCAACGTTAATGTCCTTTCGGGCCACGCGTGCAACTTTCGCGATATAAAAATCGCACCTCCCCGGCGGGGAATCGAACCCCGGTCTCCCGCGTGACAGGCGGGGATACTAACCACTATACTACCGAGGAACACGCGATCGGTGACTATAATGCACGCACACTTATGTGTCTCAAGCAGGTGATACATCTCAACTCTCGCGTCCCGATGCTTTCAGAGTCAGCTGCTACGAAATAAAAGTATGCCCCAGGTGAGGCTCGAACTCACAACCCCGGCATTGCTCACGGCTACTGCCTTATAAGTACCGTGCGCTAACCAATTGCGCCACTGGGGATACAGCAGAGAGCTTTCAGTTAGCGATACTCACTTTGCTGCCAACCTGTTGTGGCTGCACACCCGTCATAAGATCGTCACCTGCGGCCATACTGCGAATTTAGCACCTGTCTACGAATGCCTCATTCGATTCTTGCTTCATATGCTACACTTACAAGCATATCAACCGCTTGTCCTCGCCGAAAAAAATGCAGAAAAACGCGCGCCTTGCCTTCTGCTACCTGTCCAACAGCGAGGGCAGATGTGTGGCAAGCTCTAAGCCGTGCAGGCGCACCGTGGCCGAGCAGCTGGAGGAGAGATGCCTTCCTTGGCAGCTCCCTGCAGAGTGCGCAAGACCAGAGTGGCCGCGGCGCCGTTGCCAGTGGACGACATGCAGTTGCCGAGCCACGGAGAACACGTTGCTTTGCGATGTGCACCCGCCTCGTGATAGAAAACGCAAACAGTGGCCCTGTGGCGCAACGGATAACGCGTCTGACTACGGATCAGAAGATTCCAGGTTCGAATCCTGGCAGGGTCGGCATTTTGTTAGTTGCGGGCGCGTAGCTAGGCAGTGGATTCGAATGTCTCCACCTTCGTGGAGTGCAATGTTAATCCTGAGCATCTCGCAGCTGCATCTCGAGACGATTGCGGTAAATATCGCTTCGTGCAAGCGTCAGCGCAGCGTCAGTCGAGCAAAGTCGAGACAAGTCAAGCTGAGAGATGTTACGCACTTAATTAAACGGTAGGCGCGGGAAACCGACGCAGACAACGCTTTCCAAGTGTCCCATGTCACGCACCGAAGAGCGCGGACGGCTCCACGCAGCAGAGTGGCGCAGTGGAAGCGTGCTGGGCCCATAACCCAGAGGTCCGTGGATCGAAACCACGCTCTGCTAAAATTATTCTTTTTCTTGGGTGCCTCGAGCTCGATCATTAAGCCTGGGGTGAGCTGATTCAGCGTCAACAGCAACCCCTGTAAGTCGTGAAACGACGACGTCGTGTGAAGAATGCGAGAAACACTTCCTAAGACGCAGACTTTCTTACGATTTTGCAGTAACTACATTCCTTGATCGCAACGTTAATGTCCTTTCGGGCCACGCGTGCAACTTTCAAGATATAAAAATCGCACCTCCCCGGCGGGGAATCGAACCCCGGTCTCCCGCGTGACAGGCGGGGATACTAACCACTATACTACCGAGGAACACGCGATCGGTGACTATAATGCACGCACACTTATGTGTCTCAAGCAGGTGATACATCTCAACTCTCGCGTCCCGATGCTTTCAGAGTCAGCTGCTACGAAATAAAAGTATGCCCCAGGTGAGGCTCGAACTCACAACCCCGGCATTGCTCACGGCTACTGCCTTATAAGTACCGTGCGCTAACCAATTGCGCCACTGGGGCTACAGCAGAGAGCTTTCAGTTAGCGATACTCACTTTGCTGCCAACCTGTTGTGGCTGCACACCCGTCATAAGATCGTCACCTGCGGCCATACTGCGAATTTAGCACCTGTCTACGAATGCCTCATTCGATTCTTGCTTCATATGCTACACTTACAAGCATATCAACCGCTTGTCCTCGCCGAAAAAAATGCAGAAAAATGCGCGCCTTGCCTTCTGCTACCTGTCCAACAGCGAGGGCAGATGTGTGGCAAGCTCTAAGCCGTGCAGGCGCACCGTGGCCGAGCAGCTGGAGGAGAGATGCCTTCCTTGGCAGCTCCCTGCAGAGTGCGCAAGACCAGAGTGGCCGCGGCGCCGTTGCCAGTGGACGACATGCAGTTGCCGAGCCACGGAGAACACGTTGCTTTGCGATGTGCACCCGCCTCGTGATAGAAAACGCAAACAGTGGCCCTGTGGCGCAACGGATAACGCGTCTGACTACGGATCAGAAGATTCCAGGTTCGAATCCTGGCAGGGTCGGCATTTTGTTAGTTGCGGGCGCGTAGCTAGGCAGTGGATTCGAATGTCTCCACCTTCGTGGAGTGCAATGTTAATCCTGAGCATCTCGCAGCTGCATCTCGAGACGATTGCGGTAAATATCGCTTCGTGCAAGCGTCAGCGCAGCGTCAGTCGAGCAAAGTCGAGACAAGTCAAGCTGAGAGATGTTACGCACTTAATTAAACGGTAGGCGCGGGAAACCGACGCAGACAACGCTTTCCAAGTGTCCCATGTCACGCACCGAAGAGCGCGGACGGCTCCACGCAGCAGAGTGGCGCAGTGGAAGCGTGCTGGGCCCATAACCCAGAGGTCCGTGGATCGAAACCACGCTCTGCTAAAATTATTCTTTTTCTTGGGTGCCTCGAGCTCGATCATTAAGCCTGGGGTGAGCTGATTCAGCGTCAACAGCAACCCCTGTAAGTCGTGAAACGACGACGTCGTGTGAAGAATGCGAGAAACACTTCCTAAGACGCAGACTTTCTTACGATTTTGCAGTAACTACATTCCTTGATCGCAACGTTAATGTCCTTTCGGGCCACGCGTGCAACTTTCAAGATATAAAAATCGCACCTCCCCGGCGGGGAATCGAACCCCGGTCTCCCGCGTGACAGGCGGGGATACTAACCACTATACTACCGAGGAACACGCGATCGGTGACTATAATGCACGCACACTTATGTGTCTCAAGCAGGTGATACATCTCAACTCTCGCGTCCCGATGCTTTCAGAGTCAGCTGCTACGAAATAAAAGTATGCCCCAGGTGAGGCTCGAACTCACAACCCCGGCATTGCTCACGGCTACTGCCTTATAAGTACCGTGCGCTAACCAATTGCGCCACTGGGGCTACAGCAGAGAGCTTTCAGTTAGCGATACTCACTTTGCTGCCAACCTGTTGTGGCTGCACACCCGTCATAAGATCGTCACCTGCGGCCATACTGCGAATTTAGCACCTGTCTACGAATGCCTTCTTGCTTCATATGCTACACTTACAAGCATATCAACCGCTTGTCCTCGCCGAAAAAAATGCAGAAAAACGCGCGCCTTGCCTTCTGCTACCTGTCCAACAGCGAGGGCAGATGTGTGGCAAGCTCTAAGCCGTGCAGGCGCACCGTGGCCGAGCAGCTGGAGGAGAGGTGCCTTCCTTGGCAGCTCCCTGCAGAGTGCGCAAGACCAGAGTGGCCGCGCCGCCGTTGTCAGTGGACGACATGCAGTTGCCGAGCCACGGAGAACACGTTGCTTTGCGATGTGCACCCGCCTCGTGGTAGAAAACGCAAACAGTGGCCCTGTGGCGCAACGGATAACGCGTCTGACTACGGCTCAGAAGATTCCAGGTTCGAATCCTGGCAGGGTCGGCATTTTGTTAGTTGCGGGCGCGTAGCTAGGCAGTGGATTCGAATGTCTCCACCTTCGTGGAGTGCAATGTTAATCCTGAGCATCTCGCAGCTGCATCTCGAGACGATTGCGGTAAATATCGCTTCGTGCAAGCGTCAGCGTAGCGTCAGTCGAGCAAAGTCGAGACAAGTCAAGCTGAGAGATGTTACGCACTTAATTCAACGGTAGGCGCGGGAAACCGACGCAGACAACGCTTTCCAAGTGTCCCATGTCACGCACCGAAGAGCGCGGACGGCTCCACGCAGCAGAGTGGCGCAGTGGAAGCGTGCTGGGCCCATAACCCAGAGGTCCGTGGATCGAAACCACGCTCTGCTAAAATTATTCTTTTTCTTGGGTGCCTCGAGCTCGATCATTAAGCCTGGGGTGAGCTGGTTCAGCGTCAACAGCAACCCCTGTAAGTCGTGAAACGACGACGTCGTGTGAAGAATGCGAGAAACACTTCCTAAGACGCAGACTTTCTTACGATTTTGCAGTAACTACATTCCTTGATCGCAACGTTAATGTCCTTTCGGGTCACGCGTGCAACTTTCGCGATATAAAAATCGCACCTCCCCGGCGGGGAATCGAACCCCGGTCTCCCGCGTGACAGGTGGGGATACTAACCACTATACTACCGAGGAACACGCGATCGGTGACTATAATGCA